>NC_140344.1:28130664-28500993 GCF_963514085.1 Chelon labrosus
GGAGTTTATGTTATTTAGCCTAGCTCGCTGACTACTATGTCAGAATATTTGGAACAAAACACAGCCTCCACAATGAAAAAGCAGACAAATCAACATCTCTCTCAGTTATTTGAAACAAAAGCTTCACGGAGACTAGATCTAGTGCAGGACTGTTATATTAGAATGAATTCACTAGTGGATATCCTTCATAGCAAATAATTAGTTGATTAATTGACTAAATAAGCCACAGATTACATTTGCAGTCTTACACAACTTCCTATAATAGTGCTGATTAGCTCATTTCAAGACTTTCAGTTCACATAGAGTGTACCTTTGAGGTCTGTGATGACTGAAACCACTCATCATTCCCAGACTCCAGAGAAGAGAGATAGTGTTCGGATGCAGATGCCAGGTCAGAGTCTTCCACAGCTGGCAGGTCCACGGGGTACATGACCTCCAGGAGGGAATACAGCTGTTTCAGGAGCACTTACACATTTACAACATGTTTGTTAATATGCTAATATGACACCTGGGTTCTTGGACGTGAGTGCATCAGCAGTGACTGGGGTACCAAAGCAACACAACATTCACAACTGGCTGTTTTGTCCAGTTTTGTAGCACAGACTTAATGCCCCTGCACCAGATTCCATTTAAATAATGCACATTTAAAGCTGCACTGCTTCATCAAACAGGGAATATGCAGCAGAACATAACCCATGGTGTCTGTAAAGCTTTGTGGTAACATCGGCTAACATCGGCACTTAACTTATTTTGATTAACCAAACTTTAATTGTGCATTAATACTGGTCATCCAGTGTGAAGCTTTATATCTATTGATACGAGATGTTTGGGGAAATAGTGTTCATTTAAAGATTAAAAGGCTACAAAAAAAACATTATAAACCACAATTTGTTGGTTATTTTAAAATATTTTACGCAATATTTTTCCGAACTAAACTGGACTGGTACGTCGTTTGTTGACAGTCTGTTGTGAACTTTGACCGGCTAGCTTAGCAATGCTAACACAAACTACACGTCAACACTTTATAAAACACGCTATTAGCTTGATTTAATAAAGCGAAGCGACTAAAAGACGTACTTTATGTTGTCAAAAAAAGAAGCTGCATTGAGCGCTACCTGCCAGTTTTGAGTCCACCTCAGCGTCTTCATTCTTTGCCCTGCAGCGCCATCTCCTGATCACAGAGAGACTTCCTCCTTCCGCAAACACCGTCGAGTTCAGACAAGACCGGAAACACGTGAGGGGGACTTAAAAAATAAAAGCACAAAAGTAAATACTGGAAATTATATAAATATAATAATAAACACTTCAAAAGCAACATATGTATACGCCCATAGATTACTGTTATTACTATTATTATTATTTTATGCAATTGTTTTTTGCATATTATAATTAATACCCATACAAAGTAAAGATCACTTTTGATTTAAGTTAACAAAGTTTAATCTCAGATATTCTTATATGGATGACATATTTCAAGGGGCTGTTCTTTTCAGTTCAAAGTTAAAGTCATTTACATTTTGTTTTTGTACCTCATTGATGACTAGATTATGGTTTTATTTGAGATTAATTAGTATCTGAACAGGTGAAAATAGACAACTTGCGACTCTATGTGGATTAAAACGGTTATGATTCTGGATCCTTAAGGTACCCAGATAGCAGTTAAGTTTTGTCCAGATGTGGGCTTGAATTATGGTCAAGACTTAGGATAAATGTGGCTAGATAAATTCAGTCGAAAGTAGATTTGGTCGTTTGGGTTTTTTGGTTGGTTTAGGCCGCATCATTGTCTCAAGTAAGTCGGATTGTTAGTTCTGATTGCTACATAAAAGGGCTAGGTTAATTTCTTGAAAGGTTAGTTGTTGATAGTCACTGAATGGCGATAAAAACGATGGGTTTTGCAGTGGCAGCGTGGACAAGGGTGACTCCAGGACGCTGTAATTCACTGTTAAACCTTCTTGAGGTGTCGTGGGCCAAACTTAACGAAACATCGGTGAAGGGAGGTGCCCACTTGAAAACCCCAGTGACATGCTGCTTACTGCTGTATGGCGAGGTATCTGATGTCTTCATGTTGGTTGGTAGCTATATTTCTTTGTTTATTTAGCTGCTGAGTGGGCTGTACAAGCATGCAGCTTTTCTTTAGTTCATATTTCTTAAACTGAAATGAAGATAAATGTACCATATGCTCATTTTACACGGGCCACAAAATTGTCATCATGTGGGTCAGATTTGGGCCAAATCTGGGGAAGGAGAAGAGAACACAGCTCCACCTTGAACAGGGCAGATATCAGGTATCCAACTAGCCAGATGTGTGTCAAAAACCGGATTATAAATCATGTCATATTCATATGGAACTGAAACAAATCTGGGCCAGTTTAAACAGTCTGCATGTAAGGCACGTTGTAGGTCTGTACCAGATTAAAACCAGAGGAATTCATGTTGGGTGTCATCTCACAAACCTAGAAAACCAACCACATATCAATCTCATATGAATCGGGACAAGTTAAACAAGTCAGATAAACACAACAAAACATTTAAATTGATGTTGTCAATTTAAGAAAGCGATTCAAAAATGAAAAAAAAAAAATCTGCGAAGAAATAATTTTTTAATGTATAAATAAAAATATTAATTTCTTGCAGGCCTTCTTCTTTGTTTTGTGGCCATTTTAAAAACTAAGGAAAATAATGAAATAAACGTTTCCGTTCCTTCGTAAGTACTAATAAAAGATTGCTTTTATTTTGAAGATGTCGTAGCGGAAGTTGTGTGTTCGCGGCGGCAGTGGTTTGGCAGGTCGGTGACTTTAGTCCGCTCCAGGTAAACAATGCTCCTCGGTTTGACACCCGGACTCCGGCTGTTGGCTCACCGCCGCTGCCTGCTCCAGTGTCGCGGCATTAAATCAGAAAACAGCAGCAGGGTGAGTTGTTTCTTTTTTTAAATACTTTATTTTATCGTTTTATTTCTGTGTAAACGCAGGTCAGCAGGTGTAGAGACTGGAAACAAAACTGAGCTAACAGGTTAGTAATCAAGCTAATAACGGTTTAATTAGCATTGCTAATGAAGCACAGTGTCATACCAGCATGGGCACTAGTTATTATCTCCGTAAATTCCTACATTTAGGAAATATGTATATTACTCCTTTATTTCAAAATATAAAACTTTAAGCCGCACTTTTTGAGCGGTTTTGGAAATAATGTTCACTTTAGCCGTTAGTAGTTTTATTTAGTAGGTAGCTAGCGCTTGGTGTGTTAGCATAAATGTGGCCAAAGCTAACAGGCTAACGGTTAATTTGATCAAAACTAACCTTTATTGACCTTTAATGTTTAAATACAAAACGTTAACATTCTCATTGAAGATTTACATTAAAACAAACGAGTAAAGATGTTTTAGCTGCACTTTCTGTGCGGTCAATAATGTTTGCATTAGCACGTTCTATCTTAGCTAGCTAGTTCCTGTTTTGTTAGCTTAAATGTGGTCAACGCTAACAGGTTAACAGGTTATTTTCTCAAAACTAAGTAAACGTATATGGTTGGAAAAAAAAAAAAAAGAAATGGGGATCATTTTAAAATCTAAATATACAAGTTTTTAATAGATGTTAACATGCACGTTGTGATTTTCTGTCCTATATGCTAGCTGCTACCGCCATTTTAGTTTCAAAATAGATTTTCTGGAATTAAATCTGTTTGCGTATTTTCATTTTTTTTAAATGTAACATGTTTGATCCAGTTAAAAAACATGAATGAAAGCTATATAGTACTTTGTTAAAATATAGCGAAACTGATGTTCATAAATAATATTAAAGCTGTAATAGCAGTTGTACGCGCTAGCTAGCAGCTATAGCTAGCCCCTGGAATGTTAGCATTCAGTCACAGCTAACCAACTAACAGCCAATTTTCTCAAAACAAATTACTGTTAAAAGGTTGATTAAAATTTAAAAACATTAAATAGAAACTGTTACTAAATTGAAGTATATCAACACATAAACAATAATAAAGCTGTAGTAGTAGTTGTACCAGGGTTTAGCTGTAGCGGCTACTAGCTACCACAAGTGGGGGAAAAAAATGCAGTGAAAAATGGTGTTTTTCAAGCATTGGTGGTTCAGTGGTAGAATTCTCGCCTGCCACGCGGGAGGCCCGGGTTCGATTCCCGGCCAATGCATCCGTAACTTTTTTCCAGAAGGGCAGACTTGGGGATCATTCCTCCTCCCATTCCCTCCCTCCTCTGACTCATCCAATACACGAGACATTCCCACTTTCATAGCCAGTCAGGGGAGAAACTGCACACTGCAGTGACAGGTGGGTGTCCTCTCAGGTAGCTAGCTGTCTTTAGTCTCAGCTCCACTCACCCTCCACCTCATTTTTGAATCAGCGGTGCGTTTGGTGGAGTGAGACAAAGATGGAGACGGACGGACTGATCTTCAGAACGTCTCCTCAGGAAACATATCCGTGTGGTTGTGGTTTCGTCGTCCTTGTGTATGTGACACCCCGCGGGCCTCAAGGCCTACTTCTTGCTGAGGGTGGCTGCTAGGATCTGGGGAGGGGCTTGTTTTCCCCAATTGCTGACACCTGTGACTGCCCACCTATAAATACTGGGGCAGGCAGTCTCAAGCTCTCTCTCCTTTCTGGGTTGTGGTTTGTAGGAACGTGTCGGCTTGCATGTTCTCGCTCTTTGCGCAGTATTTTTTAAGTTTAATCATTAAATTTGAGTTTTACTTTAAAGGAGCGTGTGTGGTCTCCACATTTTGTCCCTCCTCTGAGCCAGGTCGTGACAAAATGGGGGCTCGTCCATTCATCAGATTGTAGTAATGGCAGTTTTTCTATCTTGTTTTGTGGTGGAGCATCACACATGATGTTTTTTGGAGAGCTTTAATTCGTCTAATCCATTTTGGCTCTTTGCTTTTGAGGAAAGCACGTGGTGCTAAATTGTTTGGTGTGGCCTTGGTTTGACTGGTGTTCTCCTCTGTTAGGTGTAGCAGCAGGTTCTCGTAGGGAATCTGTTGCAAGGGGGTTCTTAGTGTGACGGGGAAAGTGGTTGGAGCCATTGGCTCGGGATCACATTCAGGGTTTTTGGGGTGTTGCTGTTTTATGCAATTGCTTTCCAAGGCCGCTGAGTTTCAGTGAATAAATACCCACCACAAGTACCTGTACGAAGACTAGGTATCAGTTTAGTTATTTCTTCGGCGAGGTAGTTAGTGGGGAGAATCCAGTTTTGTTTTTTTGGGCCACTTGTCGTACAGTGCAGTGATTTGTTCAATGTACCTTAATTTGATTTGTGGATTGTCAGCTTTAGTTGGTGGGATGGCTAACATCGTTGCTGAGTTCATTCAGTCTCCCACCGAAGTGTTGCTGAAGAAGAGCAATTATTGCCAACAAGGTCACTGGATAAAGGAATGTCCTCTCTTACAAGGAGAAGGGAAACGCTTTCATCAGCATTTAAAGTATATAATCCCTCCAGTCATATACATACGTTATTTCCTCCTCTCTCCCAGCCATCTCTGTTTCTCTGCCTCATAGAAGGGAGACTCCTTAAACTCCTTCCAGTTCATCTCTCTAGTCATGCCCTCATCACGGTAGAGAGAGGGTATATTTTCGATGGGCAGTAAATGTATTTCCCTACCACTCCTGGGGAACCCTGTATTTACATGTGGGCTGTTTTTGTCCCTGTTTAAGCGCGAGGTGACCTGCTTGTTGTGTGTCTGGCCTTTTCCTCTGTTTGTCAGTCTTTTCCTTCACCCGTTTCTTCGTGACCTCCAGGTGCAGGAGGTTTGATCACAGCTGGCACCACTGTGTCCACAGGAACACTAACTCACTCCCCTCTTTCAGAGATCTCCCCAGCTGCTGAGTCTCCACAAGGTTTTCCTGACTCGCGTTTAAACATGTGCTTGTGTTCAGGTGTTTTGCCAGATGCTTCACATGATGACATAACATACTCTTTGGGGAGGATGTCAGTGGCAGGGCCAGGGCATGTGATGTTTCTGGAATAAAATCAACCAATAATAATCACTCAAGTTATCCTGTAATCACACTATGAAAAATATACAAGGTTCAATATTATGTTAACGTACCCCGTGCTGCTGGAGGTGCTTCGTGGTCTTCTGGTGTCCAACCGGGAACATGGTTCAGCTGAAGTGTCCCCCTGTTCCTGTACATGACGCCCCCAGAGAGTTCAGGGTCACTCAAACAACCACGCAGAATATGGACTCTTTGGATTCACCAGGCTTTCAGCATTGATGGCTTGAAGAGAGGAATGTCTTTGGGGTCCATGGCCAGGTGAAAAATGCCTCAGGACGTTCTCCACTCAGCTCTGCGGGTGCTGGGATTTTGATCTTGCAGTGCTCTGTGGTGTGCTGTTTGGTGGCATTGGGAGAATGGATACCACAGAACTCATAGGCACCCTGGAGTCTTTTTAGGTCTTCTTAGTCCAGCAGAGAGGAGCTGGTAGAATGTGCTCAAAAGAGGATGATGTTCAGACGTGTACCCTTGTGAAAAACGCCTCAAGCAGTGGAACAAGTCCAATTTCACATCAATGTTGTTGTTGTAATGTGTCCGTGAGGCACAATTGTTTATCAGTGGTCCAGAAGTGGCATCAGCAACAATGGTAGGTGTCGTCTTCCAGGCGTCCCACTGGAGATGTTCACCAGGGAGGTAGTCGGGGATCTTAAATGGAGCACAGCAATCCCTACAAACATATGTAGGTATAAAAAATAGGCATTATATTAGAACTTTGAATTGCTGTGTAAAGAGAAAATGGCTGCTCTCACCTGTCCATCCAGTGATAGTCTGCCTTTTTCACATCGGCATTGCTGTACCTCTTGGTCATTTCTTGGTACATCCGCTCCAAGGACCTCTCGGACTGAACCATCACCCAGGAAACAATCAGCCAGTTTTCGTTCATTGTAGCATAACTGGACATAACTGCCAGTGTTACTCTTCCAACTCCACACTCTCCATTACTTTTCTTCTTCGTCTATTTTTCTTCTTCTTCTTCTGTAGGCTAATAACGTTTGCTGGCAGCTTTTAGGCTCATTACTGCCACCTGGATTGAAGTGAGGACTTTTTTTTTTTTTTTTTTAATAGGCTACTCACGCAGATGTATTCTCCATATGACTGTGCACCAAACTTCACAGGTATTGGTTGTTTAGTTGTTGTCTTCTCCCACTGGGTGATCTATGTGTCCCTCTGCACTGCCGCCGGCCTTGTTGCTTCTGTAGGATTGTGCACTCTTGAGGAAGGCGTGCTTGGTCAGTACAGGTCGAAAGTGTTTGTTACCAGCAGCCTCCATGTGATTAAAGGCCTTTGTTGTCTAACCTTCTGCTGCAACAGATAGTGGCTACTGGCTACTAGCAGTGAGGAGGGAAAAAAATGCAGTGAAAAATAGTGTTTTTCAAGCATTGGTGGTTCAGTGGTAGAATTCTCGCCTGCCACGCGGGAGGCCCGGGTTCGATTCCCGGCCAATGCATACATCATTTTTTTTTCCAGGCTTGGGGATCATTCCTCCTCCCATTCCCTCCCTCCCTCTGACTTCCCTCTCCCATAGCCAGTCAGGGGAGAAACTGCACGCTATGCTTTCTTTAAAATATGGTAAAACCAGTTGTGATTTTCTGTCATTTACTGTCATTTTTTTGTTTCCTAATTTATATCTTTATTAATTGGGAAATTAAAAATCCTTATTTTACATATAGTGATTGCAAAAATAACTTATACTCTGTTTGACAAGAAGGGAGAAATGAGCTCCCTGCACTCTTTAAAGGAGGGGAATCCGACAGTGAGCATTCCTTTGGTTGCTATGGTACCAGCTGTTGTAATCCCCAGGAGTCTGCCGCCTCACGGGCTCAGATAAAGACCAAAGAAACTGCATTCTTGATCGACTGCTTCCTCTGACGTGGAAGCGATTCACTCTGCACACACAGAGAGCACATGGTGCTGGACGAAAGTGAAAAAAACCTCCGTATGTGAGCATTGGTGGTTCAGTGGTAGAATTCTCGCCTGCCACGCGGGAGGCCCGGGTTCGATTCCCGGCCAATGCAACACACTTTTCCTTCCTCTTCTACAGAAATGATTTTCTGTGTTTTTCCATGACCTGTCGTCATGTCTTTGGCCTATTTTGTTTGAGTTTTCAAATAAATACAAGTAAACCCTGCAACCTGAACAGACTACAAAAGCTCTACAGTGATGTAACACCAAATGTTAATTTGTAAGCATTATTATTTATTAGTTTTTTTAACAGGTCCATGATCTGTGCTGTTATTGACAACACCAATGCCAACAATGTGAAGAGATTATGGCAAAGAGAGGACTGTGAATGATTTTTATATTTTTATTGACATTATATTGAATTTCACAGGTATTGGTTGTTTAGTTGTTGTCTTCTCCCATTGGATGATCTATGTGTAACGTCCTTCTGTACCCCTATTGGCCTTGTTACGGCAGCACAAGAGTCTTTGGGTTTAATGTTTTGATTGTCTAGCAGACTGGATGACTGAGAACCTTCACAGACGTCTTGATTGACGCCTGGTGAGGGCTGAAAAGCCATCACTCTTTTGTTGTTTGAGATCATTGTACTCTCGTGGCTGCTTGATCTTTTTGAGACTATGCTCAGTGTAGTCTCTGAGCGCTGTTCAGTCTTTCAGTGATCTCCCCGGTTAGTTAGGGCGTGAACCAGCTGGACTGAGAACCTCGTCCTTCCATCAGTTCGTTCATTTGTTATTTTACCTTTTTTATTTTTGGAGTGATCCTGGGTGGAGACCTGTTTCTCCACTGGGGGTAAGCATGGGGGGGTAAGCACTGATGTTCAGTTTTTAAAGACGGCTGAGCCCGGCACACTCCAGAAGATATTCAGGCTTTAGTAAACATTAGGCAGGTACCAGGGGGATTGCTTCTGTAGGAACTTCCGTAGGAACTCTGAGGAAGGCTTGCTTGGACAGTACAGGTCGAAAGTGTTGGTTACCTGCAGCCTACATGTAAGTAATGGCCTTTTGGTGCAACTTTTAAGGTCTGGTCCTTTATTGTGACTGTGGCTTTTTACAGTCATTAGGTTGAGAACTGGTCAATGAGATGTCTGTGACGATTGCCATTCATCCAGGTCGTGATATTTCCAGAAATGTTTCAAGAACAAAGCTTTGTTTTTGTGGACCTCCACCTCAAGGAAGTCCTTCTCCGCGTGGTGCTTCTGGAGCAACAAGTCAATGGCTTCTGTCATGGCTGATATCCGGGAGCAGATGTCTGTTTGTTTTGGTTACAGTGTTTGTCCCAATCCAGAGGAACAGGACGGTAGCCAGGCACATAAACAATGATAAAGCTATAGTAGTAGTTGTGGGTTTTGCAGCTACTAGCTACTAGCTACTAGACGTGTGAAAAAATGCAGTGAAAATGGTGTTTTTCAAGCATTGGTGGTTCAGTGGTAGAATTCTCGCCTGCCACGCGGGAGGCCCGGGTTCGATTCCCGGCCAATGCATCCATAACTTTTTCTAGACTTGGGGATCACTGCTCCTCCCATTCCCTCTCTCCTCCAATGCAGGAGACATTCCCACATTCCATATCCAGTCAGGGGAAGAACTGCACACAACACTTTCTTTGTATCCCTCCTTCTTTGATGTACCTCTGACAAGGCTCCTTATCAGGGACTTTAGTGCCTTCACCGGCAACATGATTTAGCTGAAGTGTTCCCCAACTCCCGTGCATGACACTCCAGAGAGTTGAGGGTCACCACGACAACCACGGAGAATATGGATTCGCGGTGCTTTGAGCATAGATGACTTTAAGAGTGGAACGTCACTGAGGTCTGTGGCCAAGTGAAAATGCCTCAGGACAGGCTCCACTCTGTCCAGCATGTCTGTAGGTGCTGGTATCCTTTTCCTGCAGTGCTCCCTAATGTGCTGTTTGGTAGGGCTGGACGATATATTGCATTTGCGATAATGTCACGATATGATCAAGTGCAATTTTCTAACCGCAAAGGCTGCGATTACGGCTGCGATTATACCCTGCTCACGTTGTAGCGCCCGCAAAGTCATAATCACAAAACACACCTCCATTCATGGCTTCCTCCGTCATCCACCCACATTCATCTCCTACTCCAATGGAGATAATCCACCGATTCCCGCGTAGTTTGAATCCGTCCTCCAGGAAGGACATTTATGATGAGTGCAAGTCACCGGTGAGCCCCCGCCGATACTGTTCCAGTGGAGCAAGTCCGACTCTGACTGACTGACTGACTACGTTAAAAAACTTCGGTACCGTGAGTACTCGGTGTGCATTTTTGTTTTGTATGTGCCGTTTGCTGCACCGCGACGAGAGGCGCTCGTTATTTTGAGTTATTTCCTTATTTTGTGTCGGAGGCGCGGTAAAACCCGGAGCGGAGTTTTGAGTTGTTGTTTTGTGGGGGCGCAGGTACTGGACTGAACTGTGATTTTGCGGAACACTGAAACAGACTTTTCCAACTGGACTGAACTAAAATTAGAGACGGACTAAGGCGCACCCTTTTTTGTTTGTTTGTTTTGGCACTGATGATCATAATTGTGGTTATTATTTTGTGTGGGTTGACTAATTATTTTTTTGTTCTGTTTTATTTTACGTTGTCAGACTTGACTCTGACTGGCACCCCAACATTAAAACGAGTCAAACCCGCTACAACGTGACATGCGCGTGACATGCGCGTGACATGCGCGTGTAAAACGAGATTGTCTAATCACAGAGGCTGCACTCTGGTCACGTGACAGTATACTATTGTGTATGTTCAAAATACTATTGTGATTGAATTAGTCAAATAAAAATGTCAGTCATCAATTCTTGCATCACCTCATGTCATCATAACAGGTCTGGCTTCCAGGAAAGAACCGTTTCTTTTTAATCTAATACAGTGTTGGCCATACTATATGATGTATTGCTTGTCTTTGCTTAATAATACAGAAGACAAAGACCTTTAAAATCGCATATCGCATCGCAATCGCAATATTGGCATGAAAAATCGCAATTAGATTATTTTCCAAAATCGTTCAGCCCTACTGTTTGGTGGGTTTGGGTGGATGGATACCACCGAACTCATAGGCACCCTGGAGTCTTTTTAGGTCTTCTTAGTCCAGCAGAGAAAGCAGCAGAGACTGTGACGCTCAGATGCTCAGCCTTCTATTGCATGCAGATATACCAGTTGAACTCGCTCATACTTGAGGTGCATTCTGTGTTTTTTTGTTTTTGGAATATACCATGATCTGGGTCACTGACCATTGAAAAGCCATGGACAGAAAATTCTTTAAATTAGATTTCTAGGGTTAGACAATCCCTTAACAGGATAATTCTAGCATACCTTCTTTGTGCAGTAGAACTATCGGGACATGTCCAAGTGGGTTGACCACACACTCAAAAAAATGAATCATTGACTTTAATTAAAATTATTATGTCAACAGGTTCCACGAAAGTGTATTATGTTAGTTCAAAGCAAATATGTTAAGGTCATCTAACTTTATGAACTTGTATTACGTTAACACAATGTAAATGTGTTGACCCAACTAGATAAAATAACTTTTGATCAACAAGAGATATTTAAGCTTATCCAACCTAATTCATTTATGTTACATGGACATAAATAATATATTTACAGGCTACATATTTTACATTTGTCCTTTAAACATGTATCTTATTAGTAGAAGTAAAATAATAAATTTAAGTTCAATTTATTAAAATAGGTTTTCATCCAATTTATTTTATATGAATTAGTGTGACCTAATTCTAGTTTGTCTACAGGTTCCACACAAATTAATTTGGTACACCCAACATATTTTTTGTATTTCCTTTATTCAGCAAGGTTCAACACTAACAGTTGTACACTGCCTTTATGCCGTCCAACAATACAACCACCTTGATGCAGCATAAACAAAACATCCATAACAAACAAAACATCCATAACAAACCATAACAATACATTTTTACAAACATGTCAGCTTGAGTTGCAGCATTCTGTTACAGTACAAGAAGTTCTTAAAGGGGAACTCCGGCGCAAAATGAACCTGGGGTTAATAACACATGTGTACCGAGTTCGACCGTTCTCTGGTATTTGTTTTCATGTATTTGTTTTGTTAGTCAAATGTGACCAGTTTTCTTGCAAACCGCTATTTAGCGTATAACGCTAGCCTTCGGGGCACACCTACTCATAAAAAGAAATCGCTATTTCTATACCACTAACAAGGCTCACAATATCACCACACTTACACGGTAGCATAACCAGGGTCTCTACATGTAAACCGAAGCACTGAGAACTTTGCAAGTATGCAGGCAGTTTATTAAAAAAGGAATACAGTACCGTTCGCGTCCGGCTCGCATATCCAAGCGGGCGCCATCTTGGGGAAACTGAACTCTCTTCGTTCAGTGCTCTCAGTGCTCTCTTCCGGCAACAGACAGTTCAGTTTCCCCAAGATGGCGCCCGCCTGGATATGCGAGCCGGACGCGAACGGTACTGTATTCCTTTTTTAATAAACTGCCTGCATACTTGCAAAGTTCTCAGTGCTTCGGTTTACATGTAGAGACCCTAGTTATGCTACCGTGTAAGTGTGGTGATATTGTTAGCCTTGTTAGTGGTATAAAAAAAGCGATTTCTTTTCATGTGTCGGTGTGCCCCGAAGGCTAGCGTTGTACGCTAATTAGCGGTTTGCAAGAGAACTGGTCACATTTGACTAACAAAACAAATACATGAAAACAAATACCAGAGAACGGTCGAACTCGGTACACATGTGTTATTAACCCCAGGTTCATTTTGCGCCGGAGTTCCCCTTTAACTGGTTATGAAAGAGTGCCAATGTACAAAAAACAAGACCTTCAGCTAGAAGATTGGCTATTGGCTATTTTTCTGAAGTGATTTCTTTTTTTTTTTCCTGCTCTGCTATTTTCTAACAGATAATCATTTTCACATTCGGCATCCAAATTTGGTTCATTCATACAGTTTGTTCTTGAGCATCTGTAACTTGGTTGAGAGGCTGTTAGCATCCAGTTGAAGGAAGAGCTTCTGAAGTACTTCAAAGAAGGCTTTCAGTTTCTTAGGATAACTGAGGTTCAGTGCATATATTACACCCATTAAGAGTGCACATGCAGAGGCAACGTCTCCCAGGTCATGTAGAACTTTAACACCCTCAATCACTATTCCAACATCAGCTGGAGGAGTGGTGGCATCGCCTCCCTCTACTTCGATGCTGTAGATGCCAAGGGTAAGTAGATCAAGCTCCTTCTGTGCAGCAGTACCATCAGCATCCTTTACACAGGGGAAAAAGAAAGGACACAACCAATCTATGAAATCACAGATTTTGAAGAATTCCAAAGATTAACTTTTGCCTTTCAGGTGTCCCTTAATGAAAATATCATGATTATGACGGTATTATTGGTGAAAAAGGTCTGAGCGTCTGTAACAGTAGAATTTGTAGTTGTGTACAGTGATTTGTATCTGTGTAAGTATGAGTTGTGTACTTGTACAGTTATTTTTATGTGTCCTTGGGACAACTCATACTTACACAGATACAAATCACTGTACACAACTACAAATTCTACTGTTACAGACGCTCAGACCTTTTTCACCAATAATACCTTCATACATGATACTTCAAAAAGTGCTATTTGTGTAAAAATAAGATAAAACCCCTTGGATAAGAGGCGAAACGTCTTCATATTACCAAGTGCAATTGATCAGATTCAACAAGATTAGTCAAGATTTGATTTATTACAGGTAGAAACTAAACTATTAAAATTACCAACCAGGTATTCTTTCAAGAGGATGTCTGGGTCTTCATTCAGATAGATACAAAGTGCCCTGAGGATGCACTCTCTCCTCTTTTCAACAGTTTCATTCTAAAGAGCGAAAAAAATAAAAATAAAAAATGCAGAAATACTAGGGTTAACTTGTCACTGTACCTGTTAAAACTGACTAGACAACATCAACTTATAATTCCATAATGTTCTCTACTCGTAGCAAAACATACCTGTGTGATTGGGACCAAAGTCCTGCTGATTTTAGTCCCTGCAGAGCCTCCTTTCTTCTGGAACACTTTGATGAGCTGGGCAGTGTGTTGGTCAAGCTGTGCATGGAACTTTGAGACAAGGGGACCAGTAGTGATCCTCACAAATTCTGCTTCCACCTGAAAACATAATGTCCACGAACAACAAATTATTGGTACCTATTAAAACATTTAACATTTAAACAGAAATACTCTCACAAGAATGTACAAAAACAGGCTGTGCTCTAAACAACAGTATTTCCTGTGTCATGGTTACATTTTACACAAAATTAGATTAATATTCCCATGTTACATTGTATCAAATGACAAAAAAATAATGACTATAGCTGGGGTTCAAATCCAACCTCTCCCCTGCCCTTCCTGTCTCTACACTGTCACTGTCCAATATAGCAGAATTGCCCAAAAAAAAAAAAAAAAATAATAATTATATATATATATATATATATAAAACAATTGTTGAAGCATTTCATACCTCTGCCACAGTGAACAATCCTGGCCATCTGATCTTGAACTCTGCGACCATGGGCTTGTCTCTGACGACCTCCAGTCTCCTGTATGCGAAGGTCTTGGCCATCTTTTCTTTGACAACTTTATCATTATGTCTTTTCTTGACTTCAGATAACAACGCCAATCTTTCACCTTCAAGGCTGTCCTGTGTCTCTCCGGCAGGATAGGGAGGACAAAAATTTACCTCTGCCTTCCTCGGTTTTTTGACATTGTAGGCAGGCTGACATCTATCTACAGGTTTGTGCTTGAGGGAATTGATGCTCAGTTCTGGACACCCCAAGTTTCTAAGCTTTGTCCTGTAGTTTGCCATCTTGTACTTAAGACTTATTTTCCAGCCGTAGAAACCACAGAAGGATCCCTGTTCCCTCAAACATGGATGTGCTTTGATTAAAGCTTCAGCAACAGATTCAGTTTCTGAGTTTGAGGGATATGCCTTGAACTTGAAGATTTCCTGTGCCAGACTTTCCAAGATGTCTGATTTAAGTTTGTGACCAGGGGACAGAAGAACTCCATCTGATATGAAGGCCTGGTTTGCACTTCGAAGTTGCATCTCCACATCATACGAAAACTTTGGGATTTGGAATTCTGTGGGCCAGTGACATCGAGCATTTTCTGGATCAGAGGAGAGTATTGGTGTGTCAGAACATGACAACAAGGATGTTTCTTCCTCTCTCTGGTTTATGCTGCCTTGGCTGAGGTCTAGAGCATCTGACAAGCGGATGATTTTCACTGTGCTCTTGTCTTGAATGTCGCAAATTTGATTAAGGTTAACAAACTCGTTACCAAAGTCACTGTCCATGTACTGGAGTCTAATGGCCCCCTCTAAATCAAACTGACGTTTGATCTCATTCGAAAGATCCTCAACAGACTTTGGCATGCCTGATTCTATGGTCAGTTTTTCAGCACTGTTGGAACCAAGGATAATCCGCAGTTTTATTGGTGCAGCCATCATCAAAATGTTTTAGTCTAGAAAAGATAAAAATACAAAGTCATTAAATATGTATGAATTAAAATCGTTGAAATTAGAAAGTAACCAACTGACTTTGATAATATGTAAAGCAAAAAGGACACTGAAGCAAACACTGAGCGATCCACAGACAGAAGCCAGTGACATAATGATAGTAGCATGGAAAATGAATTGTCATGCTATGGGAATGGCTAGGCGCTACGTCATCATGTCCAAAAAAGCCACTTCCGTGTCCATTCGCTAATATTCTAACGGTTACGGTGCTCTGTCAAACTGGACTACAACGGCATTAAAATGGTGCAGTGCTGTGTCCCGTGTTGCAATAACAGAAACGACGTGAACAAAACGATCTCTTATTACCGATTTCCCCTCCACGAAAAAGAGAAGAAGAGATGGCTGAAGTTGATACGGTAAGTTGGATCTCAAATGATGAACATTAATAACAAAAATAATAATAATAACCGGCTAGCGATTACTAGCGAGCTAACGTTACTAGCTAGGTACTACTAGCTACTGCTAGCTGTTTGTTTTGTCAGCACTTCGACTTCCACTTAACGTTAGCTCGCCATCTCTTCTTCTCTTTTTCGTGGAGGGGAAATCGGTAATAAGAGATCGTTTTGTTCACGTCGTTCCTGTTATTACAACACGGGACACAGCACTGCACCATTTTAATGCCGTTTTAGTCCAGTTTGACAGAGCACCGTAACCGTTAGAATATTAGCGAATGGACACGGAAGTGGCTTTTTTGGACATGATGACGTAGCGCCTAGCCATTCCCATGGTTAGTGGTGCTCAAATTACTTGCTTTAGGTTGGAATAGGCGATATGACATTTTTGACCAAATACCTCAATATCGATATTGTGATGATATAGTGGAGATGACTATGGTACTTCCACAAAATATTTACACAATGAGATTTTTGATAAATAATCACCTGTAACGTGTTTATAATAACTATGTGGGTAAAGGCAAATAATTGCTAGTTCAGAAAATGTCATCATTTTACTGTAATGTGGCCTTTAAACCTAGGAAGACACAACACTTATGCCATATTCTAATATTACAATACCCAAAATCCCAGACAATATCTAGTCTCACATCACAATATCGATATAATATCAAAATATTGCTCAGCCTCACCAGTGACACGGAGTTAGTGCATGCACAGAAACAGATTAGTAAACAGCCAAGTGGAAAGAGGTGACAGGTGTTATCTTGGTATTAGGTGCTCATGCTAGTGAGAATAAAGTGCACATTTAGTAAGCTATCAATTAAAGCCATTTACTCACGTATTCAATATGTGCTTGTAATATAAGGATATCTTTTAAATGTAACCAGTCGAAGGGACCCAACGAAGTAGTCATGTAATGGGTACTTCTCTGCCAGTTTGTCATGTGTTATCAGGGACATTGTGCCAGTTGGACATGGTTGCAGTTCAAAGGCCCGGTAGTGCTCCCTAAACCAAGCTGAGAACATCCTGACTATGAAATTCAGCGTATCCTGAAGTACACATATTCGTATTATCTCTCCAAATTCAGGTAGACCATCAGTAAATCCACAGATGACTATCATTCCCTTTCTGTAATTGATCCCCTTGCAATCAGCGCTTTTAGCCATGTTTACTTCTGTCATGTTTGGGTACATCTGCTGGAGAGGCAATGATACATCATCTTTCAGCACTTCAACAGGGACTCTCGATACACTTGATACTTCAACTCCAGGTTTCTGTGGACATGATGAGTGTAAGTGATACGCAATCATCATCTGATGTTTTCTTGACAGTGTTAGAGCAACATTCTTGAAACACTTGGTGTGACGGGCAACCTTCTTAAAAAAACTGTGTTTGCTCTCAAACCGCATTGTCCAGACTCCAACTAGAGGACCGAAGCATCGGGTCATGTGAGGATAGTGCTCTAAGAAGTGATGCTTGGGGAGAAGTTTTTGGTTGGGAAATGCTTCTTGATATTTCTGTCTGTGATCAGATATTTTGAACTGAAGATATCCAATGGATTCTTCTGTATGGATCTGGGAAACGGCAAGTTCCACGATCTCTTTTAAATCCAAAATTATCTCCCACACTGGTTCACCGTCAGGTATAACATCTCCAATCATGAAAGGCAGCAATCTTATGAGGGTCCAATTTTCAGCTGCATTGCCACCTATTGTTTTTTTGCTTAAAAATCTTTGTGGCATAACATGGGGACGGTTTGTTTTATCTTCTCCTTTGTAGGGGAAACTGAGAATAACCTTATTTAAAGTGTCCAAAGAGAGGTATTTTTTGGATATCAACACACCCAGACACTGTGCAAGTTCCACTGGAACAATACCCTCCAACAGGTCGTGGAGTACATCGGGTGGATATCCAGTTGTCACATCAAAATGAGAAAGATTTTCTGTCAGCACGCATGGCCTTTTCACTCCAACACAAGGCTTTCCACTTTCCGCTGCATGTTTTACATGTTGTTTGTGTTCGTCTTTGGATCGAAGACAAAACTCACTGGACAGAACCTGCTTGGTCTGAAAATCACTGAGACGCCCTGTGCAAAATCGACAAACATACTCTCCTGAAAAACTTTCCACAAAGCCCGCAATCCCATGGGCACCCAGATTATCTGCAGCTACACATTGTACTGTGCCTTTAATATTTTTTCCAATCTGTGGGTTAAACACCCCATGCTCTTCCAAAGCAACCAGATCACGCAAAAGAGGTTCAAGCACTTTTCCATATCCGTATTCCTTGATGTAGTTACTTTTACACAGTACTGCCAAGTAGATGGATGACAAAGAGGAGTGTTGGCCTGGGGGTAAGTTGCTCAAAATCCAGTATATAGCGCAAAGTTTGTGCTTCTTTCTGGAAGTACCCAGAGGGTTGCACACCTCAAACTCGTCAATATAAAGGGTCACACTTATTCTCAATTCCCCTGAAGATAGGAACTCATTTTGTTTAAAAAACTCTCCATCCTGAAATGACTTGTATTCTTGGTGTGCAGTTTCATTTTGGTGAGCACTGTAGTTTTCTACTACATCATCAATTATACCATCTTTGCTAAGGAGCTGCTGCAATGACTGCAATAATGGTACATATTGGTAGGTATGGTTGCGCTCCTTATCCAAAACATATTCAACTGGTTCAACTACTTGGAACTTGTCTTTGAAGTACTGCCTCCGCTTAAAAGCAGTGCCAAGTGGGCCCTGATCTCCAATTGCTTTTGTCAAGGGATTAGAAAGAGAGAGGGCAGAGGCCAATTCTTCAGTTTCTTTTGCATCAAGAGCAAGATTATGCTTAGTACAAAAATCTGAAACAATGGCATTTAATGTACTCTGTGATGCAGAACTCATTAGGAAGTGCAAGTCCTGTAAAAGCTCATCGACTGCATTACTGGGAACATGGAGTATGTTTTCCAGCTTAAGCAACATTGCTGCAAGTTTCTCTTCTATCATCTTCTCAACATTTTCTGAGACGTCTCTCTGAAAACTAGACTGCACTTCAAGCTGGGCTTCTTCTGATTCTTCATTGTCTCCATGGTCATATGATACACTTGAGCTTTCAAAAGTGTCTCTTTCTGCAACAATTCCAGGTTTAAAGTCAGTGTAAGAATAACCAAGGTGTTTTCTATTTTTATGTGATTTAAATGTCCCATAAATATTTGTCCTAAATGTACAACCCTTGAACATGCAGGGGACTGTTTCATTGGCTTTGAGATGCAAATTTATATGAGTGAAATACTCCTTTTCAGAGGCAACTTCAGAGGATCCACAAACATGACAACTGAATGTGGCTGATGTCAATGTTTGCCGTGATGTTTCTCTACTATGGACTCTACACAAATGTGACCTGAGCGCATTCCAAGATTTAGATGTACAAGGACAACTAATATATGGGCAAGGATATGGGTGCCTGCGCCCATAATGTGGATGTTTTAACCTGTAATGTTTAAGTAACTGGCCTCTAGTTGAGGTCTTTGAACTGCAACCTTTACACTGCCACATTCAAATCTGGGAGGGGAAGGGGAGAGGGGCACAAAAAAAACAAAACACAAAGGAGATATTGGTAAGGGAAACTCAACTTGTAAAACAGTCTTAAATTAAGAAAGAAATGTCTGACTGTTAACATACCACGGGCAAGCTCAGCAGTGCCACCAACACCACATCAGTCAGTGAAGAAACAGCTATACAATCTGAAATTCAACATAAAGGAGCCATAAATGAATGTAGTTCATTACTTGTTTTTAAAAGAACTAGAAATCTAAAAAAGAAAAACACCTACTCAGAACGAGAGCAAGAGAATGAAGCACCTGATAAATGTTTCTTAAAATAAAAATACTGGCAACTCAATTCACAGTAATTAAGTAGCTGGTTGTGATCATACCTGTTATGAGTAGGGCAGACAGGAGGAAGCACGGATCATCAATAAGCCATTAATCAGTACCTGAAATATTGCAACATGATATGATTATTACAAAAAGAGAAAATAAACAAAAATACATTTATAAAAATGTTAAGAGATGAATGCTTTGTACAGGGTCCTTTAGAGCTACAGTATATACAGTCCTCACCATGACTTACATGCACTCAATCCAAGTAAAAAAAACATAAAAAACAAAACAACACTTTACTGATTGGGCTAGGGGGCACCCCAAACAATTAATAGTGTTGCCTTGGCAACCGCTCAGTGTATCGGTACAGTAGCGCCGCGCTCTGAAGTTGATACGGTTGACCAATAAAAGCTCAAGACACAAGTATTAGAGCATTAAATACTAAAATATGTTAACGGAGACTCTGACACAAAGACGTAGTAGCTCTGTACCAGTTAACAGCGTTACTACATCTTAGTAACCAGTTAGCAGACCAGTTTGCAGATAACGGGCTAAATCTGTTAGCCTACTGTTCCACGGTAGCACACACGGCTAACAGAAAACTTACTATAAATGACGACACCACTGCAGCTAAACATCAGTATGTTAGCATAAATGCTAACACTAGTTAACACAGTATGTTAGCATAAATGCTAACATAAATGCTAACATACAGACACACTGAAAGTGACCGTTAGCCAAATAACAGCAGCATGTTTAACACGGCATTAGCATGCTAACTTAGGACACCAGCAAAAAACAAAACAAAAACCCTGTCCGGATGATCTGTCGAGAACAAATGACAAGCTTTACGTGGGCCGGTCAGAGTCAGCCAAAGGGCCGTATACGGCAACATAATTACAACAATAAGCCCATTTCAATAAAAATGTTATTTAAAAATAGACAGCACTGGCTTTCAATCCACCAAAGCTGTCTTGCACCGCTAGCGCAGTGTGATTTACAAGTGACAGCTGAGGAAATGGGTGGGACTTACCCACATGGACGAAATGTGATTGGCTAACAGCATAGGTAGTGATACGTGAACACAGGTATGGGAATGGCTAGGCGCTACGTCATCATGTCCAAAAAAGCCACTTCCGTGTCCATTCGCTAATATTCTAACGGTTACGGTGCTCTGTCAAACTGGACTAAAACGGCATTAAAATGGTGCAGTGCTGTGTCCCGTGTTGCAATAACAGAAACGATCTCTTATTACCGATTTCCCCTCCACGAAAAAGAGAAGAAGAGATGGCGAGCTAACGTTAAGTGGAAGTCGAAGTGCTGACAAAACAAACAGCTAGCAGTAGCTAGTAGTACCTAGCTAGTAACGTTAGCTCGCTAGTAATCGCTAGCCGGTTATTATTATTATTTCTGTTATTAATGTTCATCATCTGAGATCCAATTTACCGTATCAACTTCAGCCATCTCTTCTTCTCTTTTTCGTGGAGGGGAAATCGGTAATAAGAGATCGTTTTGTTCACGTCGTTTCTGTTATTGCAACACGGGACACAGCACTGCACCATTTTAATGCCGTTGTAGTCCAGTTTGACAGAGCACCGTAACCGTTAGAATTTTAGCGAATGGATACGGAAGTGGCTTTTTTGGACATGATGACGTAGCGCCTAGCCATTCGCCCGACCCAGCCCCCCAGCGGACCACAACGCTGTTGGCCGTTGCGATAGACAAGAGACGCGTTCGACTTCATGCAGATCTGTGCAGATCTGACTTGCCGTGATGCATGCTGGGTTGTTCATGCTCATAGACCTCGAATATGATTGGTTAAAATGAACTTGTTCGACCCAGCATGCATCACGGCAAGTCAGATCTGAGCTGACTTGCCGTGATGCATGCTGGGTTGTTCATGCTCATAGACCTCGAATATGATTGGTTAAAATGAACTTGTTCAACCCAGCATGCATCACGTCAAGTCAGATCTGCTCAGATTTGCATGAAGTCGAACGCGCCTTATTTTCCCCCTTTAGTTTTCTTTTTCCCATGGCCCGGTCCACCGGGGAAATCCCCGGTGTCCCCGTACGCCAGTCCGCCTCATTGAGCGGATTGGCCCGTTGTTGCGATACGTCAACGTCGCCGCCATATTGGAGGAAGTAGTTCTGTCCCGCGAACCAATACGAGTCAATGGAATGAACTTTATTAAGCGTCTTCTACAAAGTACTATAAGCATTTCCACATTCACACACGAACGTATATATTGAGGAAACCGATAGGAACCAAAAACAACGTCTGATTACATTCGGAGTAGTTAATGTTACAGACGTTGTTTTTGGTTCCCATCAGTTTCCTGAATATATCCGTTTGTGTGTGAATATGTAAATGAGACGTATTATCTTACAGCACTTTGTACAAGATGCTTAATAAAGTTCCCAACGTAATTTGCTTTTTAGAAGACGTAGCATTTCCTGTACTTGTTTTACAATAAAAGCCCCCCACTAATTTGCCGATGGAAAACTTTTAAATGGAAAATGGCGGGATAACAGCAGACCGACGTAAACGTAAACGTGCCAGACCCACCGTTCTCTTAAACACAAGCACTTCAGAAATATAGAACTAGTGTTGTATCACAAACACACAATTAAATAATGCTCAATAATAAGCTACTACAATAATAAGTACGGATGAAACATGTCCACCTACCTTATACAGTCAATGCTCGAACCGTTGTCAAGTTTCACCACCAAAAACAAGGACGCTAGTGAGTTTGCGCAAGTGCCCTCTGAAGCATTTTAATATTCTTCTTACTGCCACCTTCTGGATGTAAGAAGTATCGCACCCATAATTCACTTAAATTAAATGATTTGTGTTTAACCAATGCATAATTATTTTGTACACATAACGAAAGACACAATTACATGGACTTTATTAGAAAAAAATAAGTTAACTTAACAAACACATGTATTTTAAGTAAACTGAAAACATACAATTAATATAAAGTAAACAACCCACTTCATTCACTTTTTTGAGTGCAGCTGGCACCATGGTGACCCCAGGAACGCTCTTCTGAGCCTTCTCAGCCTCTTTCTAGCTTAGCTAGGTAGCTAGCAAAGTTAAATTTTCAATAGTTTATTCTAAATAAGATGTATTTGCTGATATTTTAATAATCTTACATACATTTTTCTATAAAATGCCACGTCTCAACTGCATTATGTTTAGTATTCATGTATATGAACTGATGAACTGCACAGGCTGCTGCTCTTTGTTGCTAAATCTAATATTATTACCCAAAAAAAAAGAGTTTGAAGAAGGACTGATGCAAAACACATGCTCTTATTATATGGACGCTTATACAGATAAGGCAGCTGAGACATGATTTTATTTTTATTCATGTATTTGGAAGCGTATTGATGACACAGTACGCTCAGCATGTGTTGTGGGTAATAAATGGAAGTGGTACTCAATCAAATTAAGAAGGAAATATGTAAACTACCATAAATCAATGCATTGGCCGGGAATCGAACCCGGGCCTCCCGCGTGGCAGGCGAGAATTCTACCACTGAACCACCAATGCTTGTATAGCTGTTGTTTTTTCATGTTTTTTTTTTTTTTTTTTTAAATTAAATATTGACTCCAGTTGTCGTGTACATTTCCTCCTGCCCAAAAAAAGTTAGTTTAAGGCCCACTCTGACCTTTTTTGCAGTGCAAAGCCTACATAGGTGTGATGAAATTTTAAACAAATCCAGCAACACTGGATCATTCTGTCGATGCTGTTGTTCTATCTACCGAGGGGATTTATGGCTATATTTTTTGTAGCTGTTTACATCCCTCCCAGCTCCGACAACAACAAGAGGATAGAGGCACTGAATGAACTGTACCAGCACATCAGTGAGCAGCAGACAGCCCACCTGGATGCTTTTCTCATCCTGCCCGGGGACTTCAACCACGCTGACCCAAAGACTGTGTTTCCCAAAATACACCAACATATTGACTTTCCTACACGGGGAAAAAAACACATTGTGGCCAGAAGGGTGTTCAGCGGTACTTCAAGACTGTTTCAGTACCACCGACTGGAATATGTTCAAGCAGGCTGCCACGTACAACAACACCACAGACCTCCAGGAGTACACACACTGTCACTGCTTACATAGCCATGATGACGTCACGGACATCAAGACCATCACTGTTTGGGCCAATCAGAAGCCACGGCTGACAGGGGATGTCTACAGGCTCATGAAGGCTCGAAACGCTGCCTTCAGAGCTGGAGATGAGGTGGGCTTGAGGACAGCTAGGGCCAACCTGTCCCGAGGCACCAGAGAGGCCAAGAGGCAGCACTCCAGGAGGATAGCCCATCGCTTCAGCGACAGCAGAGACACTTGGAGTCTGTGGCGATGAATACAGACCGTCATGGACTACAAGCCCACACCACAGATCTGGGAAAGCTCCATGCTCAGAAGATTCCACCTTCATCTGGAGACCAGGTGATGACACTGTCCTCAGCAAGTGTGAGGAGATCCCTTAGCAGGATCAATGCACGCAAAGCCTCCAGGTCCAGACAACATACCCGATCGCTTTCACCCCACCCACCAACCCACGGACTTCACTGTGGACATTACATGCCTTTACACTTTGAGACTTATTATATAATCATATTTGTACCTTTTGTGTTTAAGTTGCTGCACGGTAGGCCTTTGAGGAAAGAAATTTCAATCCGGTGTATGTGTTGCACATGTCTGAATTGACAATAAAGCTGACTTAGACTGTGTGTCTGCACAGGGAGTTGCTGTGGACAGCGTGGTCTCTGCCTTCAGATCTATATGTGGTGAGGACGGCGTGTCATCGGGGGAAGCTGTCAGAGAACAACATGGCAAAGATGAGTCTGTACACAGGTCAGTCTGTGACACTGACACACACACTCAACAATCAACGTTTGCATTGTAAAACCATGACTTTGTTAAGGAGGAGTCAAAACGTAGATGCATTGGCCGGGAATCGAACCCGGGCCTCCCGCGTGGCAGGCGAGAATTCTACCACTGAACCACCAATGCTTGTTTTATGGCCAGTTTTTGCCTTTTTTTTTTTGCCGTTGCAGAGTCTTCTGTGTGTTTACGATTTCATTGTATGGCATGAAGTAGCCCATGATTCTAGACTGTGATGGGGAGAAGGACCTCTTCAGTCTCAAGGTTCTACATTCCACACTCCTGTACCTCCGGCCTGAGGGTAGGAGCGTGAACAGTCCATTTTGGGGGTGGGTGGGATCCTCAGTGATGGAGGCAGCTCTCCTGTGGACTCTGTGCTCATACGGCGATGCAGCTGGTCAAGATGCTCTAAACGATGCAGCTGTAGAAGCTGAAAGTACCACCGCTGTTGAGCCTAACTACCCAAACAGTTCAATCCCCGATCCCACCTTTAGTCTCTGAAGTTTCTGCCCAATAATGGGTCGTTACAGCAGAGTTGAACATGAAAAAGTTAGTCAGGCAAGCTTTCCAGTTTCTCCCCTGACTGCTGGTAAGTAGGAATGTCTGCCCATGTGGCAGTGGAGGGAGGAGGGAAATTTTCCACGTATGGAAAAGGTTATGGAATGCATTGGCCGGGAATCGAACCCGGGCCTCCCGCGTGGCAGGCGAGAATTCTACCACTGAACCACCAATGCTTACATACCTGTTTTTTTGTCTTTTTCCGACAGGTCACACAAGCATCTCTGTGTTCATTGGCAGCGTGAAGCGCAAACCAACCAATAATTACACACAACTCACTGTAATGGTCCAAATACTGAGGCTGCTGTCTTGTCGTGTAGAGTTCCGGTAGCGCACCAGCAATCACACCGCCATATTGGCAGGAACGCGTGCTTTTCGAATTACTATTCGGTTGACAACTGCAACTAACTAATAGTTTCATAGGATTCCCAAAGATCCTGCAAGACGGCAGATGTGGATTACTGCAGTAAAACAGGCAAGAAGTAGGCACGAGACAACAGAGCAGTGGTATCCTTCAAAAAACGGATTTGGCTTGTGTAGCAATCACTTTATATCAGGTGCAGAATCCAGCGCCAATATGGCGGTGTCAACAAAAAAAGTCCTGTGACGCCCGGAGCTCTACTGAGGTCTGAAAGCCGTTGGAACTCGGTGGTTTAAATGCTTGTTCTTTGGATGATGAGGAATGGGCTTTGTCATTGTCTGGAGAAAAATTAATAAACACTCTATTATAACTGGAAAGACTTAGACTTTATTGAGCCACAAGGGGTCACAGTAGCTCAGCTGCACATAAAAAACAATCTTGAGAACCACTAGCTGAATTGAGTGAGCGTTTCATTGGTGCTTTCCAGATGTCGTCCCCCAGATGTGGTGGTGTTCCCACGGTGTGTGGAGGAGGTCAGCGCCCTGGCCAAGATCTGCCACAGTCACCAGCTTCCCATCATCCCCTTTGGCACCGGGACTGGCTTGGAGGGAGGGGTTGGAGCTGTGAAGGTGAGAGAGTGTCTGTGAATGGATATAAATGTTATATATGCAGCGGAAGGATAAGACTGTTTCTTTCTGTGGTCCTTAGGGTGGTGTGTGCTTCAGTCTAAGGAACATGGACCAGGTCCTGGATCTCCACCCGGAGGACTTTGACGTGACGGTGGAGCCCGGGGTGACACGGAAGGCCCTCAATTCCTACCTACGAGACACCGGCCTCTGGTTTCCTGTTGGTCAGTCTCTGTGGTTTCTAGTAGACCAAGCAGCTTATTCAGTTCTGAAGGACTGGTGGAGAGTTTAGTTATACTAAAGGAACATCTGTGGGTGTCTAGGATCTGTTAATGACCTGATACCTAACTAAAATTGGAGGAAACTCTTAGGAGATGTTTTCTTAACCTTGTGAATGGTACTCTAATGAGCCATTAATGTCCAGAAACTCCAGTTAGACAAAACACCCAGGCAGAAACAGAATCATGTGGTGTACGCTGTTCAGTGCAGTGAGGATTGTACAGACTTGTACTTCAGGGAAACCAAACAACCCATCCTCAAACGCATGTACCAACACAGGAAACGATTCAGCGGACCACTTACACCTGAGGGACAGATACACTCCTTTGAAGATAACAACGTCCAAATCTTAGAGAAGACCAATGGTTTGAAATAGGAGTAAAGGAAGCCATCTATGTCAGACTTGAAAAACCTTCACTAAACAGAGGAGGTGGACTGAGATTTAATCTGCCATCTATTTACAATACAGTTTTAACTTCTGTCCCCAAGAAGTTTAAAGATTAGATTATGCTTCTGCGTAGTGATCACGCAATGGTCACGCAATGGCCACGCAGTTGCTCGGACGCAGTCGTGAGACCGTGATGGTTCTGCGTGGGGTTTACGTGTCGAAATGCATGCCACACCGGTAGAGGGCGCTATGGTTTTTTGTGACCGACCGACCGACACTCTTGTGACGTATCTCGCCTCGTTATTTACCTTCCGGCTTTTGCCGTAGTCACAGTGAACGATGGACACCGAGACAGAGAGACTGGCGTTGGAGCTCCAAATTATTCAAGCAGAGGAAGAAATACTTCTATTGCAAATTAGGGCACGACAAAGGAGACAATTATGTTTATGAGTGGAAACCGGAAAAGCGGTCTCCAGCGGATGTAGTTAGCGGACCAATCACAGCCAATGCCGCTGCGTTGCTGCTGCGTTGCTGCTGCGTTGCTGTTGCGTTGCTGTTGCGTCGCCTCGACGCGCGTCGAGGATTTTTGGGAGGTGCGCGTCTGGCCCTTGCGTAGGACGCACGGGGGTCCGCAAGGACGCAATAGGTCCGTAATAGGTCCGTACGCACGGACGCGCTGTGTCCACGCGGAAGCATAATTTCGACTTTAGTCCCATTCACACCTTGAGACTGGAGCCTCTGATGGACAAAGGGTCGTTAGAGCCCCATTCATAGGGAAGATGACAGGGACAAACAGTCTCCCCCCTCAACGACAGGTAAGTATCTAACCATTAATGGAAATTAATTGTTTACACAAAAGTTTCCAGCACAAGTTTCCTACTTAAACCTCAAACTTCCCACCAGTCCCCTAGAACTGAAGAAGCTACTCAGATGAGTGGTGAAGCATCTTCTCAAAAAACTCCACAAGTCCAGTTGCCTTTTTTAAACGCCTTTTTTGGATGTGAACAGTGTGAAACTTCTTAGGGACGGATGTTCAGATTCTGAAGTAGATTGAAGGCATATTATATCTCAGTGCAGCTCTCCTGTTCATAGAGAGGTTTTACAATTTGACATACATAGCTTCCTTTAGTCCTCTTTCAAACAACCCGTCTTTTCTGGATAAACATTGTTGTCCTCAAAGAAGTATCATTTGTCCTTCATATCTAAACCCCAACCCCCCATTACTCTTGTAGAACTGAAGAATATACTTGGATGAAGAGTGTTCAAGAAACTCTAAAAGTCCAGTTGTCCTTGTTTCATCTTATTTCTTTTGGGGGTACCATGATCTAGATCAGCCTTTCTCAAACTGTGGTACGCGTACCACTAGTGGTACGCGGGCTCCCTCTAGTGGTACGCAAAATAATACTTATACTAAAATAAAATAAAATACATTTAAAAGGTGAAACACGATTTAATATATGAGAATGTATGAAAAAAAAAACTATCAACCGATGACAAAAAATGGAAGGAAATTAAGACAATAAATAAGTTAATAATTTTAAAAATCCGCAAGTGTTTCTGGGTAACGTTAGCCGATATATGTAATATTCCCGCCGTTACAGGCGCCGTTTGTAGCTGGGCTGTGATGGGAAGATGGTTTAGTTACCGTAATAACAAGGACTTTAAAAATGAAGCGTACGACAAAACTATTGTCGTGGCTTAAATCAAAGACAGACGTGCAACAGGAGATAACAACAACCGAAGAGGAGGACGTGTGTGAGCCGAGCACAAGCGCGAACAGTGATGCCAGTACCAGCACCACAACATCTGCTACTGTTAGCAAAAAACGCAGTGCATTTTAATTGATTTTTTTATTTAAGTAAAGTTTATGATTTTCCAATTTTAAACACAGTGTTCCATCTGTGTATGATTGTTACCGTGGCCAACAATATTAAATAAACTTGTTAAATAAAACTTTTAAAATGTTTTTCATGAAAACTTTGGCCTACTCCGCTACTGTACTTTAATGTTGGTCATTAGGTGGTACTTGGAGAGCCAAGTATTTTCTCAGGTGGTACCAAGTGTAAAAAGTTTGAGAACCACTGATCTAGATTGTATGTTCAAAAACCAAAGCTGATATAAGTGCAACTGGAGTTGTAGTTTCATAAAGACGTTTTATCCAGGTGTCATCTTCAGACATCAATGTCAATGGTCTTTAGCATGTTGGAAACAACCTTTCTAGGGAGCTTGATTGAGAAAAACATTCATTATGCATTGGCCGGGAATCGAACCCGGGCCTCCCGCGTGGCAGGCGAGAATTCTACCACTGAACCACCAATGCTTGTATGAGAGACATTTTTTTGCTTTTTTAAAAAAAAAAAAAAAAAACAATAATCAATAATAATATTTCAAGTCACTGAGTCAAGTATTGTTACACAAACAGCATAGTTGCCACCATTGCGTGGGTTGCCAGATAAATTTGACCAACAGGCTCAACTGAACGATCAGTGCGGTGGTTGAGGGCAAAAACTAAGTCTTGCTTGAAGAATCAAAGGTAACCACCAATGTGCATGCCAGGGAAAGGCAAAACAAATATTCTTTGGATGTCAAATGGATTTTGTGGTTTGAGCCTGTGTGTGTGTGAAGGTTCTCAGTCATCCAGGTCATGGTACATCCAAAAAAGTTTCAAAAAAGGCAAATGGACTTTTTTTTTTAGTCCAGTCCCCTAGAACTGAAGAATCTACTCGGATGAGTGGTGACCCTCCCCATGCTGTAGCAGGAACCTCCTGAACACTGAAACCTTGCAGAACATTGCAGATTTGTACCAGTTCTGTCCTGGGGAGCCCCTCTTTGTACGTCAAAGTGAGAATGACTGAAGCATAAGTTGTGCTGCATTGTAGGAAGGTTATACTTGTTAACAGTTGGAACAAATGCCTTTAGTCACAGCTAAGAAGCAGTAAAGGATGTGGATGCATTGGCCGGGAATCGAACCCGGGCCTCCCGCGTGGCAGGCGAGAATTCTACCACTGAACCACCAATGCTTGTGTTTGGGGCTTTTTTTTTATGTTTTTTTTTTTTTTTCATTAATTAAATGATCATGTTTGAGGCAACGGTCAGTCAACGATCAGTCAACTTTCTCTGTCGTGTTATTCATGCGCAGTGGTTTTGCTGCTGCGTTTGTCCGTTTCATTTTTACTAAGCGTATAACTAAAAAAAAAAACAGATTACGGTTGAACACTTCTCAGCGTCTCAGCCTTCACGCTGCAGGGAGCTCATGTTTTTTTCCACAACAGAAGTGGAGAGTCCAAATTTAGCATGTCGGAGGCAACGGTCTGCCAACGATCAGTGCTCTCTTGAGTTATTCATGCACAGTGGTTGTGCTGCTTCGTTTGGTCGTTTCTTTTTTACTAAGCGTGTAAGTCATTAAAAACAGGTTACGGTTGAACTTTCAGGAAAATAGTGTTTACATGACTCCCCCTTTTCCTTCTACAACACAAGTTGTAGCCTCTACCCTGACTGGTTGTTGAGGTGGAGGGGGGAGAGGGAGAGAGACAGAGAGGGGGAGGAAAAGTTTCCATGTGCAGAAAAGAATAGGGAATGCATTGGCCGGGAATCGAACCCAGGCCTCCCGCGTGGCAGGCGAGAATTCTACCACTGAACCACCAATGCTTGTATGAGAGAGTTTTTTTCATGTTTTTTTTCTTTTTCTTTAAATATTAATGGGAGTCAATGGGACAATTTTGTCTGCTAAGGGCACAATAGGATAGCAAATTTAAAATCTGATGCTACACAAAAAACTTGTAAGAGTAGGAATATCTGTGGAATAACCCTAACACTAACCCAGTGGAGGAGGGAGAGGGAGAGAGTCAGAGTGGGAGAGGAAAGGTTTCCATATGCAGAAAAGAAAAGAAGAAGAAATGAATAGGGGATGCATTGGCCGGGAATCGAACCCGGGCCTCCCGCGTGGCAGGCGAGAATTCTACCACTGAACCACCAATGCTTGCATGAGACAGTTTTTTTCACATTTTTTTTTCACCTCATTTAATAAACTAGTGTTTTGTTTTTAATGTGTCGTCCTTGTCTCAGATCCTGGCGCTGACGCCTCTCTGTGTGGCATGGCTGCCACCAGTGCGTCTGGTACTAACGCAGTGCGTTACGGGACTATGAGGGAAAACGTCATGAACCTGGAGGTGGTGCTGGCGGACGGGACAGTCATACACACCGCTGGGAAGGCCCGACGTCCCCGGTACGAATCAGATGTTACTCACAAACTAGTGTTTACGATGAACTCCTAGTGCAACGTATAAACCTTTGTCTCTGTCTTTGGTTTGTTTCTTCAGAAAGACCTCAGCAGGATATAATCTGACAAACCTGTTTGTGGGGTCAGAGGGGACGCTGGGGATCATCACCAAGACCACGTTACGCCTGTACGGTGTCCCAGAGGCCATGGTGTCGGCCGTGTGCTCGTTTCCGTCCGTCCAGGCCGCTGTAGACAGCACCGTGCAGGTTCTTCAGGCCGGGGTGCCCATCGCTCGCATCGGTGAGGAGGGCGTCAGGGTTTCAGACTAACTTCATTCACTCTTTGGCCCCTTACTGGAAAATTTAGCTACACACCTTATATCAGCCTGCAGCACAATGATTCAATAAGCATTAACTGCGCTAGTGTTTCAGGATTAAACTGTGACGTGTCTGTTGCCTCTGCAAACCTGGTTTCCCCCTTATTTCAGACTACATCTACACTATATTACCAAAAGTATTCACTCATTCATCCAGATAATCTAATCCAGGTGTTCCAATCACTTTCATGACCACAGGTGTATAAAATCAAGCACCTAGGCATAGGACTGCTTCTACAACCATTTGTGAAAGAATGGGTCGCTCTCAGGAGCTCAGTGAATTCAAATTTAACTCATCTTTAAAGTTTTAAATGACGCTTTCTGATACATATTACAAGACAAATTAATACTTTTACACAATATTAAGTGTTTAATTAGAACAATCTGGAAGAAATCTTGTATCTTGTGCCATTATAGTTCTCTTATTTTGAAAATCCAGCATATTTGAGCTACTTTTAATATTTGCTTTCTTTGGCAAGTCCAGCCCATTTCGTTGTCTCCTTTGTCCTCTTTGTCCTCTGTGTGTCTCCATGCCTTTGTGTTCGTGCGTCCTCCAGAGTTCCTCGACGACGTGATGATGGACGCTTGCAACAGATTCAGCTCTCTATCCTACCCGGTGACCCCGACTCTGTTCCTGGAGTTCCACGGCTCGGAGCGAAGCGTGGAAGAACAAGTCAACACGACCGGTGAGTGAGTGAGAGCAGGTGACAGACAAACGATGTGTCTTGTTTCACTAATAACTCCAGAGAAATGTTGCTCTTTAGTGATGCCGGTCCATCCCTGCTCAGATGTTTTCATAGTTTATCTCAACAGCCTTCTAAAACTTACAGCAGAGGCAGTGAAAAGTGGTCTAATAACATTTTTATTATAACCTCAGGCAGTAGGTGCTTTTTTCCATTCACCAGTTTTTATGCATATTTCAGATTTGCTCATAAAAAAAAGCCCAGAACACCATTAATATTTCCACCGTCATCTTTCTTTGTCTTCGCTGTGGTTTTCACCTTCACGCTCACTGACGACGCCAACATGTTTTCTTCTTTGTGTGTTTTCTACAGAGGACATCACTCAGAGTAACGGAGGCTCAGATTTCCAGTGGGCTCGTGATGCCGAAACGCGGAGTCGACTGTGGAAAGCTCGTCACGACGCCTGGTACGCTGCTCTGGCTTTGAGGCCGGGCTGCAAGGTAAACGCCGTTTTCTTTCCAGAGGTCGTCACGGCTCATTAACACCGTTTTTTTGATAAATCTGTTTTCTCCACATGCGCCCCCAGCCACCACTCTAGATCTGATCTCAGTTTCCTTTTTTGAATGTATATAACATAACATAGCCTGTATAAAGATGGACGGCGGAACTGCTCCTCAAAAGTGAAGCCAAAGCAAGTAGAGCTCCCCCTGGTGGCTGGCTGCAGTGTAGGTCATAAGCTCCACCCCCTCCATGTTAGTGGGCGGGACTTAGGCCAAACTAAAACACTAAAATACATCTCAAATAATTTTTTTCAAGGATGGTTTCTGTCATTTTAGGTAGTTAATATAATGTTGATGAATGTTCAAGAGTCAAGTTTTGTTTCAGCTAAAGAAACAGGATGTGACATAAAGGCGACCACGAGTTGCCATGCCAACTGCTCTGTAAAGTGAGAGTTGTAACAACGATATTTAAAATAAGTCCAGTGTATAATCCAACATCTCCTTGTAACTGGTGGAGGTAGAGCAGAGTGTAGTATTAATTAAACTAAAACGAGAGTGAGTCTGGAGGACGTGGGCGGGGCATCGATATCTTGGCTCCATATGGCTCCGCCCTCAGACCGTACTGATCAGACTCTGGCTCCAAAGTAGAATATTATAACAGCTGCTTTCTCTAACAGATCTTTACCTACCACCGGATCATGTGGTTGTCATGACTTGGGGAGATGATACTCATTTTGGAACAAGCTGTGAAGGCATGACTGTGCCTTTAATTGTACATTTGTGTGTGTTCTTTCTTTATTTCTAGGCCTACGCCACAGATGTGTGTGTCCCTCTGTCTCGACTGCCTCAAATCATCGTGGAGACAAAAGAGGACCTGATTGAGAACAGACTCACAGGTGAGCAGAGGGGAAATATCAGTGGGGTTCATCATTTAATTATAAGTTAACTCATCAGAACGATGTAAACAATAATCACATATAGAGTAAATTAGTTACAGCTACACAGGGTTCTGTGCATTCCTTGATATTTTAATAGAGTAATAGAAATAACAGGAAACTGGACATATATTCACTCTCAAACAAGCTATTGAACCAATCAGAGTGTCAAGTGGGCGTGGCTTAACAAGATAAAAGACAGTGAGTGAATGAGTTAGAAGTCTGCTGGAATTAAAAGTCAGTGGAGGAGGAAGATACAGCAACAGGATTAGAACCAAATGAAGCACACGTCTGGTTTCCACTGTGACGAATGTTGACGTTGTCTTCAGGTCCCATAGTGGGTCATGTGGGCGATGGTAACTTCCACTGTCTGATGGTTTTGGATCCCACCGACCCGGAGGAGCTGCAGAGGGTCCACCTGTTCACAGAGAGACTGGCCAGGTAAACCGTCGCCTCTCTCCACACCTTTACATCCTCCTTTTACCAGGACTTCACCTCGTGGAGCGCGTCTCCTGCTCAGTCCCGTTGTGGTTGATGATAAATTGTGAATTTGCATAAAAAAAAAACATGTCTTCACTTTCTCATTACAGGTTATTGAGTTTAGATAGATGCTAAAAATGATATTAATTCAAAATGAAACATAACACAAACTGAGACAGTAAAACCAACGAGTTTAGCTTTTTAATTCAAAACTAGAAAGAAGAAAGTTATATTTTGTATTTTGTTAAAAAGAGCTGCGTTTAGATTTGTTTTTTCAAGTTGCAGGTAATTTTTAAAACCTGAAAAACTTAATAAACATTTGAATTTCTTGCAGGCAAGCTCTGTCCATGGACGGTACGTGCACCGGGGAGCATGGCGTGGGTTTAGGAAAGCGAGCGCTGCTCTGTGAGGAGGTGGGACCTCCGGGCATACAGGTCATGCAGAGTCTGAAGGACGCCCTTGACCCAAAGAACCTGATGAATCCTGGGAAGATTCTGCAGCAGGGAGGGCTGTAGTGTTTCCGTCTGGAGGGATTCCAGCGTGATCTGAGCTGAGTGAAGTCATCAGAGGTACCTTCTGTTAAATCAGGATATAAATAAGTGATGTTCAGTTAAATCAACAAAACCGTGAATGAACCTGAAGCTTTTTGTCTTGAAAAATAATCTTAACATTTTTATCTTCGCTCCAAAAGCTCAGAACACTGCAAAAAAAAAATCCAATCAGATTAATGGAAACAGTCTGTGAGGCGTTAATAATAAAGGAAATCTGTTATTTATTGCTGTGAAACACATCCAGTTAAAGCTTGTGAAACTTTGATTTTGTTTGTAAAACTGATTTTTGAAGCGAAATGTGAGATATAAAAGAGGAAAAACATAAAAAAACAAATCACCCTTCTAGCAATCTTTCTTTTTTTGTTCAGCTGCACTATTGATGTTAGAATAAATAATAATAAGTGTGCTCTGATTTATCGTATCAGCACGGAAATGAAGTTTTGTTCTCTTCCAGTTCAGATTATCTGCAAAAAAATAAAAAATAAAATGCAAATGAAAAATTCAAACACAAATAAAAACCGAAACATAAATCCTTTTCACAGTGTCTCCACTCGCTTTGTGTGTCTTTCTGTTTTGATTTTCCAGTCAGCTGATCAACGTCTCTTTCTCATGTGAAAACAGTTTAACCACAACTGAGGATTTTATCACTTTAAATGTGACATTAAAGTTTGTAGGCGCTGGTGTTGTGTCCTAAATTAGTAAAATCATCCTCCATCCATTATTTAATTGTTATTAAAACCAAAAGCAGTTTTATATTTATGCTGCAGTAACTCTTCTCCACCACAGGGTGGCAGCAGCAGCTTCCCTTTGAACACATTAGAAGATGGACTAGATAAATTAATCTTAATATTGTTGTCACAGCCACTGAAGTAAAATAAAATCAACTTAAATCAAAACTGTAAGACTTTATTGCCTGCAGACTGTTTAGTTCACAGTCAGTGAACGTTACCTGCACACGTCCAATAAATAACACGGTTTCAGGGGAAATCAGTGAACGTTCACTGTAGACTGACCCCATAACAACCACACAGAGACACGTACTGACCACGGTACTGGACAAATGTTTGGACAAACCTTCTCATTTAATGGTTTTTCTTTATTTTATTAACATTTTCTACATTGTAGAATATTACTGAAGACATCCAAACTATGCAGGAACACACAAGGAAGTGTGTAGTAAACAAAACTGTGTTAAACAAACCAGAATATGTTTTATATTTTAGATTCTTTTGCTTTGGTTTTGTTCACTCGTGCCTTTATTTAGCCGTCTATTTTAGGTGTTTATCATTTTAGCTAGCTATCTGCTACTTTCACTATTTAACTATTTAATACTTAATTAGCATAACTACTTTTTACTATTGTCTTCATTTACACCTTTACACTTAGCTATCGTTTAATTCTTTAGTTTATTACTTTGAGCTAACAGTTTAGTTTAGCTGTGCTGTATATAACCTTTTATTTTATTTAACTACATTTTCCTGTAGTTTATCTATCTGCTACTTTTAGCTAACATGTAATACTGTTTATTATTTGGTGCTAACTATTTATCACATTTAGATAGCTCCCTTAAGCTAACATTTTTAAGTTCACCATTTATTACCTGATTAATAATTTATTACTTTCAACTTATTATTGAGATACTTGTAGCTCTTAACATTCATCTTTTAATTAACTATTCATTACTTTAAGCGAACACTGGACCACTCAGTTATTTTTTATTTCATCACTTTTAATTAACTATTTATTATTAAGCCTTCCTGTGTGGGTTCTCTCTGGGTACTCCAGCTTCCTCCCACCGTCCAAAGACATGCTCATTAGGTTCATTGGTGATTCTTAATAGGCCGTAGGTGTGAGTGTGAGTGTGAGTGTGAATGGTTGTCTGTCTCTCTGTGTTAGCCCTGCGATGGACTGGAGACCTGTCCAGGGTGGACCCCCGCCTCTCGCCCTATGACAGCTGGGATAGGCTCCAGCAGACCCCGCGACCCTTAACAGGACTCAGCGGGTATAGAAGATGAATGAATGAATGAATATTAAGCCTTCATTACTTCAGCAAGACGTTTTTATTTTAGCCGTTCGCTGTTTTTTAGCTAACATTTAACCTTATTAGCCTAAAGCAACAGTATAAATGTTAGCTAACATCATTTAGTTATATATATATTACTGTTTTTTGTCCTAATGTAAACTATTTAGCACCTTTAACTAATTAGGCTGCTACTTATTACTTGTATCAAACTTTTTAGTCTAGTTGAGCTAGCTATCCAGTCCATTTAAAACTAAGCCTTATTCCAATTACATATTAGCTATTTATCACATTGAGCTAACATTTAATCCTTCAGTTAAACGTTAATTATTTCTAATCTGATCTTATTAGCTATATATTACTGTTAGTGAAGCATATATCACCTTGAGTTAACTATGTAAACCACCCACTTTTCACATATTTACTACTTTTAGGTACCATTTCATCCTGTTTATTCCTTTTAGATAACCATTTGACCCATTCGTTTAGCTATTTACTCATTGTAGCTCCCCATTTGAAGCATTTTTCACTGCTTTAAACAGTTTACAGTGATATTGTTTCTAATCTCCATCCGTGCAGTCTCAGCCACTACAGTTGTATTTATTAAATATTAACGCAGACTTATTATTGTGCTCCTGACTGGAATCGCTGCACCAGGCGATAATGTTTGATCCTGCAGCCGTTTAAATTTATGTTAGCACCACTTGAGCTGAATGTGCGTCTGGTTCATGTGTGTGTTTACTGTGTTTACATGCCTGAGCAGCAGAAATGAGTCCATTTATAGGCCTGCTGTCATAATGGCAGGATAGATTAACATCTACTGTAACACAGTTTACCTTGTTGGGAAGCAACACAGAGAAAACCTGTTCAAGACTGACTGTATGTTATTGTAAAGAAACAAAGAACAAAATCAGCCTAAATACACTCCCAGGATTAGACAGAGTAATCCCAAACCAAACACGTGAGCCAGTAATCCCAATAATTTAAACATATGGTGGAAAAATCTGTGCAAAACCTGTTAATCACAAGAAGGGGCTGACAATAAGAGGAGAAGAAGAGGATCATGGGTAATGGAGAAGAGGAGGTAATTACCAGATTAATTAATCGTTCCCTGATGCTTCAGATATGTCACTTTTAAACACCAGCTCATGGGTTCAGATGTCTGCACATTATATTTTAACTTTTGTATTTTTTGCTCAAAATGACACAAAGAGAAAGAGAAGATGAGCAAATGTCTCTAAAAAGACACAAAGCAGCTACAAAAATAAAAGAGGCAGCTACAATGAGAAGCAAAACAACAAGAAAGGCATGCAAAATTGCTAAAGAGAGATGCAAAACAATCGAAACATTCATAAATAAATGCAAAATGACCAGAAATGTATGCAAAGTAGCTTCAAAAAGACACAAAACAACCATAGAGGGATGCAAAATTACTATAGAGACATAAAACAGATCTAAAGGGATGCCAAACCGCTACAAATGACAAAAAATGACCAGAAAAAGATGCCAAACATCTACTGAGAAATGCAAAACATTCAAATGGATCATAAAGGGATTCAAAATAGCTACGGAGAGTAGCAAAAAATCTTTAAAAGACATAAAGCAGCTCCAAATATACATGACCCAGCTACTAAGAAGTGCAAAACAACCATTCAGGAATGCAAATAGCTGCAAAGAGAGGCAAACATGAAGACATGCAAATGTCTACAGAGAAATGCAAAACATTAAAAAAATAAAGGAAAAATGATCAGAAAGGGATGCAAAATAACTACAAGGAGACACAAAACAACCTTAAAGACATGCAAATATCTACAGAAAAATGCAAAACATTCAAGAAAAAAGAAAATTACCAGAATGGGATGCAAAATAGCTACAGAGAAATGCAAAACAATAAAAAATAACCATAAAGGGATGCAAAATAGCTATGAATAGATGGAAAACGTTAAGAAATAACCAGAAGGGGATGCTAAATAGCTACAGAGAGAGGCAAAACATTCAAAAATAAATGGAAAAACAACCATAAAGGGATGCAAAATAGCTACAGAGAGATGCATAACATTCAAAAATAAAGGAAAACTGATCAGAAATGGATGCAAAATAGCTACAGAGGGAGGCAAATGACCATGAAAAGTCACAATGCAGCTCCAAACAGACACGAAACAGTAACAAGGATGTGTCTAACAGCTATAAGGGGATGCCAAACCGACACAAAATGACTTCAGTGAATGAAACCAGGTCGTAAATCCTCCTTCACACCTGTCATCACCTTAAATGCCCCAGGCCAGACCAGCTCAGACCCCTACAGAATAAAGAATCAGGCCAATCCCGTGTTGAGGAATTAAAACACAGTGAATGTGTCTCTGTTTGATCCGAGTTTGCGCACTGAGCCTCGTCCATTGTCTGGGAAGCAGCAGCAGCGGCAGAAGCAGCAGCAGCAGCAGCGGAGAGGAGCGGAGCGGAGCCCCGATCTGAGCGCAGGGGAGCGGCTTCTCTGTGACCCCGATCTACGGGGGAGGATAAAGTGGCTGGAGCCCCTCAGAACCGGACCGGACCGGATAGAGATCTCGGACACTGATTGATTGATATTATTGTTGTTATTATTTATTAAGGAGAGACCGTCTTGTGTGGCGGTCAGACAGACAGACAGCAACAGTTGTCACGATGTCTGAGATCAGATGAGGGCGGCTGGAGGGAGCATTGCGGCGCTGCGTTGATCGGGGCCGTGCGGGAGAACCGTGCGGTGCCGCCGTCTCTAACCACCTGGGACAGCGAGGGCAGCGCGGTGCGCATCTGTTCGTCGTGCTGGGATTTCGGCGTCACTCAGCTCGTCAGCCTACCTCCCTCCCTCCCTCCTTTCCTCCCTTCTTTCCTTCTTTCCTTCCTTCCTTCCTCCCTCTCCTCCTCCCCCGGTGGTGTCGAGGTTTTGTCTGCGGGTGAATCCAGACGTCAGGGCCGGCTCATGTTCCGCTCAGCAGGGAGACGGGCTGTTGCGTCTGCGGAGATCCAGAGCTGACGAGCCTGCGGAGACACACGGACAGACAGGCCCGAGACACAGACAGGAGCGAGGGGAGGGGGGCGACAGCCTGATCGAGCCGAGCCCCCTCCTGCAACCCACCCAGAACCGCCACCTCCTCTCCCGCTTTGGATGGGGGGGAAGCAGAGCACGGCTGGGCGGCCCCGGGGTGCTTTTCCCGGCGTCTCTACGGATGACAGCGCGGTGCCACCCTCGGCCCACTTCGGTCACTACCGGCCGAGCGGCACCATGGGCCTGCGGAGCCGCTCGGTGAGCTCCGTGGCCGGGATGGGCATCGAGCACAGCCCCGCGGTGCCCTTCGGCTTCTACACCCCCAGGGGGACGGACTCGGATCGAGCCGGCGGGGGGTCAGGGGGCACTACCGCGGCCCCCCACGGTACCGGCTATCAGGACACTGGGGGCGGAGGGCACCACACGGACGGGGTGCTGTATCTGGGGTCCCGGGGGTCGCTGGCTGACACCTTGCCCCTGCACATCGCGCCCCGCTGGTTCAGCGCGCACAGCGGTAAGTGCGCACACGAACACACTCGGATTTTATTTTATTATTATTTTTTATATATATATATATAGGAGACGGATTAATCATCACAAACACTTTCCCACGGACGCTAGCTCCTGCTGCCACGCACCCACAACCACGCACACCTTGTTTACCTGCAGCTGCTGAGTGACACCAATGCGGTGCCATTAAATTCCACTGCGATAAAGGGAAGGGACGTGGAGCTCTGTATGTTTTCACTCAGATAACAGCAGGAAAAAAAAAAAAAAAAAAAGAGGCCACTGAACACATTTAGGTTATTTTTCTGCAGGAAATTGTGTGAAATTGAAGATAATGGAGGCTGGCTCGGTCAAACAGACACATGAAAGTGTTGTTAACAGGTCATTTTACAGCCCTGGGTGTGTGTGTGTGTGTGTGTCTGCCTTTGGATTTGGAGAATACAACGTCTGCATAGGTCATTCCTTGTTGTGTGAAATGACACTAATCAGCCTGTTGCCAAATCTGGCTGAGTCAATTAGCCCTGCGATTAGAGAGGAGGGAGGAGGGAGAGGGGGAGGAGGGGGGTAGGGAGGAAGGTGAGGAGGGTTGTTCATGTTTCTGTGACTGGATACACCTGCAGGTTTACAACATCGCTCATATTTACCCTGGAACCCTGAAACAAGCAGCTGAAATGCTGCAAAAAGGAAAATCAATAGTCAACAATTTTCATAAGTGATGAATTGTTTAAGTCGTTTGTAAGAAAAATGCCCAAAAAGTCTCTGGTGAATGTGAATATTTACTCATTTCCTGTTGTTTTGTTGTGATTATATTCCGAATTTGAGGGAAGTTGACGGCTGGTTAGACAGAAAATGACATTTGAATATGTTCAGTTAATAATTAAGATATCTTTCTGGTCTATTAATGAGGGGTTTTTCTGTGTACATATGTGGATAACTTGAAGGAACTGAAGGAAACAAAGAATTTAGCTCCTAAAGGTCCTATAAAAGATGAGGCTGCAAGATGGAGGATCTGTTCTTAAGCAGTGGCACAACATTTGCAACAAACATAAAAGAGACTCAAAAAGAGACACCAAGAAGCTGCAAAGAGACAGAAGATGTCTTTAAAGAAACATAAAACAACTATATGAATACAATATGACTAAAGAGGCACAAAACAATGTTATAAGGATGCACAGCAGCTACAAAACACCCCAAAGACACACAAAGCAGCTGCAAAGAGACACAGAATGTCTTTAAAGAAATGGAAAATTACTGGAAAGGGATGCACAATAGCTGCAAAGAAGAGCAAGATTGCTACAAAGAGACGCAAAATGTCCACAAAGAAGCGTAAAATGTCCATAAAGGAATGGAAATATGAATGAGACACAAAACAACTACAAAGGGATGCCAAACAGCTACAAAACAATATAAAATGGCTGTAATGAGATGCACAGTAGTAGTATGAAAAAAATGACCCAAAAATAGCTACAGAGAGGTGAAAAACATTTGAAAAGAAATGCAAAATGACCAGAAAGAGATGCAAACTGGCTAGTGGGTGTAAAACAACCATAAATAAACTTAAAATGACCATAAAAACAACCGCACCGAGGCTCAAAGGAACCTAAAGAAACACAAAACGACCATAAAGAAATGCAAAACAGTCGCAAGAAGTTTCAAAATTGCCACAACTTTGCTAAAGGGAGCAAAAAGGTGAGATTAGAAAGACACAAGTAACTCCAAAGGGATGCCAAATTACCACAATGAGACACAAAGTCACCATAAAGTGAGGCAAAATGGCTGTATTAAGATGCACATAGCAAAACAACCAAACACAAATAGGTCCTAAGTTACAAAGACACACAAAAGTACCATAAAGAATTGCAAAATTATTATATAGAGATGCAAAACAAATATAAAGGGATGCCAAACAGCTGCAAAACGAACACAATGAGAGTCAAATGACCACAAAGACACAAAAAGAAGTTAAAAACAATCACGTTTTAAGGATGAATCACCACAAGAAGACACGTAAGGCCTAGAAAGACATGAGACAGCTACAAAGAGACTCAAAACATCCATAAAGAATCGCAAAATAACCAGAAAGGGATGCCAAATAGCTACAATTTGCAAAATGACCCCAATGAGAAATAAGTAAACCAAAACAACCATAAAGAAGCATAAAAGCAACCACAAAAAGTTGCAAAACTGCTACAGATTTGCTAAAGGGAGCACAAAAAGATACAGAGCAGCTCCAAAGATACAGAGCAGCTCCAAAGATACACAAAATGTCCACAAAGAAACTTAAAACAACCATAAAGGAATGCAAAATAACTAGAAGACACGAAACAACTCCAAGCGACAGCTACTAGAAGACACAAAACATCCATAAAGAAATGCTAAATAACCAGAAAGGGATGCAAAATAGCTAAAATGATGTGCAAAACAACTATGATGATGCAAACTGACAATAAAGACACAGGGAAGGACCACAAATAAATGAAAACAGCTGCTAAGACAATAAGTAGCGCTTGCACAGTACACAATAACTGACCACTCTCTGAAAAAGTATTCCAACAAATTTGCATTTAATCAATTTACGTAAACCCACATGACATGTGGTTAGTGTCAGACACTTTGGGGCTTTGGGATCCAGCAAGCCTTCAGCTACATGCCCACAGCCGGTTCCACTGAATGTACTGAAACACTCAGCGGTTAAGTAATCGAGGAACATTACAAACACACTCCCCCATCTTTTCTTATGTCTTCTTTGCACACAGTAGGATCGGGCCGGTCCCCAGACTCTCATTACCAAAGCCCCGACCAGCTCACAGCAGGAGAAAAGCAAGTCGGACATCAACATCTCAGCTGTTTTTTATTTTTATTTTTTTATTTTTCCCTGCCTGCATTGCCTAGCGACTCTGGTGTGTGTTCATATCAGTTGCAGAAAACAAGGAGGAGGAGGAGAGTCAAAGGAAAACTGGAAAAACTGATGAAGATGCACATGACAGAAGGAGAGGCTTTAGAGATAGACAACAGAGAGAGAAAGGTGAAATCACAGAATTTAGAAATTTAGAGGGTTTACTGGGTTAAACATTAGGCTTAAGATCTTTTAATTATACACAGACTGAAATTTAATACGTGTTTCAACATCAATCTGTCCAGAAAAATTATTACTGAAGGGCAGAAGAGTTGGTGGGTCCCTCCCAAACAAAAATGCAAAACAACCAGGAAGGGATGCAGAATTGCTTCAAAGGTGTGGCGAGGCGCTTAAGTACCCCAATGAAAGTCGAATGGCTGTAAAGAGACACAAAGCAGCACAGAAGAGAGATAAAGGAGTTACAAAAAGACACAAAACAACAATAAAGAGATGGAAAATGACCAGAAGGGGATGCAGAATTGCCTTAAAGGTGTGGCAATGTGCCGCAATGAAACTCAAATGGCAGTAAGAAGACACAAAGCAGCTTCAAAGAGACATCAAACCACTACAGATACACAAAATGTCCTAAAAGGGATGCAAAATAGCTGGGCAAGGTGCTAAATTACCGCAATGTTACTCACACGACTGTAAAGGGACACAAAACAGCTCAGAAGCGAGCTGTTGCGAACTGTTAGAAAAAGACACAAAATACTGATAAAGGGATGCAAAATAGCAAAGCAAGGTGCCAAAACACCACAATGAAACTCAAATGACAGCAAAGATGCAAAATAACTAAACTGATGTGGAAAAGTACTTAAAATATTCAAATTAACAACAAGACAATCATAAATGGATGCAAACAGGCACAAAATATGCATAATGACAATATTAAGATGCAAAATGAGTACAAAGAAACTTAATTGAAAGCCAGAAGGGACAAGATGAACGACAGTTGTGTCATATTTTTAAAAAAGGTGACGCTTGTAACAACAGTAACCGAGCCAGGAAGGACATTAAACATCCATAAACATTATGAATTCAATGCCAGAGGCTTTAGAGTTGCTGCACACCTGAGCCTCAGGTGAGATCAGTATAAAAGATGAATGGGCCCATCAAGATGAGTGACAAGTGTTTGTGTTAGATGTTCACTGTTGAAGAGGACGGGACTGACAGTACTCATCAAGTCTGCAGCTTCAGTCTGGTCACCTGCGTTAGGGATTTTGTCGTGTCTGACGAGATACAGCCTAAAGCGTCTGATGAAGGTTGCTCCGACCAAAATGCCACTCCTCTAATGCCGCGATAAAACAGTGGTTGCTTTTGCCACTTCTCATCCATCCGGTCTTCTGCGCCGATTACTCAGCCTGACCTTTCATTTCACTCGTAACTCCTCTCGACTGTTGGGGAATGAGATTTCCGTGGGAACTTGGCTGCTGTGAGCTGCGTTCAAAAGCACAATAGAGTCATGTCAGAAAGTCGGCGTTTGTTTCGGTGAGACCACTGAGATGGGAAAGAACGGTTAGAGAAAGGAAACATCTGTAGTTGGTAAAAAAAAAAGTTTTCACTTTGTTGACTTGTCCAATTAGTTAAATTGTCGACATTATTGAGTTTAATAGATCGTAAATCTGTTAGAAATCGAGCTCTACACAAGAAACATGCTCAGTTTACTGAGTATGAAATCTACAAAATACTCATCAAACAGTCCAAGCAATCATTTTAAACGACTCAGCCTCGTTAGAAGAAAAGTTTAAAGCATCCACTTGAACCTGCCCTGACTGGAGATCTCCTTGGAATAGATCATTGATTACTGCTCTTCAGTAAGTTTAGTGTTTATCTAAACAGTTGGAGAACACAGCATGAAAAAAGTATAACTCATGTGTATGTAAACAAAAAAAAAGTGAACAAGGGCAACTGGGCTCGTAGGGTTTCTTGTGGGGTTGGGTTTATTGACTTTCTTGACTTGTAGTTGACTTGTAAGGGTTTCAAAGGCAATTGGCAAGGACAGCTGGACTTGTAGGACATACGAGTCAAGTCAAGAGCCCCCACAGATCCAAGATGGGGTCCAGGGTTTGTTGAAGAAGCTGTGAAACAAACCCTGGAGTTGTAGGCTATCTTCAGGAAAGATGCTCCTCTTTAAATCCCAACTCTCCACCATCAGTCTTTTAGAACTGAAGACTTGGATGAAACATCTTCAAGAAACTCTACAAGTCCAGTTGCCCTTGTTTCAGCTTGTTTTTGAATACTGCAGCTCTAAATTATACTTTAGTGGTTGTGTTCCCAACATGTTTTGACTCCCACTACACTTACTGAAGAGTTGAGCTTGTGATAAATGATCTGTTCCAATGGGATTTCCAGTCAGCGCAAGTGAACGTAGATGGTTTAAGCTTTACTTCTAACTCGGCTGAATCATTCAAAACTATTGCTACAACTGTTTGCTGAGCTGGATGGAATTTTATACACAATAAAAGACTTTCCCTTAGATGCCTTTGAGACAAGGTTTTCTTCAAGAAGCTCTATATGTCCAGTTGTCCTCGTTTCAGCTTGTCTGTTATGATGAACCATGACCTGGATGACTGAGAACCTCCACAGACGTTGAGCTGCAATGATTAGCATGCTCATACACATCCTCATGAATGGGGTAAAATTAATTAACCATATGTCTCTTACAGACTTTGAAGCTGTTATTGGACCAAACTGATTGAATTTTAATATTCATTTTGAAGCTTTTTCTTTTTGTGGAGACTCCAGAGAGAATGATGTCTCACAGCTTGCACTGTTGTTGTTTGAGAGATGATAGAAGACACATTCTATCAAGAACTAGTAGTAAAAGACAAGAAATAATCTTCTTCTTTGATTTTTGGTTTTGGTTTATGGCAGACCAACAAATAGCAAGATACCAATCCGGGCCGCGCTACCGACCGGAACATCCCTCGTTGTTAATGTACATTATCTCTTGTAGCAAGGGAATCTGTTACTTCTGGTACTTCCGCTACCTACGTTTTGAGAATTTTCGCCTCAACTTGGTGCTGACGTATCTGTAATTAAAACTGGACAAACATGGAAACTAATTTCTCCTTAGGGACAGTAAATGCATCCATCTATTCAACCAAATGCTCATTTAATTCTAAGAAGTGTTCTCTGGAGACACTGCTCCGTAAACACTTCCCTGTAAAATGTCTGTTTGCTCCACAGGTAAACGCCATGTTTACTGATGCGACACTGATAGTTGTTGGTGTGAAACTTTGCCATTTACCGAATTTATGAATGCTTTATCCATTAATTAATTTGTTAACATTTACTGAAACTGATGGAGTAGAATAGTTAAAGGTAGTGGATTAATGCTGCATTCCAGAAAGCTGGGATGTCAGATTTATCCCACTTAGAGTGTACCAGATCTCGGCCTCAAAGCGTTCCAGGAGAACCAAGTTGAACATAAAAAACAAACATGGCTGAACGCGATAAGATAATATTTGTTTTGACTCCGAAGTTACTGACAATGATCGAAATTGAGGTATCCCAAAGTTTTGCCACCAGCAATAGGTAATACACTTTTCTCTGTGCTGAAAGCACCTCCTCTCTTTTTGTCGGACTCATTTGTTGTTTGTTTTTTAACGTTGAAGGCTACACTTCATCTAATAACTTTACGCAGAGAGATTATAGCGACATATCATGGGAGGTCGGAAATTTCAGACCTCCCATTTCTCTGGAACGCAGCATAACTATTGAGCTAGCTTAAAATCCTAGTTAGCTAAAATTCAGCGGCAAATGCATGTAATTACAAAAGGTAAATAACTGACTGTCAAAATAGTTAAGAAACAGTTGTGTTTGGTTTATATTAACTGATAAAAGTTTTAAATAGTTAGCTAAAAGTCACTGAATCAGTTAGCCAAATGTAGCTCATCACGTGTATCTTGAAAGAATTAGCCGGAAGTAAAATATTGTAATATTATAAAATGTTGAAATACAGTGATTATTTAAAACTGAGATATACAATATTGAAATACAGAGTTAAAAACAGTACATGAACAATTAACATATTGAACTGGCTATTTTAAGAACAAGAAGTACTTCTTAGCTTGAGGCAATTGTTAAACTTTTTTAGCAAAGATTTGTTGAAATATGGTGGTTAACTAAAAGTGACAGAGCATTCAAATAGTTAACTGAAAGTATTTTCAATGAGATGAATTAGTTAGCCAAAGATAATTAATAAACTATTCACCCAAATGCTCGTTTAATCCTGAGAAGTATTCTCTGGGGACGTTGGTCGTTGTAAACACTTCCCTGTAAAATGGCTGTTTGTTGCACAGGTTCCTCTCTTTTGTTTAACATTGGGATGCCGGTGTCGTTGGAACAAGAGACAGAGAGGGAGTAAAGACAGACTCAGAATCCTCACCGCAAAGGGAGAACAGATTGTCTCTTTAAAATTCAGGGAAAGGCCGGCGGTGGTGCAGATGTGTGTGTTGATGAACCTCCATTCAAATGTTAAGAGATTCAGACTAATGTTAATCACGACGCGGACCACAAAGAGGCCTGCCACCGCATCTGTGATGTCGCCTCACGTCACGTCGCCTCACGTCACGTCTTCAGATTTACTCATTTAGACGCGCAGCGGCGTCTTCCTCCCGTCCATCTACGGTCTGTTTCCGGTGGAGGTCAAACGAGGTGGGCCGCGGTGAATGGCTGCTGCTGCTGGACGCATTCATTTTTACAAAAGCTTTATCCCACTGTACTTCTTCTAATGGCCACTATTCAGTAACAAGCTCCATAATTAAGCTGAATAGATAACTTCTTTTATGTTTTCAATTTAGAAACTAGGAGATCCTGCATCTAAATCTGACATTTGAAAGCAGTGACGCTAGCTGCTAGTACCCGGGGAAATTAGCTCTATTTTGTGTTGAATTCATTTGAAATTATCCCTGTCTGGGTGTAGTGGATATAAAAAAAATATGGCTTATGGAAGTTAAGGAACAGAAATCAAGATGTGTTCTTTTTTCTTTCTGCTTTGCTTTGATCTTATATATGAGAGGTGATTTTTAATTTCTTTGATTAATCCCAGTGTTTCACATCTGGCGTCAGTGAGAAGAAGAAAACAGACAGATGTAAGGCTGGAAAAGAGAGAGACAGAAGAAAAAACGTTGAAAGAAAAATTTTGTAATATTGAACAAAGATTCGCTAAATGTTGAAATATGGTGGTTAGCTAAAACTGATGGAACTTTACAATAGTTAGCTCAAAGTATTTGTGATGAGATAAATCAGTGAGCCAGAGATAAATGATTAACATTTGAAATAGAGAGATAAACTTTTGGAGTATTCAGCAAAATTGTGTGGATAAAATGTCAAAATAAAAAAAGGCCATAAAGAGTAGATAAACATTTAACATAGTTAGCGAAAAGTAGTGGATTCACATGTTGAATTTCGCTTAAAGTTACTTATAAAAGGTTGAAGTAGTTAGTTTGTAGTTTTATCTAATGACCTTTGATTAACAATAGAAGTTAGCTAGCTGGCTTGAAGTTTTAGCTAACTACCTTAGCAAGACAAAATTTGAAAAGTATGCTAAAAGAAGTGGCAAAACTATCAAGTTTGCGAAAAGTAGTGGATTCACATGTTGAATTTAGCTTTAAGTTACTTATAATTGTTGAGGTAGTCAACTAGTAGTGTTAGCCAACTACTTTTAATAAACAATATAAGCTAGCTAGCTAGCTCGTAGTTTTAGCTAACTACCTTAGCAAGACAAAATTTGAAATGTAGCGCTAAAAGAAGTGGCTAAACACTTAGTAAAAGTAGTGGATGCACATGCTGAATTTAGCTTAAAATAGCCAATACGAAGTTGCTATAGTTAGCAGTACACAGTTGAAGTTGTCAGCTATGTAACTGGTAAACAATTATACTATTTAGTAAAAAGTGTTAATGATAAAATCTTAAAATAACTTAAAGTAGCAAAGTGTTGAAACAGAAAGTGGATAGAGAATGTTAAATTTAGCTCAAAGTAGCTAACAAACAGTTGCTATAGTTAGCAGTAAACAGTTGATGTAGTTAGCTATCATCAGTTTATGATAAAATGTTAAAATAGCTAAAAGTATATAAACAATTGAAGTAGCTAAAAGGCTTTGTTAAACAATTAGCTCGCAATAAGTAAACCGCTGTAATATTTAGCAAAAGAGTTGTTGAGAAAATGCTGAAATACAGTCGTTAGCTGGAAGTAAGTGTTAAACCCTTAAAATAATAATAAAAGCAGAAGTTTAAAGTGAAAAAAAAATGTTGTTTATGATAATACAGTATGTTAAAATAGCTAACAAAAGCTAAAAGTGGATAAATGTTAGTGAACTGAAGGTAATTGGTAAACAACTGTGCAGCATTTTTGATGATGAAATGTTAAAAAAAACCTAAAAGTAAATAATGAAATCTAGAAATAGAAAGCTCAGAGTAGAAAACAACTGATGTAGTTAGCTAAAAGTCAGTGGTAAAAGTGGTGTACACTGTTAAATAGCTATAGATAAATGATAAAGTAACTGATAAATGCTAATGAATAAAATATCCAGCTTCTGTAAAGTCATTTAATGGACATTCTGACAATTCTAAAAGACAACACTGGTGTAGATGATGGTATTAACTGGTGTATAAGGTCTTCAACGCTTCAGATCAATAGGTTTTTGTTCATTTACTACAACAACAGACTTCCAGCCCGGTGATATACGGCAGTAGACAAAGAGATAGGTTAGATCCATCCCACCCCAAACACTAATAACTGACTTTTACAGTACGAGCCAATCCCTAAGCAAACCTTTGATCGTTATATATCCATCAGCCATCCACGGTCATCCCTCAGACCAGCGGGCCTACCCTCCGCCCTCCTGCCTCTTTATTGACACCGCCTGTCGATACAGCATCAGTGCTTAATCAATGCAGCGTTCGCGCTCGTTCTCTGACCAGCGCGTTTAAACCCTGGCCGACCTTGGCTGCAGATTCACCGGAGGTACCACCTTGCAAATGGGAAAGCATATTTAACACTTAATTACTTGGACAGAACAAGGGCAGAACAGAAAAGGATCAAAGTGATCGGAGGCCTCGGCAGACGCTTCACAAAATTTGCCAGCAGCCACGACCGGTCCGGTTTTAACAGGGATGAGCGGTGGTGACGGGTCGATGCGCGAATCAATTGTTCATTTCAACAATACCTTTAAGCGCGGGGAGTTGAATCATTTCATCGCTGGAGCTGAATCAGATTTGTAGATGAGTTAAGCCTCTGTAGTTAAAACAGAGTGAGCTCTCAGGACAAAGACGGCTCTTCAGTGCTGTCCTCCACCACGGTGGAAAACACTGTGAAGCAGTGTTCGGGCTTTTCTTTGGGGGAATTGGAACAAACTGTAAACACGGCACCGACATGTGATCAGCTTTTGAAATCCTCAGTCCTGGAGAATCATCGTCACTGTTCATTTAAAGTAGATCTTCATGTCAGCTGAAGGATTTAAAGCAACGGTTTTTATCTCAGCACTGTAGCTGCTGTGTCACTTTACACTTAAAACTTATGTGTGGACACCGATGTGTTTACACCGAATTCACTATAACTGAGGATGAGGCATAACATTATGACCACCTTCCTAATATTGTGTAGGTCTCCCTTGTGGTGACTCATCAGAGAATGGAGGGTGTCCTGTTGTTAGTGGGGGTCCTTTGAGGGGAGGGGCCTCTGTGGATCATCCCACAGATACTTGATCAGTTTGGGATCTAGTGAATTCGGAGGCCAGGTCAACACCTTGTGCTGTTCTTCATGTTTTTTTTTTTTAGTTGTTCCTAAAGTGTTTTTGTGTGTGTGTCTGTGTCAGGCTGCATCCTGCTGGGGATGGCTGCTGCCATCAAGGAGTGTCATTGCTATGGGGTGGGGGTGCCTGGTCTGGTCTAGGTGGGTGCTACATGTCTAAGTAACATCCACACCAATGAATGCCAGGTCCAGAAGTTTCCCACCAGAACAATGAACTGTCACAAGATGGTCGATGTTATTCACGTCTCCTGTCAGTGGTCATAATGTTGTGGCTGATGTGTTTGCAAATTAAATTAGAGACATATTAGGTGTAACAGTTGGATGGGTAACTGGTAAACAATGACTAAAAGATGATACTCAGCCTGTGGTAGCTGGTAAAGTGTCGTAATATTTAGCATCAGAGTCTCGTAGAGGAACATTTCTCAAGGTGACTTCAGGTGCTGCTACAGATTTGTCGAGCTGCCGTGTTTAGTTTTGATAAACTTCACACAGCACGTTTCAAACCAAACGAATTCCCTATCAGGTGAAGTAACACTGAGTCTGACATTGAGAAGAACTGACACGGCAAGCTAAAAGAAAAATAGTGCTTTTATATATTAAAGATGCAACGGGTTAGGGTTAGGATGCATTGATATTCATACATCAAGTCATTTATTGTTGCTTACGTTTAAGTTTTTTGAGTGTTTTCTACAATTTAAGCCGTGAATGATTGTTCCGTGATGTTAACACGAGCAGTCAGTGGTTAAAGAAGCATTAAAAGCAAAATGAAAGGTCTCCATCACACAACGATGACCTGCACCAGGTTAGAGGGCGAAGCAGTGACTCTCTTTTTACAACGCCGCACGTAATCTCCTCCCTCAGAGTTCACTCACCCGTCTGAGATACAAAGCAATTACTCAGCAAACCCCATCACTTCCTCTGTCTCCCCCCTCCCTCCCCCCCTCCCTCCCCTCTTTTTTGTCTCATGGGTGGATGTCTGCGTGCTATTGTTCTCAGATTACAGACACATAAGCAAATCTTCCACCTCTATACACCGCTGCCTTTTAATTTAAAACTTAGCTGGTGATAAAAAAAATAAAAAAGAAACAAGTCAGGCGCAGGGAACCGTTCGTTCCAACAATACATTAAATTAAAATAAAACATTATTAGATGCAGCTAGAAAAGTATAAAAACATCTTATTCCTGTTTACCCCAACGTTTATTCCAACTAATATAACAGATGTTAATTGGTCATATATAAATGGATGAAGGAAGAGCGGTTTTGAAGCTCAGCGTGGCGTCTCCGGCCGTCGCCATCTTGGCAGCGTCCTTACTTCAGCATAACTTTAATCCTTTATTTAAACTAAACAGGTGAGATATTAGCTATAAAGAGCAAAACTGTTTTTGTACCAGGCTGTAAACATGTTTATTTCTAAAGTTAGATATTTTAATGGAGGTCTATGGGGTCTGACTCACTTTTGGAGTCAGCCTCTAGTGGCCATTAGAGGAACTGTAGGTTTAGTTCATGCATTATTAAAAAGCAGTCTAAATAAACATAGTGTCATATCAGACACCATGCCGACTCCACCACTCAAACGTCAAACTTTAAAAAAGATTTTAGAAACTCAGACGTTGCCACTCGGTTAAACCAAAACCCTCTAGTGGTTCTAAAAGTTATAATGACATGGACAAAACATTTAACGGCAACACGACAGACCTCACTTCAGCCTCTGTAAACTGATTTTGTACCAAACATTTTTATTTCTGCTGTTAAGTTTCACATTTTAATGGAGGTGTATGGGGATTGACTTTCTGAACCAACCTCTAGTGGACACTGGAGGAACTGCAGGATTGGTTCACACACTATGAAATATAAAAAGTCTGAATAAACCAATGCTAATTTCTAATACCGTCCTGGCTCCACCACACAAATGCATAATTCAAGCCAAAGCCCTCTAGTGGTCATAGTAGTGATAACATTGACCTATATATTTTAACATGGAGGTCAATGGGGATTGACTCGCTGTTGGAGCCAGCCTCTAGTGGACATTAGAGGAACTGCATTGGCTAGCGATTGACTGAAATCTGCGAAACATGCACAGTTTTTATTTTTTTTTTACATAATATACAGTGAATCATATGATATTTAGCTGCCAATTATTATTTATCTTGAGCATGTTATGAAAGATATTATCATAAAAGTCTAAATATGGTGGAAATGGATGCTACCATGTTGTGCTAATTTCCACTAGAGTTTGTGTAGCAGTGACGTGGTATTGACTCCACTTGAGTGTGTTAAAAGACACTTTATTATTGTCTAAACAGAAATAATTACTAACCGCTAACCGTGTGTCTAGCATAGATAGAGGATAGATTCCTCTTAGATTGAATGTGGACGTCATTTGAGCTTCTAGTGCTTAGACTGCCAGAGTTTGGCTTCAGTTCTGAGGTACTGTGTTGTCCATTTTATATTTAAAGCCTGTAGCTATGACAATAATGCATTTTGGGTGCAACACATCGCTGCGATAAGAAGTCACTTCACTATCTGTATAAGAAGCGTCGATGCTGCCGTCACAGAAACAAGGAAAGGAGAGTCTGCAGGTTGAGTCTGGTGGAGAGAGAGAAAGATTAGACGCCCGAGGCCTGAAATAAGTCTTCCTCGCTGCATCATCATGTTTAGGATTTGGAGGGATGAATAGGCGCGTCCTACCAGACACAGATTATTGACAAGTGTGTAACGGCACCAGATATGCGCTCGGCAGCGGGGGGAACCGGCGCAGTGCCGCCTTCAAGCACGGGAATATTAAAAAACCAGTGCAGATCCTCCCACACATGCCTGCAGACGTGCACACAAACAAATAAATAAAGGATGCACGGCGAACACGCAGCCGGAGCGTCCATGCAGTCTGGTGTTGTGGCTGGATTTCACAGCTGAGGGTTTCAGGAACACGGGGATGGGAGAACATCTGTGCCGCTGTACTGTCTGGTTGCGGGATTCGAGAATATAGGTCAGCGCTGCAATTTATTTCTGTTTCCTCTCCCCCTCTCCTCCTGTCCCTCTCTCCCTCTCTCCCTCTCCGTCTCTCACACAGTCTCCCCATCTTTTCTTGTCTCTCTACTCCCTGTTAACTCAGCACACTGCTGCTCAGAGGAGGCGTACGAGGACACATACGTACGCCTCCTGCATACATACAAGGGCAGAGAATGAGATGACGAGGGAGTGAGAGTGTGAGGAGGCTACGTTTGGAGATGGGTTTTTATTTTGTTGTTGCCGTGACAACCACATAGCTTCCCACCGCTGCTGCACACGCACGACGTGACGCCGATCCAGGCATTTATAAAGCGACTGCGACGGGACTCTGATCTTTTGCCATAAACCAAATTCACGCCCCCCTGTAGCGTCAAAACGTGTTTTTCTGATTCTGCTTTTAACGCAGCTTGGCTCGCGTCAAAGAAGAAGAAGAAGAAGCAGCAAAACCATTTGTCTAACCATGTCTGCTGTAAAATGACGTGAGTCAGACAGCAGTTAGTAACTAGTGTGATGTAGATGTTTGGTGAGGTGGTAGTAGTTGATCATCTGAACAGAATCCATGGAGTCCACTCAGTCAAAGGCTGCAGCCAAACAGCAACAACAAACACTGAACGTTTAAAAGAAGAGAAAAGTTTCCTGGAGACAGCGTCAAGGAGAAACATCTTCCAGAGAGGGTTAGGGAGTTTATGGCAGCGTTGGATGACCAGAACATTTCTGGAGTAGAGAACACAAGGTACCAGCTACCCTCTCCACACTACATTAACTTTGACTGAAAGATTTATTGGACTGAATCCAGTCGACTCTAGGAGAAGACAAGGAAGACAAGGAAAGACTTTAGGACGCTACAGGAGACCAACTCTAGGAGAAGACAAGGAAGACAAGGAAAGACTTTAGGAAGCTACAGGAGACCAACTCTAGGACATTTAGGATCAGATCTGGAGTAGAGAAGGGATTTGATTATCGGCCGATATTAGTGCTGGTCTGATCCTAAATGTCCTAGAGTTTGTCTCCAGTAGCTTCCTAAAGTCTGTCCTTGTCCTTCTTGTCTTCTCCTAGAGTCGAATGGATTCAGTCAAAGTTAATGTAGTGTGGAGAGGGTAGCTCGTACCCTGGCTCCAGACTAAAGTTCTTCCACGAAGCAGACATGTCTAATCACATGTTTAATCACGGGATTTTTGCTTTTTCTTCTTAGATTTTCAGCAGCTTTGACGCTGACTGCCATTAAAACAGAAGAAGAAGACGTTGTGACGCTACATGGACGTGGTTTTGGTTTATGGCAGACCTAAAACAACTGTCTACAGTAGATCAGACTTGGCTGATCCTGTTAAAAGGGCATCCCTAATTTATTTAAAAATATTTTTGAAATCAACTGTTAGAATAAGGACTCCAGCTTCCTCCCGCTCTAATGTCCCAAGTTCAACTGGGCTTGTGGAGTTTCTTGAAGACATTTCATCCAAGTCTTCAGTTCTAATAAGTTGGTGGGGTTTAAATACGTCTTCAATAAGTCCAAGTGTCCTTGCTTCAGCTCGTTTATTGGATAAACAATGACCTGTACGACCGAGAACCTTCATTTAATGGATGAATATGGGACGAAGCTGCACTGTGGCTGCTGTTCAGAGTGACTTATATATATATCACTGTGTTGTTTACCGATCCCTGTCAGGCCCTCTGAGGTCTCTGGAGAGGACGGCTCTGAGGGGTTGATTGAGCATCGAGGGAGTCTCTTCTTAGCAAACATCCTAATTTAACCCCTGGTGATGTTGAGTTGTTCAGACCCAAAGCTGTGGCCCTGTCTTTTCTTCTCTCTCTCTCTGTGTAATTATACCTTTCCCTCTCTTCACTTCACGTCGAAGGTCGCATTAACTCCCTGTGCGACAAACAAAACATGTCTCTCACTTCTTTTCTCTACACCCCCAACATCCGTCCATCCGTCCTCTCCTCTCCTTTCTCCGGCACTCTCTCTCTCTCTCTCTCTCTCTTTTTTCTCTTGTTCAGTCCTGTTCCCATGGAAACTGCTGGTCTTTCCGGTAAAGGTAAGGCGAGTTTGTTGGCGAGAGTTGCGTTAGTTGTAAGTTGTGATGCAATCAAGCCAAACAGTTTTCTGTTTGGGGGCTGCCGTTTACGGTCGTGACGGTGGTGGGCTGCTGACGACCAGACGTCCTGCTGTCTTTGACTGTGAGACAGAGAAAGGTACTAATCCACTCGCTGTCTGGCATTTTATTTTTTTTTTTTACGGTGCATGGGTTTGATTTATTTGCCGAGCTTTGAAACGCTGCTGCTGTTGCTTCTTCATACAAACAAAAATGGAGGCGGCAGAGGGAACGTGATGGAGTAAATTTAATTTAAACCGCTTTAATGAGAATTTACAATAAAAAAGAAGATGTAACAAGGAGTATACTACAGGCAGAGGTGGAGAACTATTACTTGAGGATAGGAATCCAGTCTGCATGGTCTTTGTAATTCTGCCAGTTCCCAGTTATCACTCATGGAGTCCCTCAAGGCTTTGTTCTCGGCCCACTGGTTTTCCTCAGTTTGTATGTTCCCTTCACGTCAAAGGGTTGTCCCAATCGGTATGGGGCCAATCGAGTCATTTTTAAAATCATCTTTTGTAGTTATTTGTTTTAGCTCTGCTGTAAACCAAAACCACGCCCCTGTAGAATCACAACTCCTTCTTCTTCTTCTTCTTCTTCTTCTTCTTCTTCTTCTTCTTCTGTTTTAGTGGCGGTTGGCTAGCATCAAGGCTGCCATAAATCTATGATGAAGAAATTGCATGACTAAACCAGTTCATTACAAAGCAGAATACATATAATTAATTAATCACTACATAATCACAGCAACTACAAAAAGACACAAAACAATGACAAAGGGACACAAAATGACAATAACAAAACACAAAATTAGCGCAAAACTAGTTCAAAGAGGCGCAAAATAGACACAAAATGACTACAAAGAGAAACAAGTTAATCCCAACAATTACAAAATAGACTCAAAACAACTTTAAAGAGATGCAAAATGACTACAAATGGACACAGAAGTGCCACAAAGTGCCAAAGAATTACTTACTTGGAGACACAAATTCACAACAAGTTAATCACAACAAATATAAAAGACAAAAAAACAATAACGATGACTTTAAAGAGACACAAAACAATGACAAAGTGACACAAAATGGCTTTAGATGCAAAATAGACGCAAAATAGACACAAAGTGACGATAAAGAGACAACTTCAAACTTCAAAAAGTCCCAAAACACACATAAAAATACTACAAAGACAAAATAATCACACAACAATTAAAACAGGATTCATCCTGTCAGAACATGTTTACAGATTCTGAATCCTCTCTTTTAATGACTGTGTAATAACAACAATAACAATAATAGTAATGATAGTAATAGTTTGAGCTGTTCCTCCCTCCTGCTCCTCCTCCTCTCTGCACTAACTGGAGTTTCTCTCAGACTTTCCATCCGTCTGAAGTATTAATGGTGTCTTCTCCGTCGTCCTCCTCTGATCCGTCTGCCTGACACCGGCTGCCTGGAGTGTCTCTGTGTGTTAAATCTCTGCTTTCTGGCATCGAGCCGTAAACCCCCAGAGTGGCTCTGTGGAGCTTCTGCAGTGGAATCTCTGCCTTCAGCCTGTCTCACAAATCTAAATCTCAGCGTGGTCGCCTCTGCAGCTTTCTTACCACGTAGATAAAAAGGCTCCGGTGTCCTTGAATCAGAATCAGAATCAGAGCAGGAACCGACCAAAGCGTGTTGATGCTGTGGCGATGATCATGTCCCCGGCTTACCTTGACCCGACTGAAAGGTTTAGTCCTTGTTCTTGCACTTTAAAACATGTCTGTGGAGGTTCTCAGTCGTCCAGGTCATGCAGTATCCTAAAAAAAGCCAAAACGAGCTGAAACGAAGACAACTGGAGCTGTAGAGTTTCTTGAAGACGTTTCCTCCAAATCTTCAGTTCTAAAAACCCAGTGTTGGGGTTTAAACACAAACTCAGAAACAATTTCTGCCCCAAAAATGGTTCATTGACACCTTGAGACTGGAGTTTCTGGACATTAATGGGTTGTTAGAGTACCATTCATTGTAGACAGGATCAAAACCGTTTCCTTCAACTACAGGTGACTATCTGGTCATGAAAAGACTCTAGCCATGTTAGCACCCACAGATGATTCTATTTAAACCCCAGTTCCACCACTAGTCTATTAGAACTGAAGACTTGGATGAAACGTCTTCAAGAAACTCCACAAGTCCAGTTGTCCTTGTTTTTTTTTTACCTTCTCTTTTTGGTTAAAACATGACCTGGATGACAGAAAACCTTCCCAGATGTTGATACTCCTGCCTATTAATGGCCAGAAACTCCAGACTTAAACTAGTGAAAGTTTCATGACCCAGATTAATCTGACAGACCCGAGCAAACCTTATCAATCCACCAATCATTTAGAAGAAGCTACCTGGATGAAACGTCTTCACTGGCCTTGATTCAACTTGTTTTATTTTGGATATAGTCACTTTAAAAAGTAACTCCAGTTTATTTCAACCTGCTATATTTCTAATAAATATGTGTTTCAACCCATACAGTGGAAAAACTAACCTCTGCATTAACTGGGTAGTCCTCCAACCAATCAGAGCAATGACGTATGTGATATTTTCAACAAATGCCTTATCACTGTTAACTGTTCATCCTTTAAACTTGTGCACTCGATGGTGGACTCTTCTCTGACGGCAGCCTTTTATTTGTCAACTAATTCAACTCCACATTAAGCCCCGCCCCCAAGCGATGTGATTGGCCCGGCAGATCTTTGCAGGAGCAGAATCAGTTTCCAACGTAGAGACTCCAGACCAAATTATAGCCACAACAGATTTGTGAGCTGGTGAAGAGTTGGTTTAGATTCCAGACTCATCTCTAATCGTGCTGACTTTACATTACCCACGACTATTCACATGAATAAATAAATAAAGTTTAACGAGTAATCGACCACCTTAGTTTATTTAACCCCACATTTGATTGTTACTGGCATTACTCACTAGTTTTTGAAGTGTTTGAGACAAAATCTTTAATCGTTTATTTGAGGAAATAATGGGGCGTTCTATTTGTCCACCGAACTCGTTTTCCGAGTCGTTTTCCCGAGTTACGAACCGGAAGTTGCAAATAGAACGCCCCCGAGGTCGTATATACAAGTCGTCAACTCGTCGAAGCTCAGAGGACCCCGAGTTCAGTTTCCAAGATGGCTACCACGAGCGTCACACGTAGTAAACATTGTGGTTTTCTACTATTTTAAGCACGTTTGTCTTTGTTGTAACCAAATGTAGAAGTCGTGCACATAGCAGTGTATACGGTTACCCAATAGGCATGTCGCTACAGCTAAATACCGCTTAATAAGTTATTTTGTAGCTTGTGCAGTTTAAATTGGCTAGAGACGCTCCATGTTGCTATGACAACAATGCCGAGTCTTGAGCGGAAAGCGGAGCAGTAGCCTATCGTTAACGTTAATCAAAACGGAATATTCAGATATCGAACTGTGTAATATGTAATGGACGTGAAAGCCGCCGTGGTTGCACTGTAAACGAGATAAACACTATAAACATCTTTTCTCCGACCTGTCGTGTTGTGTACAAAACAGAACGCAAAAACCCGCTGTAACTTGTTTTCCGACACGGATGTGACGTCACTCCCGAGTTGCAAGTCGCGCTTACAAGACAAATAGAACGCACCATAATCATCACAGTAACAGATTATCTTTGAGACAGAAATGAAAAATCTCTCTCACTACATTTTCCTTTGCCACCGTCCACACTGGAGCTTCTATTGATTGTTCCTTTAACTGTGAGTTTTACTTTGTGATCTTTGTCGTTTCCTCTGACTTTGCTGCGTCACCGTCTTTAAATGTGTCGTCCAACACCCAGCGTCTCCTCGTCTTATCTCGTCTCCAGCAGCGCAGCAACATCTGCTCCTGCGGTCTTTGTCAGCGTGGCCTCCAGGGGACCTCTGTGGGTCCTTGAGGGGCCGTCAGGAGGGTCCTCTGCACAATGAATTTAATCTAAATAGTTCTGTGTAATTACACCACGCTGGTTTCTCGTCTCGCTGTTTGTCTGTTCTGAGTTTCAGTGGACACACACTTGATTAAATGTTGTCTCTGTAGACACAGGGACGGAAAAATCACATCGTGTTCTTGTGTGACATGGAAGGAGAACTGTACGGTCCTACCTGACAGAGGCTCAGGGGCCCTGGTGGTCAAGGGGCCCAGGGGCCTGAAGTCTTTCTTGTTGAGAGTTAATTAAATGATTACAAAAATACACAAGTTAAACAACAGTTGCAAAAAGACACAAGACACAAAATGTCTACAAGTTAATCCCAACAACTATAAAGATGTAAAATTATTACAAAGTTGTGCAAATGAACCACAAGTTGATCACAGAAGAAATGTGATCTGAAAGCAAAGAGATGCAAAATAAGAAAATTATTATTTAGACAAAAATGGCTGCAGACAAAGAGACAAAATGACTGTTAAGAGATCTCTAATGTCTTTAGAGAGACACAAACTAATCACAAGTTCATCACAGCAACTGAGAAAAGATACAAAACAACTAGAAAGTGACAACAACGAGACAAGAAGACTAAAAAGTGAAGCTAAATGGCTACAAAGTGACACAAAGAGATGCAAAAAGGCAGAACTTGCTAAAGAGACACAACTTAAACACAACAATTAGAAAAAGACACAAAATAACTACAAAGATACGAAATAACTTCTGAGAGACACAAATTAATCACAAGTTCATCACAACAACTCAACAAAGATACAAAACAACTACAAAGAGACAAATGACTACATCGGAACTCAAAAGTCTACAGAATGCAAAAAAACACCAAATTTGCTACAAAGAGACACAAGAGTAACACAACAGTTACACAAAACAACTACAGTGGGTAGCACAATGGCTACATGTTAATCCCAGTAACTACAAAGATGCAAAGTTATTATAAATTGATGAACAATGGCAAAATTCTTATTAAGACAAAATTGGCTAGAGACACAAAAGACACAAGACAACTACAACGTGAAGTGAAATGACTGCAACATAAAGAACAGTGGCTAAGAGAAACTAAGAGAGAGTCAAATCACTGCTGAAATGATGCTGGCGCCACAGGACGCGTCAGCATCATTAGGACCATAAACACTCTGACTCCTCTAGTTTTATTTCAGAGCGTTGATTTCCTTAACAACCGTTGACTCCTTCAGTCTTTGGATGAAGTTTTCATCCCAGTGTCTCAGAGAGGAGTTAGAGTCAGAAACCAGAGACGAGACGATGTCCAGTTTCAGCTTTAGAAGAAGAAGAAGAAGAAATAGTTTCTCAGTGTTTTACTTCATCCCCCCCTCTCTCCTCCACCACTCCCCCCCCCAACACTCCTTCCATTCACTCTCAGTATTTCCTTCTCTATCCCTCCCTCGTGGTCTTTCTCTTCCATCGGTTCCCCCTTGAACTTTCTGTCTCGTCTTCCTCTAGTCTCTGCTTTACTGTCCCCTCTCGTCCTCTCCACCTCCTCCTCTACCTCCTCCTCCTCCTCCTCCTCCTCCTCACTTCTGCACCATAAAGTAGACGTCGGGATGATTCATCCCAGCCCCCGGACTGTTGTGATCCTTATGTGACCACCCCCCCTCCCCGTCCCGTCCTCCTCCTACCATCGTCTGTCTGTCCTCTGCAGCTATTGACACTTCTCGGCTCAAAGCGTTCACACAGATGAGGACTGGAAACAATCCCCAGTGATTACTGTGGTTACCGTTGGGCAGATATTTTACGCGAGGCCTGAACACAGTCAGGATTTTACGGAGCTATCGATCTGGTCTGGGGGAGTTGTTTGTGCAGCCGTTACGCTGCCGGGCTCCGGGTTGATTTAGACTCTGGATGACGCTGGCTCTCCACGGTCCAGCCGTCTTCTTCTGGACATTATTCATCGTTACGAGACGGCCGGGTCTGTGTTTTAATCACGGCGTCTGCTGCAGGATCAGGGCCGGTCGAGGTGTTGCTCCATACGACCGATGATTTAAAATCAGCCACAGAGACACTTCATTAATGTCAGCGCCTGCTGACTGATGTCTGCTCTGCTCATTAGAAAATACAGCTTGTTGCATGTTGCTGCTGCTGCAGGCCTCAGGTTAAATGTTAAAGTGTTTTCTCTCTTTTAGCCAGAATCATCCGTTTGTTCACTGGTCCACCACTCATCAGTAGCTTCAGAACTAAAACCAATAACTGTTGAGAAGACACAGAATAAATATAATACTATAAAGACCTAAAGAACGTCCCAAATTAGTGAAATTAAAAAGTTATAACACCACTACTCCTGTTTTCTGACCAACATCCAGTCTCATTTTTAAACCAAACACCAAAGTGTCCTGAATAATAATTATTACATCTAAACTATTTAATAATTCATGTTGTAGAACGTCTCAAAACAAATAAGTGCCAGTTATCTTGTTTCAAAGTGTTTCCAACATCTTCCACTTTCATACAGATTATTATGGAACATGATTTTGAATTTTAATACACAGACCAGATTAAAGATAGAAGGTAACTGTCCTTTCTTACTATTTGGCGTCCTCATCTAACAACCAGGTGTGACATGGAGGGATTAATGGACTCAGGCTCAGGGGCCTGAAGTGTTTGTTACCGTTACCTGGTGGAAAGTTGTTCAGCTGACTTCAGAGATACACAAAATGACTTTAAAGAGACGAGGGCTGCAACAAACGATTATTTGAAATAATGTTTTTAGTTACAGCTGATGAAGAGGCACGGCATAGCTACGAATGAAAAACACAAGATCATCACAACGATTACAAAAAGACAGAGAAAAGCTACAAAGAGACTCAGAATTAATATAACGAGATGCAAAATGGTTACGAAAGAGCTTCCAAGAGACACAATGACGACAAAGAGACACAAATGAATCACAAGCAAATCACTACAGCTACGAAAAGATACGGAAAAGCTACAAATAGACACAAAGAGACACAAAAATGACTAGAACGAGATACAAAATGGTTCCAAAGAGACACACACTCATCAGATGTGATTCACAACAACTACAAAAGGAGACAAAAAAGGGGCTACGCACGCAAAATGACCATAAAGTGATGCAAAGTGACTTCCAAGAGACACAAAGTGGACACAAACACACACAGATCTATTACAAGTTCATCACAGCAATTACAATAAGACACAAACATGCTACAGAGAACGAGATACAAAATGACAACAAAGAAACACAAATGAATCACAAGCAAACAAGGAAAAGGAAACAAACCAACTACAAAGAGACACAAGTTCATCACAGCAACTACAATATGATACAACAAAGCTACAAAGAGACACAAAAAGTCCCAAAATGACTTGAACAAGGTGCAAAATGGCTACAGAGACACATATTCATCAGACGTGATTCACAACAACTACAAAAAGATACAAAACTACAAAGAAACAAAAAATCACTGCAGTGAGAAGGAAAATAACAACAAAGAGTCAAATGTACAAGTTAATCACAGCAAATGCTAAGACACACGAAATGACTGAAGCAGGCGTCGAAGGTTATCTAGCGTTAAAATAAGATGACATAGGTCTAAAACAGAGACAAATGGTTTAATTACTCATCAGGAGCTGTTTGACCAGACAAAGACCTGATTAAAGAAAAAACAGACTTATTTGATATTAATTAATAATCCTAGACCTGGCTAATTATATTCACAATGAAATGTTAAAAATAGATTAAATGTGGTGTGTTATTTGAATATTAAATTAAATCTTCATCTCAGAGGAGCTCCACTAATCCAACGTTTGGGGCAAAACCAAAGTCAAGAGTTTAACACTACTCACTCAGAGTCGTCCGTCACAAGCCGTTTTTTATTTATTTTTTTTAAATCAGATGTTGTTATAAACTAATTTTTAAGTGAAAAAAAAAAAAATCAATGTGTCGCCAACACATTATTGGCTGGAGTCTCTCTGATGAGTGATAACAGCCTCTAGCATCATCCAGAGTAAAGCCACTGACCTCCAGGTAATTAACAGCTGATGAGAGAGAGCTGACGTAAAGTGAGCCAGACATTATCACAGAACAAGGTGATTCAAGACTCTTCTCCTTTGTTGGCATTAATTCAGCCATAAACCACCTAATTATACTGTAACTGTAATCCAATAAAGATGATTTAACTTCACACTCACGTAAATGTTAATATTTTCAAATCTGACAGTCGTGTCGTTGACGCTGTAATAAATCCACCACACGAAGATGAAATGCTGAACTCTGTTCATGTTCACTACAAAAGAACAACTTCAAAAACAGTAAAGTAAAAACCGAGATGATTTAAGGCTAGCTGTTAGCCTTAGCTTAAGCTAATTCACCAACTTTTTCCCGTTTTCTTAAATTCCCACGTCGGATGCTAAACATCTTTATTCTGTTTTAATAGACGCATAAGGAAACATTGACACCTTTAAATAATAATGTGTAATGTTAGTGACGCCACAAATAGTAGTAGTTCTGCTCAACGCTAGCTAACTAGCCTAGCTTAGCAGAATAGCAGCGACCGCTGTCTTTACAGCCTCTGGTGGAAATCATGTGATGTTTGTTTTAGTTTTTTGTCTTTTATGTTACATACTTTAAAATCCTCTTTTTTTAGTGTTTATTTCAATAATAATATTATTAACTTTTAATTTATTAACTAATTTATCAATTAGTTAATAAATTAACATAATAACTGAGGAATTTTCCCTTTTCCCATTAAGATAGTCCTTAGAAAAGCCCAAAATTCAGATTAGTTAGCGCAGTTTGCTTAAGTGTTATAGTGGATTATGTTAGCATGTTAGCATGTGGAGCTACCACAAGCGAACAACTCTATCTGTAAGACTGAAACGTTATAAACAAATACAACAGCTCATGTCCAATTTCTGCTAAGCTACAAAAAGTGTGTGAAGTGTGTTTTTATTTGTACCTCCACTTCCTGCCTATAGCCAACGACCAGCTAGCATAGCATTTTGCGCCTGCAGGAAAGCAAATAATGCTCTGTACCAGCAGGTGGCAGTAGTCTCAATCAAAAGGGGAAACCTGAAGAGCTAGGACCAGCAAGGAATCGGACTTTGTCACTGCTGGGTTTTGTTTCGCTAAGCCGAACAGCCAATCAGAGTCTCGCCAACGTCCCCTCTGAGCATGCTCAGTATGCCGACAAGTTGCAGCCAGACGTCGGCTCGCCGTGTCTCCATCTTGACGTCTTCTTCCGTGGACGGTGGTTATTTGGGAGCTGCGTCAGGGTCTCGGTCCAGAGGTTGATGAAATATGCATCGGCCAGAGATTGAGTTGAGCGACCTCGTCTGGGAAGTGTGTGTGGTTGTGTGTGTGCTTGTGTGTGTGTGTGTGTGCAGAGGGCTTTGACATGAATAAGTCTCCGTGGGACCATTTAATAGCGCTCGGGCTCAGGATGTGTGGCGGCTCTGTCTGCTCGGTGGTTCTCTGACGCTGTTGTTATTGCACAGTCATGCACGGTGTGTGTAGGTGTGTGATGTTCCTCCCACAGACAGGTAGACTGGAAACAGATTGAAGCTTTGAACAGCAGCTGCAGTCTCTTCAGCCTCTCTTCATTATGTTTATGCCTCAGTTTCCTGCAGATGTACGACGGTTTTAACATCATAGCTTTTAAAAAAAAGATTGAAATGCCTAACAGCTGATGTGACACCAGCCTGGTTATGATTCAATTCAATTCAACATAAATCCATTTAGAGATATTTCAGTTTTGTGTGTGCCGACCATTGATCTAGTTTCTCATCTTTCCTTTCGTCATCTCTTCTTGTCGTTGTGTTTGAGTTTTGAATACATCTTTGTGTTTCCTGTTTTTATTTTGTAAAGTTCTTCCTCTATGTTTCTTGTCTTTTTTTGCTTCCTGTGTTTTCCCACCTCTGATTGGTTGATTGGTTTCTCCTCGTGGCTCCGCCCACATTAGTTTCACCTGTGTCTCATTAACCCCTCCTATATATAGTCCTTTACTCAGATCATCTGTGATGCTATCTCCGTTTATCCTACACTCGTGCTTCTTCGTTCTCGTCTTGGTTTTGGTCCTTACCTTTTTGCTTCCCCTTCCTTTCCTGCAGCACCTTTAGTTTAAAATCAGTTTGTTTCCAGCTCCTGCCTCCGTCTTTGAGTCCCGCATTTGGATCCTTACTTCACCAGAAACTCTGGCGGAACAAATTCAAAACTCAAAACTGTGACACAAGCAGAATTTCATGAGTCCCTGGCTCCATGAACACTAAACACAATGCTGCTGATTAAACATAACAGCATCACATGTAATGTAATGTGACAAGAGAACTGCTGTATGTCAGTCTAACTGTGCTAGGTAGCTTTTATAACGTTAAGCTCGGTCACGTTACGTCTGGAGTCGTTTCCTTCACGTTTTCACCAACTCTCTTTAAATAACTGTAAATCTCTGTGGTCTAAAATCCAGAGCACAAACATCAGGCTTTAAAAAGACACGGTAACGTAAAATTTTATTACACAAGTAGCTTCTCATGCTACGTGAGCGCCGCTTTCTCCGTCAGGTTAAATTACAGGGGGAGGGGGAGATGTGTTCAGAAGCAATGGGAAAAACAAGATGAGCACAATGTTGTTCGAAATATGGAAAAGTATTTCTGATTCGTTATGAGACCACGGCAAGTAAATTAGATTAAGATTGTAGGAGAAACACTGTGATGAGTTTTAAGGTAGAGGGGATTCTCTTTTAGTCTGCAGACACTTGGAAGCTGTGTTGTGTTTAGAAATATAAATATAAATCCATTTAGGCCGAGTTATCATGTGTGGATGCTGCAGATAACAGGTGCTGCTCCAGTCTGTAGGGAGTTAAAGTGTTCTGGAGCATGTCTTGTGTCCTCTCTACCTGAAAACCTGCAGATTATTTTATGAACTGATAACGAATCTTTCAAACTCAGATCCATTTGAATCTGTGAATCTAAATTTTAAACCCAGCCCTGTGTCTGTTCAGTGCTGATCTTAGTTCTGCAGTATCTTTGTATCCTTATCTTGTGTTTGTGGATTTCAGATGATAAAAACTTCACCTTCCCGCTGCTCAAACTACATTCAGACACAAATATAAAGCAGGACCAGTAATGAAAGCTGGCCCGGCGTAGCGGCGTGCAGACACCGTGTTTAAAGTGTGTGGGCTAACGGATCGCCTTCCTCTGCTGCTCCAACCATCCTCAGAACTTGTGCGCCTTCACGCTCTCTGGCTCTCTTATATAAAACATTCATTTGCATTAGTTTATTATCGGTGCTGCAGGTTTTTTTCCTCCATTGTTGCTTCTCTGTTCAGTGGAGAGAGAAATGTTTGTGAGTGCATCTAATTATTTAAATTCCTCCGCAGTGAAATGATTATATTCAAGTGTACGTGTCGATGGATGCTCAGAATGTTAGAGGGCGTTATTAAGATAAGAGCGTGTTTTAATAACTTCATTCGTGATTTAACAAGTTTCCCGTCGTTTGAGTGAGACTGAAGTTTGTTTTCTACGTGAGCGACGGCCTCCATCTGACGGAGGACCCTTCAGCTGTTAGAAAAATCCAAGAGCAAAGATTTATGACGACGTTCTGCCAAAATAAATGTTAGTTTCTATGATCTGTTCTCCTTTAGAGACTTCAGACACTTGGAACCTGTGTTGTGTTAAGAAATAAAACCGTTTCAAATGAAATATAAATCCATTTAGGGCGAGTTATCATGTGTGGACATTGCAGATAACAGGTGCTGTTATAGCCTGCAGGGAATTAAAAAGTATTCTGGAGCTAGACGTGATCAGTCAGGTGCTCTGACGCCAGCGTCTGGCCAGATGCATGCAGGGAAATCCAACAACAGGTTTTTGCATTTGAGGAGTCGTTATCCAGCTTTGATCGGCTCCGCTCGCCGGATGATAATTATTCTATCACACCCGGATGTTTCTCATCACTGAAACATCACAGAGAGATGTTCTGGAAAAAAAGGAAAAAGGATAACACAACATTCAGCTTAGTGTGTGCTCTCAGATGTGCAGATATGGAAATACATGCAGCACCTGTGGACACTAGAGAAGACAAACAACGAGCAGGGACTTCTGCGTTTTAACATTTTTAATACGTCTCGTGGCTAATTGATCTAACATCTGGATCCGTCCTCTTGGCTCATTGTAGGCGGTGCAGTTGATGACGAAGCCCCCGTTCACACCTCGCATTAGCATCAGTCCTGGGCGATCTGACAGCACAGGTGTGAAGACGACCAGGATGCACTGAAGGGACGCTTTAAAGACCTCCTGCTCAACAGGGGGCGCTCTTACACGACCACTTTTATAAATTAAAGCCTAAATAAAAAGGAAAGTGCACCGTAAGGGATTAGTATTTTAATACCAGGTGTGAACGGAATGGTTCTTATGGTTCTTCTTTATCCTGCTGTGACGCTGCCCTGGACCAAGTTTAATATTGTGACCTACAAAGATCAGCCATTACATTATGACTAATATCCTAATATTGTGTAGGTCTCCCTTGTGGTGACTCATCAGAGAATGGACATGGGCCTTCTGAGGGTGTCCTGTTGTTAGTGGGGGGGCCTTTGAGGGGAGGGGCCTCTGTGGATCATCCCACAGATACTTGATCAGTTTGGGATCTAGTGAATTTGGAGGCCAGGTCAACACCTTGTGCTGTTCTTCATGTTTGTTTTTTTAGTTGTTCCCAAATATGTTTTTTTTTTTTTTTTTTTTTTGGTTTGTGTGTTGTTGGTGTAAACGCAGGTCATTGTTCCTAAAGTGTTTTTGTGTGTGTGTGTGTGTGTGTCTGTGTCAGGCTGCATCCTGCTGGGGATGGCTGCTGCCATCAAGGAGTGTCATTGCTATGGGGTGGGGGGGCCTGGTCTGGTCTAGGTGGGTGCTACATGTCTAAGTAACATCCACACCAATGAATGCCAGGTCCAGAAGTTTCCCAGCAGAACATTGAACTGTGACAAGATGGTTTAAATGTTATTCACTTCTCCTGTCAGTGGTCATAATGTTGTGGCTGATTTTACTGTTCAATATGTGTATGGGGCGGCACAGTGGCGAGGTGGTTAGCACTGATGCCTCACAGCGAGAAGGTCCCGGGTTCGAATCCATGGGTCGTCTGGTTCCTTTCTGTTTACGGAGTTTGCATGTTCTCCCTGTGTCTGCGTGGGTTCTCTCCAGGTTCTCCAGCTTCCTCCCACCGTCTAAAGAAATGCTGGTTAGGTTCATTGGTGATTCTAACTTGGCCGTAGGTGTGAGTGTCTCTCTGTGTTAGTCCTGTGATAGACTGGAGACCTGTCCAGGGTGGACCCCACCTCTAGACCAATGACAGCTGGGATAGGCTCCAGCAGACCCTGCGACCCTTCACAGGAACAAGAGGTTACAGAAGATGAATGAACTGGACATGAAACAAATGTGTTTGATTCTACGTCACGTCCACAAAGTCTGCAAACGGTTGCAAAAAATTGTTGTGGAGTCTCTCCGTTGGGAACCGATTCTTCTCCTTCAAAATCTGCTGGGCCGGTCGTATTGTTTGGGGGGCGGAGCTTAATGTGATGATGGACAGAAGGGTAACAGTAGTCTTACACGTCCCATAGTGGTCACCTGTAGTCCACGGTGATGAGAGAAATATATCTGATAGAAACGTTCCACATTGACATAAACTACCTCCTCCTGCACAGAGCAGGATTACTGGGCTGACACCTCGCTCTCTCTCTTTCTCTCTCTCTCTCTCTCTCTCTCTCTCTCTCTCTCGCTCTCTCTCTCGCTCTCTCTCTCTCTCACATAGGCACCAGTATAATTAATTTATGATCCAGTGCTTTGATTTATTTTTGTCCCAGCGTGACCTTATGCGCTCCTCGAATATGAAACGTCCTGGAGGATTTGTGGCGCTTGGCTGAGTCGGTCCTGCTGGATGCCGTATCACAACCCTTCATTTCTCCTCCAGAAAAAAAAAAGAAGGGCCTCGACTCTCCCACCTTCCTCCTGCACCTCCTTTTCACTCGTTTCCTCCATCCCTCCTCTCTCTCTCTCTCTCGCTCTCTCTCTCTCTCTCGTTGCTCGTCCCGACGGAGCGTCTGAAAATAGCAGCCGAGGGAAAAGTGGGTCAGCTGCCATGTAAGAGTTTAGCATATAGTGAATTTATCCGTGCGCGTTTGTGAGCTAACAAATGATAAAACTCACTTTTAGAAAAAAAAATATATTAATTTCTTTCAGCCATAACATTATAACCATTTACAGGTGATGGTGGCGTAGGAGTAATCACTGGCTGAAGCACGTTAAGAGGAGATAAAATATGTTGTTTTAGTAACACATGCCAAAACATTAGGTACACTAGGGAATGCATTCTAATCTAAATCCTCCTTCATGACTGCTCTGATGTTCAGTTGATGTAGAACCAGCGTCAGAAAGGTGGTGATTCACCTGGATGGACTTTATGGTGATGTTAAACTGGATCGCTTTTTAGCCTAGCCCACTGACGCCGGACTAATTTCTTAATCCAAAACCTTTTTGTGGCAGAAAGTTAGTCTGGAGTAGCTCCGTCGGGAACTGATCGTGTTCCTGCAGATCTGGTTGTTGTGGGAATTACAAACTCCACGAGAATTTGTCCACGCTTCTCGGGCTGCGAGAACAAAATGACGTTGTTCTGTTCTCGCAGCTTTTGTTTGGGAGTTCACTCAGCTTATTCTCGATACATCAACCGGGCAGAACCTTTTTTTTTCTCCTTGTTTATTGTTCTGTCATTGGTCAGAAATTGGAAGTGGCCGCTAATCTCTCTGTGGGTGCATGCACGACGGACATGTTCGTCAAAAAATAATAAGGAAAGTTCCTCTCTTCAGCATCTCCCACAATGCTTTGCAGGGGGAGGGGCCTGTGAGGACTTCCCTGGAGTTCAGCACTTGAGTTTCCCGTGAAGTATAAATGACCAGAATGACCAGAACAAACTTTTGTCTTGTTCTCGCAGCCCGAGGAGAGAGAACAAAGTTCTTGCTCCTTGCAGACTATGTAACAAGCTTAACATTTAAAGCTTTCTAAGGTGACATCATCAAAATAACAATCATAATCTTTAAAGTTCACCGTTGAGTGAGTCACTGAGCGAGAGAGAGACTTTACAGCTTGGTCTGAAATACGTATCGTCTCCCCAAGTCATGACCACGGTCTTTTTGAAAATAACGCTGAATACTGGAATCTTCATGTAGACAAGATTTAAAGCAGGACTGGTTCCACTAGTGTACCTAATGAAGTGGCCAGTGAGTGTATAGTCAAGATCAACGTATTGAAACGTCAACGTTTCTCGTTGTGTAATGAAAACTATTGAACCGTCACCACTAGGAGACATCATTCCCACATGTCAAGAAGGTTAAGATGTTTAATTCACACCAGGTGCATTCTGGGAAGTGTAGGCTATTTTTAGCTTTAAAATATGTGTGGTACTAGACTGCTGCAGTAGCCCTTTAAGTTCAAGTACATGTCTTTATATAGCCCATAGTACAAACTGTCAGAGAAAGTCCCTCTGCAACGCCAGCACCCATCTAAATGTAAATCTCATTATACGTCCGCGTGATCCCAGGACGTCTTCTGTCCATTCAGAGTTTATTTACCAGCGAGCCGTCCCGTCCCATCCCCTCCCGTCCCATCCCGTCCCGTCCTGTCCCGTTCTCAGCTGTGTGGCAAACTGGGCTCATGTGGTTCATCTAATTATCTGTTAGGTTTTAACTAAATTAAGTTGTAAAACTGTAACGAACAGCCCAGGACGAACAGTCCAGGACGAACAGCCCAGGACGGGACGGCTTATAAAAAACAACTACAGAGAGGGAGAGAGGATCAGAGTGGATGAACAAGCACAGATGAAGACTTTTATTGTGAAAGAACTCGTCATAGAGGAAGTGAGAGATGCACTGTAAAAAAAAAATCTACTTTTTCTATTTGTCTTGTTGAAATCTAATGAAAGTATTTTTTAACCAAGAGACCAAATTAAATTAGGAGAATTATCTTTTCTTCTTTATTCATGACACAATCAATAAAATAAATTAAGTTGATAACTCATAAAACTTAAGTTTGTTTCTTCACGTTATTTAGAAGAAACGTTCAGCATTTCAAAATTAAGTTATTCCAGTTATTTGATTTTTCAGCTGATTTGGGGTTTTTTGTTCGTTTAACTTTAATAAATAAATGAGTTCAACCACAGACAGTTGACTTTTGGAATCAATGTGGACAGAGACGATGGAGACGTGGAGACATCTTGGTTGTTTTCTAAGACTCTACACATTCAGGACATGGAGGAGGACATGGAGGAGGAGACTACCCCTCCTTCTATCTCCTCCTCCTCCTCTTCACTCTCTGTCTTGGTCACCCTCCTTCTTGTCATTCATCTCCTTCCCCTCCTCCCCCTTCTACTCTAGACATTCAGGACTGGAGACAAAGTTGGAGGAGACAATATTCTCCTTTCCTCTCCTCCAACTTGTTCTCCTTCTCCTCTTTTATCTCCTTCTCCTCTCCCTCCTCGTCCTTCCTCTCTTCCTTCTCGCTTTTCTTCTCCTCCTCCATCTTCTACTTCTCCTTTTTTGTCTCCTCCTTCATCTTCTTGGCCTTCTTCCATTTCACCCATCTTTTTTTCTTCCTCTTCCCTTGTCTTCTTCTTCCTCCTCCTCCTCCTCCTTCTTCTCCTGTTCTATCTCCAGTAGATGTGACGCTCCTCTCCATCAGTAAAGCTCTACAGGTGATTGATGTTTTGATGTGGACTCATGTATCTGGTCCCATCGTTTTACCTGGTCTCCATGGAAACGGTCGATCGGGTTGAAGGAGATATCTTTATTTTAAAGTCTGTTGACGTGATCCTGTTCTTATCTACAATCATTGTGGTCTCCTTCAGATCTGGATTCTTTAAACCGGTTTAAAATGCAGCAGGTGGAACTGGTCCTGGTTCAATAACGAGAACATTCATCGTTACTCTGGGGGATCATAACGTTTATTTACTCTTTATTTCTCTCTCTCTCTCCAGGATTCAAGTGTCCTGTCTGCTCCAAGTCTGTGGCGTCCAATGAAATGGAGGTTCACTTCATCATGTGTCTAAGCAAGCCCCGCCTCTCGTACAACGGTAAAGAACTTTTATCTTTTATTTTTATTGTGGGCTGGATCACCGCCGAGCCGGGATGCGATGAACCGGTTCTGGCTGCGGTTTTTCAACATGATGTACTTTTACTTTTTTCATATTTATTGATCCCCGTCTCCAAGACTGTGCCACGACGCCAAGACTCCTGCTGCTGCTGCTGCTGCTGTACAGATAATTATTCAAGACGTCGTGGGTGGGTCCAAACACTGGGGCGTGTTATCAAGCCGTTCCTCCCAAAAACATGATAAATATGAATGAGGAGAAATCATAAAAATTCATAGAACGACTTTACTCAGCGCATCCGTTCATCCGGTCCAGAAAATACAAACACAGCTGAGGATTAAAAGCCTCCATGATGGATTTCAACCCGTTCCCAAAAACCATTACGCTTCTGTAAGAAACCAACCGTACAGTGTAAAGCATTGTAGCGTTAAATGCTGGTTAACTGATGTGTTTCCTGTTTGATTTGGTTCATTTAGACTGAAAGTAAAAAGTTCACACGACTAATAGATAGATAGATAGACAGCTGTATTGATCCCTTTGGAGGGTTTCCGCAGGGAATTTGACATCTCCATCGCACACAGCACTGTCGGACATACATGTACAAGAATTGAATAAAGACGAGTGAATAACCCCCAATTTCCCAACACCCAAAAAAGATTAATAAATCTTTTGTACATGGTTTGTTATTGCACGTAGAGAGAAGAAACAGACACATGGATGGTTTTGTTTTTATTTAATTGGCTGGTTGATCAGTTCAACAACTTCTCAGGAGATTCAGGATCTTCTACAACCTACAGCAGGTATCAATCCTCTAAAACACAGATGAGTAGAAACAGACCGGCGACTTTAAAGCTTCATCGGTCAACTGGTGGTGGGACGTCGTGAAGACAGAGGACCAGGCTGTATGAAGACAGTGAGAGATGAGCTGTTGGCATGAATCTAGGAGAAGACAAGAAAGTAATCTATAGGGGAGGAACTTTAGGACCCTTAACATCAGGTCAGGACTCAATAGTAAGAGACTTGGACCATAAATTAACAAAACAGCACAAAAAAAATTGCATCTTCTGCACATTTTGTCAAAATTAAAATGATTTGCTTTCCGTTGGGATGAAAAAAAACATATGACAATAGCTGGGAGTCTTCCAAAGTTGAGGCAAAGTTAACATCACCTAAGAGGTTCAACAGGCGCCCATGGATGAGGAATAAAGGTGGACTAAACTTTTAGTTTGTGAGCTTGGCTGTAATTTGGAACAAACTAAAGAAGCTGTGACCAACAAGAAGAAGCAGATTTAAGTGCTTTTCCTAGTTCTTATTGTTCTGCTGCACGCCAGAGTTCAGTGAAGGCAGTTCTTGCACATTCATAGCACTGGCATCATTTTAGTCTTTTACATTTTAATCAATATAATTTTACAAATGAATCAGCCGAAGTAACTGCCAAAGAGAAAAGAGAGAGAAGAGACGTTTTATATGCTGACCATTCTGCTTTTAACATATTACAAAGGTCCGAGTTCAGACGCTCGAGGTATAATTTTACGACGTCTGCTCGCTTCTTTAAATTGCGTTTAGGTGCGTAGTCACACACACAAGTAAAGTTCACCGTCAGTAACGGTTAATGCTCGGCTCTCGGTCTCGCCGCTGTATGTAACGGCGTAGAGATGTGGGAGCCGGCAACGTCACGCTCTTTTATTTCTCTTTATTGATCGTCTGTGTAGCGCTGCTCTGTGTTACCCTGTTAGCTCATCCCTCACTGTCTTCATGCGGCCTGGTCCTCTGTCTGCACGGACGTCCCACCACCAGTTGACTGATGCAGCTTTAAAGTCGCCAATCCATTTCTGCTTACCTGTGTTTTAGAGGATTGATACCTGCTGTAGGTTGTAGAAGATCCTGAATCTCTTGAGAAGTCGTTGGACTAATGAACCAGACAGTGAAATAAAAACAAAAACCATCCATGTGTTGGTGGATTATTGAAGATCTGGCTCTTTTCTAGGGATGTCCCAGGCTCTTAATATTGAGTTATGTCCTAAACTTCCTCCCCTGTAGCGTCCTAAAGTCTTTCCTTGTCTTCCTTGTCTTCTCCTAGAGTCGACTGGATTCAGTCCAATAAATCTTTCTGTCAAAGTTAATGTAGTGTGGAGAGGGTAGCTGGTACCTTGTGTTCTCTACTCCAGGAAACTTTTCTCTTCTTTTAAACGTTCAGTGTTTGTTGTTGTTGTTTGGGTGCAGCCTTTGACTGACTCAAACAGAAGAAGAAGTTTTATGGCAGACCTAAATTCAGTAACTACAAAAGATCAGGCTTGGCTCAGCCCCAATACCGATCAGGGCATCCCTACTCTTTGCTAACACCACTAGCATTATATCATGTAATCAAGATTGAGAGGGGTACCAGAACCTAGCATCCATCCATCCATCCATCCATCCATCCATCCATGCTATTGCACTTTTAATGGTGCATTCACACCAACAGTGAAGGAGCAACAAGTCTACTTGTCGCTTGGTGTCGGGTTTAGCATGAAAGCTAAGCTAAGGCTTCACCTTTTTTTGTCGCACCCTCTGACGCGGTGACACGTCAACTGAAAATCCACAACATTAAAACCACACATGCCAACATATTACATCCAAAAGTAAAACCAGCCACAACATTATGACCACTGACAGGAGAAGTGAATAGCATTGACCATCTTGTGACAGTTCAGTGTTCTGCTGGGAAACGTTTGGACCTGGCATTCATTGGTGTGGATGTTACTTAGACATGTAGCACCCACCTAGACCAGACCAGGCACCCCCACCCCATAGCAATGACACTCCTTGATGGCAGCAGCCATCCCCAGCAGGATGCAGTCTGACACAGACACACACACAAAAACACTTTAGGAACAACTAAAAAAAAAAAACATGAAGAACAGCACAAGGTGTTGACCTGGCCTCCAGATTCACTAGATCCCAAACTGATCAAGTATCTGTGAGATGATCCACAGAGGCCCCTCCCCTCAAAGACCCCCCACTAACAACATTCTGTTACCAGACACCACAGGACACCCTCAGAAGGCCCATGTCCATTCTCTGATGAGTCACCACAAGGGAGGCCTACACAATATTAGGAAGGTGGTCATAATGTAAAAAGAATTGTCACATTTGCTCTTAATGTGCATAAATTATTATTATTTATTATTAAAGTGTTTGTTTTTTCCTTTAAAAGTTGCATCTGTGGATCTAATTCAGACTCAGTTCTTTCCAGACTAGGAGCTGTAACGTCTGAGATTCTATCATCATTCATTATTATTGCTCGGTGTCAAGGTGCTACTATCTGATATTTATGAATGAAATAAAAAAAATAAAAATAGTACATAAAGCTGCTGCAGACGCGTTGTCTACCGTCCAATCTCCTGTTTTATTTCCTCCTGCAGGCTGTAGGTTTGTTTTAATAATGCCACTCCCCGTTCGTTCATCGCCCCCACGGCTGCTCTCAGACTTGTTTGGTTCGGCTCTGATCGGGTCACCTTGCAGAAGTCGGTGCGTTTCTGACTGTAAAGATAACTAAATCATGTGCAGTCGTTACAGCTTGGGGTAGGGTGGGAAAGTAATTTTACAGCTCCACAAATAGCCGCCAACGAGGCCCGCAAGGCCAGCGTTGTGAGGGATAATGTACGTTTGAAGCCTGCTGCTGGATTTTGGACTGAGTGACAGAGACGGAGAGAGGAGAGTGAAACTGTCTGAAACGAGATGGGATCTAGAATGATGGAGCACCACGATGGCCGATAACAGACGAGAGGACAGAGGGTGAAAGGAGAAACACTTCCATAATTCTTCTTTTTTTTTTTTTTTTACTTCCTGCCGTTCTTTATTTCTAGAAAATTACTTTCTCTCTCGTTGCGTCCCTCTCTCCTCCGTCTGTTCCCGCCGTGTAATCTCTCTGTAATTTTTTTCTTCTCCTTCTCCTCTTCCATCTTCCTCCCACTTTGTCCCTTTGGGTTTCTGAGACCCACAAAACTGGCCGAGCTTATCTCGTTTCCCAGCATGCTCAGGGGTGTATTGTCAATCCACCGGGGGCAACGCTCGCTGTCGCACATCAGCACATCTCAAACACACACGTTTGCTCCAGGGATGGATTCATGCAACGGACTGGACGGATTTAGTTTGAGTCTCATTTGTGCAAGCTAATAATTTGCATCACATCATCTGCATACATGCGGTACGTAGAGTGGTTTTAAAAGCTTACGTGGACATTTTTCACGTTTTACACCTAAACTCGAGGCGTTTTTTTGAAAAAATTCTTAATCTTGTTAAATAAAAATGATAAAAATCCATTTGGTGCTTATAGGAGCTTTAAACAATATCAACCTAAAAAGTATTAAATGTTAAATATTTCCACCAATGGTTTTTGAGGCAATTGTAACAATTTACTTACCACAATTTTTCAAAGAAAAAAATACTGCTGATTGTATTTGGAACATTTCAAACATTTCCTTTAGTGTCATTAAGTTGTATTTTTTTGTATATATTTTGTACTTTGCATAACATCATCTGCATACATGCGGCATGTGGAGTGTTTTTAAGAGCATTTTTCACGTTTTAAATCTAAACTTGAGGCGTATCTTGCAAAAAGTCTTAACCCTGTGAAAAAAAAAATCATAAAAATATATATTTTTTTAAAAATAGAAGTGCTTGTAGGACCTTTAAATTATATCAATATAAAAAAAATATTGTTAAATATTTCTGCCTATGATTTAGTTTTTTGCAGTATTTTTGGGGCATTTATGACAATTTACTGACTACAATTTATTTATTGTTTTAAATACTGCTCACTGTATTTGGAACATTTCAAACATTTCTTTCTAGTTTCGTTGTATTTTTTTGCATTTATTTTGTTCAGGCAAAGATAGCCGTTGAGCATCAGGTAATAATTTACTTCACATCATCTGCATACATGCGGTACATAGAGTGGTTACGTGGACATTTTTCATTTTTTAAATCTAAATTTTCTTGCAAAAAGTCTCAACCCTGTGAAATAAAAATTATAAATATATATTTTTTATTTTTATTTTTTTTAAATAGAAGTGCTTATAGGACCTTCAAACAAAATCATTGTCAAAATATTGTTAAATATTGTTAAATATTTCCACCTATTTCCATGGCATTTATGGCAATTTACTTGACCACTATTTTATTTTTATTTTAGAACAAAAAATAAATACGTAAATAGAGCTCATTGTATTTGGAACATTTTTATATTTTTTTCCCCCAAACAGGATCTTTTTTTTTTTTTTTTTTTTTTATGACCATTTTATTCTACTGTGGTGAATCTTTTCATTTCAGATTTTTATTTTATTTGGTTGTTTTTAGAAACATCTCAAACACACATTTACTGCGGGGATGTATTCAGAAAAGGACTGGACGGATTTAGTTTGAGTCACATTTACACCAGGTAATAATTTGCATCACATCATCTGCATACATAGAGTGGTTTTATGGGTTTATGTGGACAATTTTCACGTTTTACACCTAAACTTGAAGCATATCTTGCAAAAATTCTTAACTCTTAAATAAACAAGACTTCCAAATTTCTCTAGAAACTTCTCAAACATCTCAAACACACATTTACTGCAGGGACATATTCATAAAAGGACTGGACGGATTTTGTTAGAGGATAAAGAATTAAACACACCTGTGGTTGAGTTTGGGTTCTGGCTTTTCTCCGTCATTGTGAACGTACCTGATTGTGGATGGTTGTAAACTCGCTCTTCATGGCAATCTGAGGATTTAAGTAAATAATCATTCAACACGTTGCCTCGTCCGTCGTTGCAACAACCTTAACATTAAAGACCGTCTTCCTTTTGGCCACGGTTTATCATTAATAACTCGGTGCTTTAAACGCAACTCATCAAGGCAAAGCGGAACATTCAGATTAAAACTGAAGCAAAAATAAAAAATAGCCTCGAGCATAAGGGCTGGAAAAGCTTGAATGAATAACTAATCCAACACTCTGAACAAGTTATTCATTATTCTGTTTAATCTGCTTCTGAAGTTTCCTGCAGGACTATTTTGTTTACACCTTCCTGTCTGTGAGTTACATGGGAAAGGTTCTTAAAAGCATTACATTCCTGAACTGTTTTAGGAAAGCCTTTGAAGACTACCTCGCTACTAACACTCACACACCAAAGAATATAAATAATAAAAAACCTGACAGACATTTGTGTAAATTGAATGCTATCAAGTATTTCTAATGTGCTTTTTGAACTAGATTGCTGCACCGGTGGGAGGATGAAAGACAGGGCATTGGACCTGAGGCATTGTTCCTTTTGATTTTTTTATTTTTTTTATTGGGCTAAAACCTGGACAAAATCAAAGGCTGCGTCGGCCCTAATGCTGTAGTTTCACTCGAAGCGGTTCAGACAAATCCCAAACTTTGAACTGATCAAAGCGTCCAACGGCGGCTGCAGCAATTGTTTTCAGTAAAGGCCTCATTCAAAGACGCGCTATAAAGGACAGGCCACAAATACAGCACTCTGCTGCAATGCTCAGACAAGTTTCCTCAACGTCATACGTTAATGCGTCGATTTGCACGCAAACTGAAACAGGAAAAGTCGAAATTCATCAAACAAGACCCTGACATTTGAGATGTTCTGTGTTGTAAATCATTTCTGTCCCGAAGGGGGCAGTAATACGACCAGAAGGTCCAAAATCTCAAAAGAAGAAGTCGAACACATCTTAAATTCGTTGCTGTGTCCTCATTTGAGACAAGAACTCAACAAGAGGCTCCAGACCAGATGCAAATGGTGACGCTAATGGTGATGCTCTCCGGGATTTTGTTCCTGTTAACTAGCTGTTAATTAACTAGACAATAAATACATTTAAACAAGAATTAACGAATGAAATTATGAATATGAGTGAATGATTCTGTCATTAAATAACTTATCAGCATGTGGTTAATTATCAATGTGAATCCGGTGTCTTTATTTACCTTTATTACCTGAGATTATAGTGCCTATGGAAGCTTCCAGGGTTTATAATCTGAGTTAAAGCGCCGTTCTTGGTTCTGAACCAACAGTAGGGATCCGTTAGAGACAACAGCTGTTAAAATATTCTACTGCGTACATACAGAGGGCGAAACAGAGATCAGATCCGAAGTGCTGGCTGTGGACGCATGTTAATGTCAGGTGTGGATATTTGAAGCCGGCCACTTGCGATCGGATCGGATTTCCCAGACTGGATGATAATGTGACGTCTGAACAGAGCTTTAAGTTTTTCATCATAGACAGGAAGTATATTTATTAGTATTTACTCCAATCTCAAATGTGTATTAAGAAGGAGACATGACAACGAGGATTGAGTCGTACGCTTGGATTTAAACCTCCCAGATTTTATCCTCACATGGATTCAGTAGGAACACAGCGTCGGTCAGTGGGTCAAAGCACCTTAACTGGTAAAATATATGTTAATGGGTTAATACGAAGTCTGAATACAAATACTAATCAAAGTAAATGTGTTACTTGTGTCTCTTTGCTCGCCTTCATGCCTCCTCAGTGCAGGAGCAGATGAGGGTTATAGGTAGCACACTGAGTCCACGTGAGCTGACCACTGGATCTTTTCTGGGCTTTGACTTTGCATGATGATATTTTAATGCCTTCGTCTAAATATAGCCCCCCTGCTCGCACAGAGAGCGAGAGGACGGAGGGGGCTGGGCCTCGTACAGACATGGAAGTCAGCAGGGTCGTATATGAAGTGAAAGGTAAAGATGAAGCTGTGCAGCTCAGGTCACCGGAGGACGCAGGAAGAGACGAGGAAAGAGGGAATTTAGTGGCGTGATTCGGCGAAGCAAAGAGCGTCTCCTCGAAGTCGTTATTGATGTGGAGGCGCTGGATGCCAAACGTCTGCTGGCAAGACTGCAGCCAGGAGAGACAGCTGAAAGTCAAGAGGGAAGCTGGCATTCCACCAGCTTCTGATCAGTTTAATGCCGCACATAGTTCATGTGTGGTCTCACACGTGTCACGCAGTTTAATTTTTAAACCTGTAGCCTGGAAGCCAGACCAACGTCCCCCTCCCACAGTTTTTATGTAGCAGAAAGTTGGTGTGGAGTCTCTCTGTTGGCAACTGATTATACTCCAGCAGAGTGTGGAGAGGATGATGGAGTTGCAACCAAAAATTTCTAAACAAAATTAAGAGCAATTTCAGCTCACTGCTGCCACCTGCTGTTTAGTTCTGGGTCTCAGTGTCGTGTTATGTCCACAACTCTGACTAAAACCATAGACAGTATGAAGTGAAACCAAATCAAGTAGAGCTCCCCCTGGTGTCTGGCTGCAGTATAGGTCATAAGCTCCACCCCCTAGTTGTTAGTGGGCGGGACTTGAACCAAACTAAAACACGAAAATACACGTCAAATGATGGTTTCTGTCATTTTAGGTAGTGAATATAATGTTGATGAATGTTCAAGTGTCAATTTTTCATTTTAATTAGTTATGTGACGCTATAGAAACATGATGTGACGTAATGGAAACCACCAGTTGCCATGCCAACCACACCGTAAAGTGTCCGGTGGGCCAAAAAAAGATAAAATTAAAAATAAGTCCAGTGTATAATCGAACATTTTCTTGTCACTGGTGGGGGCAGAGCAGAGCGTAGTCTTAATTAAACGAAAATGTGAGTGAGTCTGGAGGAAGTGTGGGCGGGGCATCAATATGTCGCAAGATGGCGCCGCCCGTATCCCCGGGAAAATAGCGTCAGTTTGGCCTGTGCAGGAAAGTGATACAGTCTATGACTAAAACAGTGAAACCTCGCACGTGAAAGTGTCTGGTATTGACCCACAGGTCGTATGTTTCGGAGGTCAGGGTTAGGAAGGACTTCCAGGTATCACTAACAGTTTACCTCCTACACTACACCATGAAACTTAATTTCAGGTCACGTGCTGGTTCATAAAGAGTTAAGAGCACACCAGTGTAGCTGCAAGGATCACGAAAGGCTTCATCAACCAACATGATCCGTTTAAAAGGCCTCTCGGTCGGCGGGTTAGGGCGCTAGCTTGAACCTGACGACCTCATTTTTTTAAAGCGTTCCACAGGTGAAGGAAACATGATTGAACGGCGCTCTTAACTTGATTATCAGAGCTCGGGTCAGGTGTTGACTTTAAATCTAATACACTTTGCTCTCGCTGTCGAGCGCCGTTTAGAGGACTGCACGGAGTTTATGGCAGCTGATTAATCTCAGAGTGTTTCCTGGTTCGATTCGTCCGGGCTAATAGGAAAATATGAAGCAGAGGAGGAAGAGGAGGAGGAGGAGGAGGGTGAAGAGGAGGAGGAGGGTGAAGAGGAGGAGAGCTGCTGCATTGTTATCAGTATGTAGATTCCAGCGATTTAATCTGGAGCACTCGGTCGGAGAGAGATCCTGGATGTTTTCATTGGGGATGGAGGGATGTGAACAATAGAAATGAGGAGAGAGAGATGGAGGGAGGGAGGAGGAGGAGGAGGAGGAGGAGGAGGAGGAGAGCAGGGTTACAGGAGTTTGAAGAATTAAGCTGATTTGCAGTCAGAGCATATGTTCTGTCTGTTACTTCATCTATCCGTCTATCTATCTGTCTGTAACTAGAGGGATACAAGAACTAAACACAGGACAACCAGGAAGAGACAGAAATGGCTGCAACAGAATTTAAACTGACTACAAAGAGACAAAAACCAAGCGCAAAGAAACACAACATTGTTAATTAAGGACTCAAAATATCTGCAAGAAGATGCAAAACAACCACAAACGAGACAAAAGAGACAAAAACCAAGCACAAAAATCCCCTCAGAATGTTGGAAATAGCATTAAGTTGTAAACTAATTTAACTCCATGGCTCTCAGATGACATGTATGACTACTGACTACATACAGCCCCCCCCCCCCCCCCCCCCCCCCCAAACAATCAACAGATCTTTTTGCAGGAGCAGAATCGGTTCCCAACAGAGAGACTCCAGACCAACCTCTGTCTGTCTTCCAGGCTCAATTGCTGCCGTAAAATTTGTCTTGACTGAAGGTCAATCAAACGAGGGGTCTCAAACTGACTGCTCAGAGTTGCACCACAGCTCTGAGCAAAACTACGAGACACAATACATCACAAAAAGATGCAAAACAACTAGAGAAGTACCAAAAACGAGACACAAAGCAACCGCAAAGAGACACAAATGGCTGCAAAAGCATCCAAGCTGACTACAGAGAGACAAAAATGAAGCATAAGGACACATGAGAGGTTGCAAAAGGACTCAAAATGGCTGCAAGAAGATCCAAAACAACCGCAATGAGAAAAGAGATTCAAACTGACGAATAAAAAGCACAAAACCTCACGAAAGGTTTTTAAATAGCACTTTGTCGTAAACTAATCCAACTCCACGTCTCTCAGATGATGGGAATGACTCTTACTGTTACTCTTCTGTCTGTCACCACATTAAGCCCCGCCCCCACGAACAATCCGATTGGCCGGAGCAGAATCAGTTCCCAACAGAGAGGGTTTTTACTTCCAGGCTAGAACTGAAGATGAGGTACTTGGCTTCTGCAGGTGTTTTATGTGGAACAGAAAAATGACTGAACTCTGGAGGGTGACACTGAGTATAAACATTAACTTTTGTGGAGGCGTAGATCAGGACGGGACAGAAAACAGAATCTATAAACCTGATTTTAATGCATTTACCTTCCCAGCTTTAAATAGAAACCTTTACATTTCCACAGCAGCAGCAGCAGCAGAAAGCAGCCGGCCGCCGCGGTGTCTGTGCACCGAGCCGCTCTGCTCCGGGTTTGATTTGCTCTCGATGTTTGTTGCTGCATACTGATGCGTCCTCTGCCACCTCAGATGATGTGTTGGCGAGGGACGCCGGCGAGTGTGTGATCTGTCTAGAGGAGCTGCAGCAAGGGGACACCATCGCCAGACTGCCGTGCCTCTGCATCTACCACAAAAGGTGAATGACTCACACTCACACAGAGAGGGAGGGATTTGAACCAACGCCCGTTCTATGGTTCTGCTCACAACGCTCCAGTAAAGACCATCCTTGGAGATGGACGGCACATTTGGAGGTTATAGGTGTTATATCGTCAGATAATAAAGGTGATGAAGCTGATATATCACCGTCACATTAACTGGATAGCTCGGGGTCATTTGCATAAACAAATGAGATGATTGCTGCTAGTGGTCCTCTTAAGTTAAAAGAACTTTTGCATCTTTTAAATCCAAAATTCTGTGTTTGCATGATTTAATATGAGAGAAACATTATATAATACATAAATAATGAATCTCCTTTTAATGGGCAGACATAAAATATAAAGTATTTTTATTATTAGTCAAAATGACTTTCGTCGAGATTTGAATATCGGTAGTTTAATTTTGTGTTTGTATGATTTAATATGAGATGAACTTTTGATCTTCATTTTATTATAGTTATATGCACTTAAATCCTGTTGTAAACCCTTTAAGGAAGTTTTATTTAGCATAAAACCACATAAAAATATTTATTTATTGCTCTACTTTTCTCTAGATTGCAGCATTAATTTTCTGAAATAAGTGGTTTTTGTGTTGAAATACATTTTTCTGCTTACACCTCATGTGCTTTGACTTTGACCATGTCTCAGCAGAGTATGTCTTATTAACTTGGTTGTTTTGTTTTTTGGGGTTATAGTAAAGGTAACACTTATAAGTTTACTGCAAGAGTTCAGGTGTAAGAGTCAGTATAGATGTTACTGGGTCACAGGGAATGAAAGTGTATCATTAACAGTGGCGGCTCCAAAACCTTTAGAAAACCAATGCACGGCAAGCTTTTAAATATCAAATATGAAGCATCTGCTGACTGTAACGGTCAGACTGTTGACTGTAAAAACAAAAACAAAGCTTAAACAAAGAAACCTGGACTTGTAGAGTTCCTTGAAGATGTACTCCCACAACAAAACGGCTCTGATTGGTTGGAGGATTATCCTCTGTGTACGTTGCAACCATAGACAGTATAAAGATGGACGGTGGAACAGCTCCTCTAAAGTGAAGCCAAAGCAAGTAGAGCTCCCCCTGGTGGCTGGCTGCAGTATAGGTCATATGCTCCACCTCCTCCATGTTAGTGGGCGGGACTTGGGCCAAACTAAATTTTTTTTTCAAGGATGGTTTCTGTCATTTCAGGTAGTTAATATAATGTTTATGCAAGTTCAAGTGTCAATTTGTTTTCTGATAAATTTCGTTTCAGTTAGCTATGTGACGCTATAGAAACAGGAAGTGACATAATGGCAACCACCTGTTGCCATGCCAAATTTAAAAATAAGTCCAGTGTATAATCCAACATTTCCTTGTAACAGGTGGAGGTAGAGCAGAGCGTAGTATTAATTAAACTGAAACGCTAGTAAGTCTGGAGGAAGTGTGGGCGGGGCATCAATATCACGGCTCCACGTGGCTCCGCCCTCAGACTGTACTGATCAGACTCTGGCTCCAAACTCACAAGATGGCGCCGCGTGCATCCCTGGGAAAATAGCGTCAGTTTGGTCAATGACAGGAAGTGGAGACGTGTAGTCCATATTTATATACAGTCTATGGTTGCAACACGCCCCATAATGAAATCCAAATGAGGCATTAGCAGACTCATACAAGTATAATATTTCTGTTTAATTAGTTTGATTGGGTTCTCTTTGTCTACTTTCAGGATATGTGTGAAGATCCACTGATGTTTTGACTCGTTTTTATGCAGAAATGCAGAAAGCTCTGACAGCTGCATCTTAATATCTTATTATAAATGAAAGATTACTAAACCAAATAGATATCTACATGCTTCCACTGTTTCAGCAACTGCCTCTGACTTCCTCAAATATTCTGTAAATATATTATGTTTAAAATAATGCACATGTGAGTGCTGCTGTTCTCTTATAAAACGTATTTGTTTGTGGGCGTACATGGAGGCCTTCCAACAACCCTCCAGCTGCTGCTTCTGTATAACTGCTGTTATTCTCAGATATTTGTTCCCGCTATGTGCCACTGATGTAATAAGTTCATCTCTGTGCGTCCTCGTCTTTCTGCAGCTGTATAGACTCGTGGTTTGAGATCAACCGGTCCTGCCCTGAACACCCCTCTGACTGACTGACTGATCACTGGGCCCATCCTGAATACTGTTCAAGGTGAGAGACGCATTCTGAATGCTCATCACTGCAGAACTGTGTATGGATTATAATTTATTATTATTTATTTATTATTAAAGACAAACAAACAGAAACACTAACAGGACAGGGACAAAACAACTGGTACAGAACATCTGAAAAACATAGTTATAATAATACTAATAAATCATCATGATAATAAAACATTAATGAACTAATAAACTCACAATTATGTAACAGGGTCAGGAAATAAAAATGAAGAGACAAGATACATTTATTCAGTAAACTGTAAACAAACAAATGTATTAAATAAAAATAAAATGTTTAAATTTTTATCATTTTCAATTTGTTTTAAAAAAGAGAAGAAAAATATAATATAATAATAATAATAATAATAAAGTACCTATAAATAAACAAAGAAAAAACATTAGAAATTCATGAAATCAAATATATATATATATATATATTTGATCAGCAGTGACTGTGGAAAGGAAAGCAAGCAGAATCTGAAGTGCAGCTGCAGTACATAATTCTAGCCTGAGGGGGCAGTAATATGCACTGTGGCATCAAAACTGAATCAGTTAAAAAAAAGAAGCAGAAGAAGAAGTTCAGTTTCTTCAGTCCTGCCATTTACTGTCAATGTGAAGTATGAACGGAGGAAATTTTATTTTATTCTCTTAAATTCATCGTGTTAATTCCTTCACCTTCATCTGGGACTTCAGAGTAAAATACCTGAACCTCTCTGAGGTGACCGTTCATGGGGACTAAATTATATCTCTGCCATGTTTCTCCATTATTGTGCTAAAGCTAAGCTAGCGATCTGGGCTATACTGGAAATCATTTGATTTTATGGCTCCACTGACCAATCAGGTCCTCACCATGTCCTGTGCGTTTTAAATACTGATCAGATCATTATTTAATTGAAGATCAAAATGACAGAAATAAAAAGGCCGGGGTTCATTTGTCGCTGACTTCCATGCTGTCTCTTTGTCCCTCTGTCTCCAGGACATCTCGTGGTCCTGTCATGGACATCTGGACACAGACGCAACCAAATCCGATGAAACAATCAAAGCGATCGACACCCTCACCCCGACAGACCCCCCATCATCCTAAACCAAGATAATTATTCCTCGTGAACTGAACCAAAAAAAAAAACTGTCAAACCGTCGTACGTTAAAAAGAAGCGGGTGGGGAGGGAGGGGGGACCCCCTCCATTATACATCCGCTGATGATACTGCTTTACAACCACCTCGCCCTTCCTCCCCCGCCCTCACCTCACACCTCTCCAGGCTAACAGAGTCCCCGTAAAAAGGGCTTCGTCGTCGTCTTCGCCGCCCGCCTCCCTCCCCGCCCGTTTCGACGTGCTCAGGTCCTCGCTGGCCTTCCATCTGTCTCCGTCTCTGGATCCGGGCTTGTGTCCGTCGCTTGTGTCCAGCCCCCCCACGGCCTTAACTGGGGAGAGGAGAGGAACCCAACACATGGAGAAAATAAAGAAGGAGGAAGGAGGAAGCCCGGCGGATGGAGGATTGTTGAGCTGCAGAAGCTTTGCTACAGAAAAGAGACTGGGCCTCTCAGCTCATGCAGCAGGACTCCAGCTCGGTGACGCTCCTTCCTCATAACCCCTGACCTTCCTCGCCAATTAGACTAATTAGTTAATTAAACAACTCCCCGCAATGCTTTTTAGATCTTGATTGTGCACACCTGGGCTGGCAGGGAGGGGTGTCGGGAAGTCAGCGCGTCTGGGGCGGAGGAGGAGGAGGAGGAGGAGGAGGAGCAGTCTGAGCATGCTCAGTCAACACCTGAGGGAGGGATTTAGGAAGGGGCCAGCAATGTGTGTCTGGGATGTCGTGGTGTCAGGCGTATGTACACGGTGATAACGTAGCTTTTGCTGAAGCCTTGTGTGGTCGTGTGTGGGACGGTGTGGACGGTCACTGTAGAGGTCTGACTGGGACGGTGCTGTGTGTGCGTCTGTGTATTGAAATGTTTACAGTCTAGATGTCCATGTTGTGTGTGTGTGTGTGTGTGTGTGTGCGACTGGCAGTCCTCCCTTTACTTTGCTGATGTTTACAGCTGCAGAGAAGCGACGTGACATGTTGTAAATTTCATACGTAACCTCTCTGAGTTCTTTCGTTTTTAGATCTGCCAGATTTTTCCACGTGATCACGATTAGTCATTTTTCTCGTGTCGGCCTCAAAAATGTGAGAGTGAGTGCGAGTGTCTTCGTGCATATGACTGTTTCTCATGGAGGGATTTTACTTAACGGGTCAACTGGGCACAGACACAAGGACGTTTCTGGTTAGTCAGTGGAACCGCCACCGAACGGTTAGGAAGATATTCACAGAGACTACAAATGACTCAAGTGACATAAAAAGACAAAAAATGACTCAAATCAACTACAGAACTGCAAAGAGATGTTAACTTCAACTACAACGTGACTAAAGATGACAAAGCAACCACAAAGAGACTCAAAACCAAATAAAAAGAGACTTGAACCAACTTCAAAAAACTTGACTATGTGACTACAAAGTGACTAAAAGAGACTCAACACAACTACAAAGACACTCAAACCAGCTACAAAGAGACTAAGACTAAAAAACGACTGTAACTTCTTCAACTACAAAGTGACTAAAAATGACAATTCAATTACAAAAAGCCTCAAAATGATTCAAACCATCTACTAACAGCCTCAGCCTCTACAGGGAGACACAGGAAGACTCAGAGCTACTACAAAGAGACTCAAACCAGCTACAAAGATACACAAAACAACAACAGGGAGACGCAATGCAACTACAAACCTATTCAAACTAACTACTAACAGGCTCTGAGCCTCCACAAGGAAACACAAAATGACTTAAAGCTACTAAAAAGAGACTCACGCTGGCTACAAAGAGACACAAAGCAACAACAAGGAGACTCAAAGAAACACAAAAGCAACTACTGAGAGACTCTGAGTCTCTACAAAAAGCCTCAAAATGAGTCAAACCAACTGCTAACAGACTCAGCCTCGATGTGGAGACATAGAAAGACTCAGAGCTACTACAAAGAGACTCAAACCAGCTACAAAGATACTCAGACCGGCTACAAAGAGACACAAAGCAACTACTAAGAGACTCTGAGTCTCTACAAAGAGACTATAACTAACTACAAAGAGACACAACGCAACTACTAAGAGACTCTGAGTCTCCACGAAGACAAAGACACTTGAACTAACTACGAAGTTTCAAAGGGCCTTTAAAGTAACTAGTAAACGAAAGACTCAAAAAGAGACAAAAACTATCGACTACAATGAGACACAAAGAGACAGAAACCAACTACAAATAGAGTCGAAACATCTTCAAAGAAAGAACAAACCTAAATGTCCACAAAGAGTCCAATGAAGACGATGCAGAGAGACCCAAAATAACCATGGAGAAACACAACAAACACAACTCATCCTCATCATCTTTAACTGCTTGGTCTCCCTTTCAGCCTGGGCGTCTTTGAAAGGAGGTTGTGTTTTTTTTTTTTGAAGTCTGTGCCCAGGGGTCCCGCCGTCTCATAATCCATCCGTGACCGTTTGTACATGTGTGTTTGCAACTGAAAAGGTGGCTCTTGGTCTCTGCTACTACTACTGTCGGCTCCCCATATCGTGTTTCTGCTAGAGCAGGTCTGGCTGTCTGCACCCGGAGACGTGAGCCGACCCTCGGACCCTCGGACGGACTCTGTAGACCCACTGTGGAGCCACTGGACTGAGGGTGGAGGGGGGGAAAGGGGGGCTTATTTATTCATTTGTTCATATTTAACAATATTTGTTTAATATTCCAATCATGTGAGGTGTTCACTCACGTTTCAGAATGATGCCAAGAGCTGATGTGTGAAGACTACTACGAATCAAACATACAAAAAAACAAACTGCATTTACAAAGCTACTGTAAACAAATGGTGGAATAAATTGTGCTAGATGACAGCTTCTGTTTCCAGCTTCCATTCTGTGACGGGTTTTATTAGTGGAACGTGGGAAAACCCCAGGAGGAGTTATTTTAGGAGCGAACCAGACGTACCCACTTTTAGACAGTCGTTTACTACATTTCCCACAATGCTCTCTGACAGCTTCTGCAGAGGGGAAGGAGCATGAGTTTAGAATAAAGCTATTAGAGAGACATTTGCTATAGAAAGTTAAATTGACTTTAAATGTTAAGAAGTTCAAATGTTCAAATATGGAAACTGAATTTGTCTAATTTCCAATGAAAGACTGTTGCAGAGTTTTGGACGATTGGATGATCAGGATTTACAGGATTTCTTGTGGTTTTATAAATAAAAATAATAAATACTTTAGTGCGTAATAATCTATAAAAGTCAACCATTCAGAGCCAAATTTATCTAATTGTCCAAACATCCTAAACTATCCCAGCCTAGAAGTCAGACCAACTTCAAGACCAGCACTTTTTTTTTTGTGGCTGAAAGTTGTTCTGGAGTCTCTCCGCTGGGAACTGATTCTGCTCCTGCTGCGCCAATCAGATCGTTTGGGGGCGGGGCTTTGTGTGGGTGATTGACAGAAGATCAACAGTAGTCACGCTGTCGTCTGAACACCTACAAAATGGCTCTGATTGGTTGGAGAACTTTCCAGTTGATGCAGCGGTATCTTTTTTCTCTGTATTAATTAAGACACGCCCCCTAACGAAAGCCAAGTGTTTAGTCTGGCTTCTCCAGGCTAGCATTCATCCTCAGGACACCATGCATATCTACAAACTGCTTTTTAATCCAAGTAGATGTTTAGATATTTTACTGGATATGAAAGAATTTTGAATTTTGAAAAAGTCATCTTTCCTGAAAAATCGTTTTTGAAGCTCAATGTGGCGTCTCTGGACGCCGCCATCTTGGCAGCACCTGACTCCACCAAACTCCCAGCTAATTCAACAATGATCAAAGAGGCGGAGCATGAGTGAAGCTAGCAACCTGTGAGGACACCCACCTGTCACTCAAAGTGGCCACGCCCCTTAATTCAGCATAGCTTTAAGCCTTGATATAATTTAAACAGGTGTGTTCTCCCTGTACATTGGTCATGGATGTAGAAATTAGCTGTAGAGACCAAACAGTTTTTTGTACCAGGCTGTAAACATGTTTTTTTCTGGTGTAAAGTTTTTAACATGGAGCTCTATGAGGATTGACTCAGTTTCAGACGCAACCTCTAGTGGACATTAGAGGAAGCGCAGTTTTTGACAATGTTCACGTTTGTTTTGAAAGCACCAGAAACACTACAGATGATGCAGCAACAGAGCAGCACCTCTTTGTAGTATGTATATATAGAAACTTCTGTTCTGTTTTTAACACCGTGATCCAGGCAACTCATTGAAAAACTGACATTTAAAGCCTTCGAATGGATGCTAATTTCATTTACAGCATTTTCTTTTTGCAGCATAACATTGAAGTGAAGTGTTGCAAGTCCCAGGTCACAGCAGTTAAAATGATTTTAGATACGGAGAGTTAATGTGTCACTGGATGTCCCACACACGTTTCAATGTTATGTTCACCTTCAGGGGCCCAGATCTGATGTAGTGTAGTTTGACTGAGGTTTTATTTCCCTTCACAGTAAGGGTAGCATGCCTGTTAGTACTGAGATCATCCCTATTAAGGCCCTGACACATGGAGGCGTTCAGACAGAGGACAGCGTTAACTTCACATTCACGGTGCAGAACAGGGGGCCATAAGAGGCCAAATAACGATAACTGCCGCCATCATCACCAGTTTATGGGACACACAATGTTCCCTGTGTGTCGTGGCCTGCAGCTAACGGAGTGGGGATGATCTCTTTGGCGAATGACGTGTTTTCAGTCTGGTTTGCAGAGGAAAGTTTCTGCTTCATTAAAGTCAGCGTAGCGCCTGCAACTCAGCTCAGACACCGGGAGAATACGCTAGCTTCATTTACTGCTGCTTCATTTAATCTGATTCCTTTCTGAGGATGAAACTGGCGACCTACTGACATCTCTAATGACTCTGACGTCCAGTTTCTGGGACGACTAAGAATCAGGACATATGTAATGATCTATAACGTCAAAATGGGAAACATCACTGACTTCCTGTTGTCTGACAGATTGGAAAATTCAAGATTACAGCATGGACTTCTTGTCACTTTTCATTTCTCAACAGATAAGTGTGATCAGCACAGAAGGAAGAAGTTTAGAGCAAAAGAGAAGCATGCAGCATGACAATTTATTCTTCCTTTCCTCATCCTTTTAAATTGTTTTGAACTCCAAGGTTGAAATTTTAGTCCTAGTTTGAATTACTTGTGCTTTTATATAATTTTTTTGTTCATATTAATCGTTCTAAGATGTATTACTGCTCAAACCTTTTAAAGGTAATATTCTGACATCTAATGGCTAAAATCGTAATTACACATGACTTTCACGTGAAAAACGTGAATATTACTGCTTTTTATTGACGGAAATCATTATAATATAAAAATCTAAGTTTAGTTTTGTCCCTAATGTAAACAAATATATTTGTCTTTAAATAATTATCATATTTGGCGTTTAAAAATAACTAAAAGTGGTCGAATAAATCAAAACAGGAAAAGACAGCACAGTTCAATACAAAACAAAAAACAAATCGATAACAGAAAGATGTGAATCGATTGCGATTGAATCAATTGCTCTGGTCTGGATCTCCCTGCAGCGCTCCCATTGGCTCACACGTTGCTGCAGCGCTCTGATTGGTCCGTGTTTATGGCGCCAACGCGAGGACAAAGTGTAAATACAGCCGGGGGTATTCGTTTTTCTCCACAATTTACTGGGAATAAATCGGTAAATTTGTTATTACTGGTGTATTACCGGACAAATGAACACACAGTCGTACCTTCCCGTTGAAGCCGGAGTGGGGATGGAGGAGAATTACCTGTCCCTAGACGACATTTTGCTCTCTCACGAGAGACTTCCTATCCGGACCGAGTGCACCTTCCCCCGGCTTGGATTCCTGGAGAGGTCGAGCGACACTCAGGACATCCCGGAGGTCGGTAAAATTAATTAAAATGTCATTAGTGATTGTTATTGTAATCACATTAACAGTATTTTTGTCTTCCAGCTCTAAAGTATCCGTCAGATAAATATAGTTTGGCTGCGTAAAGCCACCTAACCTCACGCCAAACTCCATTCATTTTTTCGCGTGTTTTAATTTTCTGGTTTTATTTATTGATACGTTTGATGGATAAAGTTATAAATACTTTTCAATAATAAACTATTTTCACTCGTTACTTCGGCACTAATGTCAGTAGGACTTTAACGTATGTAACGCGTAATTCCATTTAATTGTATTGTGGTAAGAGCAGCATTACATGTTAAAATGAAGATTTCAGCATGACTACGTGCTGTATGGTCGTTTATGACTTACCCGAATTTAACAGAAAGAAGTTTTAGTCACATTAAAGATAATAAAAAGTCTGGTAACCTGACAAGTAGATAACAACATATCAATATGCAAATATTATAAAGGTCTTAAATTTGTTTTTGGACTGACATTTAATATGCCTGCAGTGTAAATGTTCCTGTTTGCAGCTCTGAAGCCTCTTTCCTTGGTCTCAGGGTTCAAAGATGGAGCTCCCTCTGTGGCTGTCCAAGGGTCTCTATGAGAGGAAGAGGAGGGTGCTGTCTGTGGAGCTCCCCAAGGTTTACAAGGAGGGCTGGAGGACCGTGTTCAACGCCGACCCCAACGTGGTGGACCTGCACAAGATGGGACCCTACTACTACGGCCTGGGCTCCCAGATGCTGCACTTCGACAGCCCAGAGAACCCAGACATCGCTCAGACCTTGCTGCAGGTAAGAAAATAAATAAAAAACAAAAGAGCTGACGAACCTAGGTCTGCTCTGGACAACTACTGAGTAATAAATATTAAAATCACACATATTTACACTGATTTATTTGCTTAATCAAAGATAGATAGAAGCACCTCGTCACGCAGACTGCTTCTACAAACATTTGTGAAAGAACGGGTCGCTCTCAGGAGCTCAGTGAATTCCAGCGTGGTACTGTGATAGGATGACACCTGAGCAACAAGTCCAGTCGTGAAATTCATGTTCTCTGGAGTGATGAATCACGCTTCTCCATCTGGTAATCTGATGGATGAATCTGGGTTTGGTGGTTGCCAGGAGAACGGTACTTGTCTGACTGCATTGAGCCAAGTGTGAAGTTTGGTGGAGGGGGGGTTATGGTGTGGGGTTGTTCTTCAGGAGCTGGGCTTGGCCCCGTAGTACCAGTCAAAGGAACTCTGAATGTTTCAGAAGACCAAGAGATTTTGGACAATTCCATGCTCCCAACTTTGTGGGAACAGTTTGAGGATGGACCCTTCCTGTCCCAACATGACTGAGCACCAGTGCACAAAGCAAGGTCCATAAAGACATGGATGAGAGAGTTTGGTGTGGAAGAACTTGACTGGCCTGCACAGAGTCCTGACCTCAACCTGATAGAACACCTTTGGGATGAATTAGAGTGAAGACTGAGAGCCAGGCCTTCTAGTCCAACATCAGTGTCTGACCTCACTAATGAGCTTCTAGAAGAATGGTCAGAAATATAAAGACACTCCTAAACCTTGTGGAAAGACTTCCCAGAAGAGTTGAAGCTGTTCTAGCTGCAAAGGGTGGACCCACGTCATATTAAACCCTATGGATTAAGAATGGGATGTTACTATAGTTCATATGTAGAGACTGAAGGTAAATTTCCTTGTTTAGCATTCTTTTGTTCTTGCTTTTTAACTTAAAAATCAAATAAGCTCTTGTTTTTAAACTCTAAAATAAAAAAAAAATAACTTGAAATACCAGAAAGTACCAAAATGAGTATGTAAACGGTATAAAAGTACCTGAGATATGTGCTGCACTTGAGAAAAGACCGGAATTACACAAGACAAAATGATAAAATGATAAATGGATCAAGATAAATTGTCCAGAGGATGTCTGTGTCCTTGATGTTAAAGAGTCTGATGCTACTAAAGCGTCTTCTTCTTCCTCTGTGGCCTTGGCCTGAGATAAATGGTTTAATTCATTTATTGTCGTCAGCAGAGACACAACACAGATTGAGTTAACGCCTGCAGCCAGTGTTAGTTCCTACATGGCAGCTAGGGGGCGCAGTCTGCCCAGAAACACAACACACTACTGGTTGACTGGTTCAGCTGTTTCCAGGTAGAACAGCTTTAATTTAAAGGCTGTTTATAACCTCACATGACGCTCTGACTTAAAGTGTGAGTACATGAGCATCATTTAGAAAATCTACAACCCTGCTACTGTGTGAAGATGATGTTTTTAACAAGTAATAAACAAAGAGCTGCTCCAACTCTTAAATAAATGATGTAGAACTGGATTTTAAATCAACTTAAAAGGCAGAAATATCAAAGCAGAGATTTAGAAATCTATCTGATTGCAGGTTTGTCTAGACTTTATATACTCTGAAATTCATTTATTATTAAAGATTTGTTTATTGAATGATGCTAAAGAGACAATCAAATAGCAATTTATCATTTAAAGGAACAGCAACGGCAAATTATCTCCAGTTAGTCAGGATACATGTCTTGATAGCTAAGTAGTAGTAGTAGTAGTAGTTAACATGCACATACTGAGTCATTTATTTATTCATTTTTTTAATACATACACTGATCAGGCATAACATTATGACCACCTTAGTAATATTGTGCAGGTCTCCCCTGTGGTGACTCATCAGAGAATGGACATGGGCCTTCTGAGGGTGTCCTGTTGTTAGTGGGGGGGCCTTTGAGGGGAGGGGCCTCTGTGGATCATCCCATAGATACTTGATCAGTTTGGGATCTAGTGAATTTGGAAAAGTTTCCCAGCAGAACATTGAATTATCACAAGACGGTCAGTGTTATTCACTTCTCCTGTCAGTGGTCATAATGTTGTGGCTGATTGGTGGATGTTATCAGTTAAATACTTTGATTAATCAATAATCTAATATGCAGATTAATGTATTTTAACATCTGGATTAAAAGCCGTCTCCCTCCGCCCAGACGTTCATCGGCCGGTTCAGACGGACCATGGACTCGTCCCAGAACGCCTACAACGAGGACACGTCGGCGCTGGTGGACCGCCTCGACTGTCTGGAGAAGGCTCTGTTCAGGTCCGGTCAGAGCGGCCTCAACGGCTTCCAGAGCTGGGAGAAGGGCCAGGCCTCGCAGCTCACCGCCTCCAACCTGGTCCTCAACTACCGCAAGAGGAAGATCACCGACATTCACACCTGAACAGACCACGGCGGCTCAGACTGTTTGTCCTCCACACCTGAGCCACGCTGTCGCTGGAGAGACGACGGACATGTACAGAGAATAAACCTGCTCCTATTTATTTAGTTCCTGTTGATTGATCAATTATTCTGAGTGAAGATTTAACTGGTTTCATCCCAGTTTTATATGACTTTGGGTAGAAGTCATGAATCAGTCTTTGTGGAGTAATAATGGCTTGATACACAAAATAAAAATAAAAATATAATAAGATGTGTTGTTGGTTTCAGACTAGTTTAATTTTAAATTCCTGTATATGTGATAAATACAACAGGCTGCTGGTGATTTACAAGACCAGAATCCTCTCACCTGAACTTAATGTTAACCTGGACACTGTCCACCTCAGTCAGATCAGACTGATGGAGGTTGTGGAGGTGGTAACCATGGTAACCTTTACTAGTCAACACCAGGTGAGGAGTTTCCAGGAGGGACGGAAACATGGAGGTAGAAAAACAAGATGAACCAAGATGGAATCAATGTGGACAGAGACGATGGAGACGTGGAGACATCTTTGACGTCTTCTAAGACTCCACACATTCAGGACTGGAGGAGGACATGGAGGAGGAGGACACTTCTTCTTCATCTCTTCCTCCTACTTTTCCTTCATCTTCATTTTCTCCTTTTCTCCTACTTTCCATCTCCTTCCTTTTTGTCCTCCTCTTCCTACTTCTCCGTCTTCTTCCCTTTTCTCCTACTCCTTATCCCCTTTTCCTTCTCCTTCATCTTCTCACCTATCTCTTCTACTTCCTCATTTTCTCCTCCTTCTCTTCCTCATACTTCTTCATCTGCCCTTTTCTCCTTTTTTCCTCCATCTCCTTCCTACTTCTCCTCCTTCATCTTCTCCTTTTTTTCTCCATCTCTTCTTCCTCCTCCCCTTTCCTTCTTCATCTTCCCTCTCTCTTTCTTCCCCTACTTCTTCCCTTGTCACCTCCTCCCTCCTTCTCTCTCTCCTCCTCTTCCATCTTCTTCTGTTCTATTGCCAGTGGATGTGATGCTCCTCTTCTTCCCGTTACAAAGAAATGTTGGCTTCACGGAGCGGTTGTCAACGGCAACTGCCAATCACCATGATGTCACATCCTGTTTTTATAGCATCACAAAACTAAAACTTGACAACTTTATATTGACCACCTAAAATGACAGAAACCACATGTTTTAGTTTGGACCAAGTCCCACCCACTAACATGGAGGGGGCGGAGCTTATATTAGAGCTAAAATGAGCTGTACTGCAGCCAGCCACCAGGGGGAGCTCCACGTGCTTTGTCTTCACTTTTGAGGAGCTGTCATGGCGTCTGCTTTATATACAGTCCAGAAACAAACACTCTTTATGCAGCTGGACGGTCCTCCAACCACTAAAATTTAAAAAAAGTTGTTGGCTTAGCTTCTGGCTAATCATCCTCACCTAATCCGTTCAAGTCCTTCATGCACAAGAACGTAATAAAACACCAGAAACACAAAGACACAGGATAACTCTGCAGGTCGTTGGTATGAATGATTAAAACTCTGAGGTTGTTGTGAGGCTGGCGTCCGTCCTGTCCCGTCCTGTCCCGTCCCGGGCCTCGTGCTGAAGCATTACCCGTGGGTCGGATGATGGAGCTGGGTCACCGGGGGTGTGAATATTGACCTTGCCCCGTGGGGCTGTAACTATTGACCCATAGAGAGAGGGACTGTTCATCACATCATAGCTCTGACAAAAAACAAAGAAATGTGTCAGTTATAAAATAGAGTTTAGATGAAACCAGCTCAACTCAGATATTTTCCACCGTTTCCTGCAGGATGAACTAACTGAGCTAAAAGTTGGGAGTCGTTGCTTGAACATCGACGCCGCTTTGTTTTTTTAAAATAATTAATGAGCCAAAATGATAAAGGTCTAGTTAAGGATACGGTTTGGCCGCAACAACTGGTTACAACTTATTTTGACTCATGTTTACATTAAAATATGAGTGTTGGGTTGCACCAAACCAGCTGACTGTGTTCAAAGCACACGTGTCCCAATGGCGCCGGACAAAAAGTCAAAACTCATGGTCACAGACTCTAACTGACACCTAAGAGGAAGTGATGTGCGGCTCCATTATGCTAATAGTCACCAGGCAGAGAAGTCATCATGACCTACGGGGCCTGGTCTGCTTCATAACCGTGGCCTGTTTGGACGTCCCGCGCTGGGCTCGTCCATCCATTAAAGCTCTACAGCTGCACTCCTGTGTCATCAGCTGGGACGCTTTCATCCACTGCGTAGCATCTCAGAAATCTAAACCGTGTGAAGCGTCGCCGTCTGATTACACGACCCCGACGTCTCACATCCATTACGGACCTTTTTATTACATCTGCCTGTGGATCCCGGTGGGAAGTCTCAGCCAAAAGCAAAGGGCAGACGGAGGGCAAGCGTCCAGGAAGCTGACATACAAGACACTAATGCCGCCTCTGGCTTCTGTCTACTCTAAGGCTCCCTGACATTTGGTATTTGTTGGGAAACCGTTTGTATACGCGATAAAATGCTGAGAGCAGCCCAGGGCTCATTCTTTCTCCCCGTCTCACTCAGTTTGTCTTTTTTCTTCTAAACACCTAAACTGCTGAGACGCTTCTTTTCTGATTACTCAGTTTAGCTGCAAACATTTGAGCCAAGATGAGAAGTTTCATAATGTTTTCTCGTTTTGTGAACTTACTGCTCACAACAGAATCCAGACTCTGAGTTAAAGAGACGGACGGTGGAGAAACTAATATATCTAATTATACAAAATATTTATTTAAAAAAAAAGAAAAAAAGTCCAGGTTTCTCTGTTGTATCATTGATTTTATATTTTACCTTTATTTATTTTAAAAAAACACCAATTATTTTAAATTAATCAAGATACTTTTTTTAAGTTGGTAGTTTTTAAACTCAACGAATCACTCAGTTTGATTCTTTTAAATATGACTTTTCAAAAGTTTGCTTTTATATTATTGACTTATGTCATGATTTTTATTTTTATTTTATTACACAAACATGAAATTATGAAAAATGCCTACACATTATAGCGCATGGATCCACTTAATGTATAAAATAATGTTTTAGAGGAACTATGGTTATTTTAAAATGTTTAATTTAATTTAATTTAATTCAAGCTTCATTCAGATTTACTTATTTTTAGTTTTATATCAAATATCTAAATGAAGTTTGTGAAATTGCTAAAAAAAAATACAAAAACACAACTTTTTCCTATGAAATGGGAGATTTGTGAAATTAAATTTTTTAAAAAAATAACACATATAACATAATTTCTAGCTATTTTAAGCTTAAAAACAACCAAACTAAATGTTAACGGAGAAATTAAAATCTACGACAAAGAGACAAAAAGACAACTTTATAACTCTTCTTTTCAGCTTCACTCACGTTTTGTTTTGCTAAATACACTGAAAAAAAAGTCTCCACCTGGATTTAACTAATCAAACAGGTAGGAGCCTCCTATTGGATAATAACTGCATGGGTGATTATCTTTCAGCTGACAACAAGTTATTTAAGCCCAACTGATGCAATGAGTAGCTTCTCATTTCTTCAACAACCATGTCTAAAGACACATCCTGTGGTCGTGGAAAAGATGTTAGTCTGTTTGAGAAGGGTCAAATCATTGGCATGCATCAAGCAGAGAAAACATCTAAGGAGATTGTAGAAACTACTAAAACTGGGTTAAGAACTGTCCAACGTATTATTAAAAACTGGAAGGATAGTGGAGAACCATCAGGGTAAGAAGAGAGGCAGATGAAGTGATGCACCCATCATGCCTAGTGTCTACTGTACAAGCCTGTGGGGGCAGTGCTATGATCTGGGGTTGCTGCAGTTGCTCAGGTCTAGGTTCAGCAACATCATGTGTCCAAAGAATGAGGTCAGCTGACTACCTGAATATACTGAATGACCAGGTTATTCCATCAATGGATCATATTCCAAGATGACAATGCCAGGATTCATGGGGCTCAGATTGTGAAAGAGTGGTTCAGGGAGCAGGAGACATCATTTTCACACATGGATTGGCCACCACAGAGTCCAGACCTTAACCCCAAAAACTTCTAAATGTAGTTTTTGAAATTACTAAAACTCACCTTATTGTTATATAAAGGTTTGTTTCATGATCTGTTTTGTAAAATGAAATGAAAAAAATCATTAAATACGTCAAAGAAAACATTAGAAAAGGAAAAAGAAAGAAATTTGATTTTTTAAATAAATGTGAGATAAACTTTCCAGTGATACAACAGAAATCTGTACGTTGGTTTAGATGATCACATAAAGCCTCCAGCATCCTCTCCCTCCCTGCCGTGCTGTATTCTCCTCTCCTCTCCATCAACCTCATCTTATCTCCTAAATCCTCCTTTATCTCCTCCTCCTCTAAAAGGAGCGCCCCGCCCTTTCATCCCTCGTGCCCCTGCCCCAGTGGCAGAGAGGAGATAAATGAAGGAGGAGAAAGCGAAGAGGGCTTAGAGAGGAGGAAGAAAACAGCAGGAGACGCACAGAGTCTCAAGAAGGAGTCGAGACGAAGAAGAAGAAAGAAAAGAAAAGAAAAAGAGCGAGGGAGCAGCAGCATCAGCAGCAGCCGGCCACATCACGGTGATGAGGTGTGAGGATTAGCTGTATCTGAAGCAACGCCCCCGCTATGCTCTCCAAATGAGTATTATCTCTCCACCCTGCACTGGCACAAGAGGAACAGCTCATACAATGCCATGTTGTCAGGGCCGGGAGGAGGAGGAGGAGGAGCAGGCCGCTGTAGGCCTCGCTTCATTATCTGGAGCAGGTGGCTGGGAGGAAAAAATAGACATATACATGTCTGACTGTGTAGTGGTAGTAGTCTGACTCTGTGTTGTGTGGAAGGTAAAAACTTGACTCCATCTGGTCCCAGGATTCAGCCTTTAATACTCATTTTATTAATGTTACTCCCCTCTGCTCCTCCTCTGGCCTCCCAGTGGAGGAGCAGGAGTCTCTGGCTCCTGCTTAATTACCTCAACCAGCAACAGCTGAGATGACGTGAGTAAAGGGCGTTGTTGGAGAGGCCTAAGACGACAACCTTTCAGCTGCAGAAGCTCACCAGTCGCCTTTTTATTTGTTTTTAATGAAATAAATACTTAGTTCTTTGTCATGTGTTTGCCATAGACTGTATATAAATATGGACTACGCGTCTCCACTTCCTGTCATTGGCCAAACTGAAGCTATTTTCCCGGGGATACAGGCGGCGCCATCTTACCACTGATCAGGACGGTCCGAGAGCCCCTCCCACGCTTCCTCCAGACTTAATTAATACTTCGCTCTGCTCTACCTCCACCAGTTACAAGGAAATACGGAGTGGTTGGCATGGCAACTGGTGGTCACCATTATGTCACATCCTGTTTCTATAGCGTCAAATAACTAACTAAAACAAAACTTCTCCAAATAATTGACACTTGAACATTCATCAACATTATATTACCTACCTAAAATGACAGAAACCATTTTTGAATAAATTTATTAGTTTGGCCCAAGTCCCGCCCACTAACATGGAGAAGGTGGAGCTTATGACCTATACTGCAGCCAGACACCAGGGGGAGCTCTACTTGATTTGGCTTCACTTTAGAGGAGCTGTTCCACCGTCCGTCTTTATACTGTCTGTGCTGTCTCCACTTTATGTTACGTCCCTCGAGCCAGGCTGTAACATAAACAAGGTTGACGTTTTTGTGGAGACTGAATGCCAGAGTTATTATTTATTTTTTTATTCAATTCAATTTTATTTATATAGCGTCAATAACAATACAAATCGTCTCAAGAGGCTTTACAAAACCCGGCCAACATCTACTGCAAGTTATTAGCTTAACTTGCAGTAGATGTTGTTTTTTTCTTAGCAGTGTTGCCACATGAGGTAGATTTGCATGTTTCAGAACTTGTCTGGTGTAGAAAGCCTACGGGTGTTGGTGGGACATTATTAAAGGCTCATTTAAGGTCCTGCGGGACATAGACGCCGTAACCTACGTACGTAGCCTACGCCGGTGTGAGCCATTTATACTTGTGCCTCGTCAGTCTGTCTCTCTCAGTAACAACGCCACCCAAACGCTAATCGCTGCTGTTTTGCCAGTCAGGTTAATTTTTGTTTCTACTTCCTGCTTCACTTTTAACAATAGTGACTGAAACTTTGAACTAGAGTCGTACAAATGTTTGTATCTCCGAACCTCCTCAGTTAACCTTTCCTCCAGGTTTTCCATCGTTCTTGATCCAAAACAATCAATTAGAAAATTGCAGAGATGGAGAAGCAGCCGGAAATACTAATATATTTTGGATGAGCTGTGATTTCATTGTGATTTCATACCAACAGGTGGCAGTAGTCTGTATTCATTATTCGAATATGGAATAGGAAGTTCTACTATTAGCTGAGAGGGTAGGAAGATAGGCCCCTGGTGCCCAGGAAAGCCGGCGAAGACTAGTTGAGGTCTCTTAGGTAGACGGGAAACCAGGGGAGTTCTCTAATTTTGTGAGTGCATGTGGTAGCGTTCACTGGCCGCTGGTTTGGTATATTTTGATATGGGTATGGGATATAGATGGGGATATTTTGGGTGAGTAGACAGGAGGTAATATGTGTGAACATCAGCCATTATAAGTGTGATCTTAGATCCGTGTTGTGCGGCTGCTTTGAGCTTCAGTTGTAATTTAAAAGACTTGATTCAGAATAACAGTCACTAAAAAAAGAGACTTAAATCTGAGGAGTCACAAACTGAAGAGATGCAAAGCAACACAAGACAACTACAAGGAGGAGCAAGATGGCTGCAAACAGACACTAAATATGAACGCAACATGTCAAAGAGCTGCAGAGCAACCACAACTAAAACTAAAATAGAAACAACTTCAGAATAACTGAAGACCCATTGTTTGTTAATCCCTCCATGGTTTTATGTTGTGGTCATTCTAAGCTAACCCCCTGTGTGTGTTGTACGGATGCCTATGAATGTGTTTGGCATCTAAACCATCCCACTGTCCTTACTACAAGCTTTGCCTTTATCTCCAAACAGACACTGACACTTAGAGAAATCTGCAGAGGACAGTTTGCAGCATAACAGACCAGTGAGTCATAATAATTATAATAACAGCAGCTCAGATCTCCCAGTGGTCAGTCTGTCTGTTGGCAGCAAACACACTGTGGACGCCTGTGGTGTCTGCACAGAGGGCTTTTTAGGTTGAATCAATAGGACTGGACATTGGGGATGGGTGCTGTGTTTGTTTGCTGTCTGAGGTTTACCTTTTAAGGAGCACATAAAATGCATTTACAGTCAGTTTCGGTGGAAGGTCAGGAGGGAATATGATGATTGTTACTGATGAGATTAGGTCGTGATGATTCAGATCTTTCATGTTAAACACAAATAAAATGGCAGAAAATGGTAATAACTGAGAAAATAGACTAAAATGGCTGAAAATGAATCCAAGAGATGCTCAACAACTTCTGAATTACAGACACAAAATGACCTCACAGGAAAAATAGAAGCTAGGAAGAGCTACTATTAGCTGGGAGGCTAGGACGCACTACTGTTAGCTGGGAGGCTAGGTAGCTAGGAAGCGCTACTATTAGCTGGGAGGCTAGGAGGCGCTACTGTTAGCTGGGAGGCTAGGTAGCTAAGAAGAGCTACTATTAGCTGGGAAGCTAGGATGCACTACTATTAGCTGGGAGGCTATGAAGCACTACTATTAGCTGGGAGGCTATGAAGATAGGACGAGCTACTATTAGCTTGGAGGCTAGGAAGCTAGGAATAGCTACAATTAGCTGGAGGGCTATGAAGCTGGAAGCACTGTGATTAGCTGGCTAGGAAGGCTAGGAAGCTAGAAAGAGCTACAGTTAGCTAGGGACCTGGGAGGCGCAACTATTAGCTGGGAAGCTAGGAAAAGCTACTATTAGCAGGGAGGCTATTAAAGTAGAAAGAGCTACTGTTAGCGAGGAAGGGCTACTATTAGCTGGTCTTTTATGAAGCTAAGAAGAGCTACTGTTTGCTGGGAGGCTATGAAGCTAGAAAGAACTACCACTAGCTGGTAGGCTATGAAGCTAAGAAGAGCTACTGTTAGCTGGGAGGCTATTACGCTAGAAAGAGTTACTATTAGCTGGGAGGCTAGGACACAGTTTGATTATTAGATGAGATTATTTTACTAAGACTGAGGCTGTAGGAAATCAAAATGTGCTTACTTTAAACTGTTGCTGTATCAAGACTATACAGGACAGTAGCGCTAGCATTATTCTGCAAAATTAGAAAGATGTTTTAACTTTGGAAACAAGAAACTAATGTCTGCAAATAAATAGTGGCACACCAACGTTTCCAATTAAAAATATGACGGAGCATTGTTGATGAACAGCAGCTGCTTCCTTCATGCTTCACTGGGTGTATTCACATGGCCAATAATATTCATACAGGTGTGTAGCACAATCATAATAACCTGACACTTCTCACCGTTGCTGCACCAACAACCAGCTCTCTGTCTCTCTCTGTTTGCTAAGCTCATGGTCCAGTTGGTTTCACTACACCTTAATGATCATGTATGTGTTAATTACAGAGGATTAATTCAGCAGGATACTCAATGTTTCTTTTACTGTTCCCTGAAGTTTCCCCTCTGTAGGAGAAGCTAAAAATAGAGTAAAACAAGAGATCTGCGTAGAGTCATGAAAGAACTGTGACTTTCCACAAAAGAATTCTTTAAAACCCGAGTGTTTTGCTGAGATTTCTGATTTGCTATGACCTCTCCAGCAGCAGCAACATGAGCAGCAGCAGCATAAGCTAGACAAAGAGCTATTAACATCCTCGCATGTAAGCAATCTGGCATGCAGGGGTGAATATGCAGATGATTAGATCAACCTGCAAGTATCTCCGGATGGAGCTCCCTAATGCAATTAGCAAGATGGCCGCTACAGGCTACTCATTTCCATGTTTACAGTTTTCTGCCAGACAAAAGATATTTAATTTCTTTTGAAAGCTGAGGGGAACTTTCATTCTTTTTTTGTCCTCATCATGTGATTTCATTGTGATTTCATACCAACAGGAGGCAGTAGTGCGTACTCATTATTTCAAAATAGAAACAGGAAGAGCTACTACAAGCTGGGAAACTAGAAAGAGCTACTATTAGCCGGGAGGTTAGGAAGAACTACTGTTAGCTGGGAGGCTAAGAAGAGCTACTATTAGCTGGGAGGTTAGGAAGAGCTACTATTAGCTGGGAGGCTAGGAAGAGCTACTATTAGCTGCGAGGTTAGGAAGAGCTACTATTAGCTGGGAGGTTAGGAAGAGCTACTATTAACTGGGATGCTAGAAAGAGCAACTATTAGCAGGGAGGCCAGGATGCTAGGAAGAGCTACTGTTAGCTGGTAGTCTAAGAAGAGCTACTATTAGCTGGTAGTCTAAGAAGAGCTACTATTAGCTGGGAGGCTAGGAAGAGCTACTACTTAATATTTTAATTCATGTCACATAACTGTAATAACTAAATGAGTGCAGAGAAAAAAGCTGGTCTCAGTTCGTCGGGGGAAGTGTCGTTGAAGCATCCAACAAGAGAAATTCAACGTCTAATTTTCCAGGCAGCAAACGAGACAGTTTTAAGACTTTGATTTAAAAGCTTGTGACATGCGTCAACAGATATCAGACGATGCCACATGACACAAACACGTCAGAAAAAAGCTGCTGCCGGCTGTCACTGGGTTGTCTCTCGTCCTTCAGACTTCCCTATTTGCCCCAGATCAAAGTTTTCATGTAGCGTGACACGTCGTTCGCAGTAACCACCATTTTTACTGAAAAAACATTGTCCTTTTTACTTCATAATTCAGATTCTCATTGTAGTGTGGAGATGTTTCCTGGTTCATAATACTGGTGGGTCTCAGTGTTTTTGCTCCGGGCCAGTTTTGCCGGATACATGACTTTTGATGGACACGTTGGGAGATTGCAGAGATTGAGCCCGTGGTGGGCTCGTCTTGTTAGAGAACAGTAACGGTCTCCAGCCTCACTTGAGGGTGGTCGACTGGTGTAGTGGTGTCTGCAGACTTAATGAGATTAGCCTGTTAGCATAAACCACAGCTTCCACATACAGAGGCTTGAGAATTTACTCGATGAGCAAGTCAAGAAGTTTTAGATTAGTATGGATGGAAACGCTCAATGGATACAGAAATAGGCGAAGCATAGAAGAAATTATACATTAAAATGTGAATTTAAGAGCGAAGACAACAAATGACTTTTCCAGTTAGAGCCACATCCAATTTCTCTCAGTTAGCCTTGAAGCCAACTTTTTTTGGACAAAATGTTTGCAATGAAAAGTCTGTCTGGAGTCTCTCCGTTAGGAACTGATTGTGCTCCTGCAAAGATCTGCCAGGCCAATCAGATCGTTTGGGGGCAGGGCTTAATGTGCTTAATGTGTTGATGGATAGAAAAGTAACATCCGAGAGACGTGGAGTTGAATTAGTTTAAATGTCTCTGATTGGTTGGGGGATTATGTATTTGTTGAAACATGCCCCCATAATTAAACCCAAATGGAGACTTAGCAGACTCATATTGAGATGAGACCTGATGTCAGGTCAACTTTAGATGAGATCACCCTCTTAGCATCTGCAGCAAATGAAGAAGCTAGGAAGTGCTACGATTAGGTGAGAGGCTACAAAGGTGGGACAAGCAAATATTAGCTGGGAAGCTAGGAAGAGCTAAAATTAGCTGGAAGGCTATGAAGCTGGAAGGCTATGAAGCTGGAAGCACTACGATTAGCTGAGAGGCTAGGAAGCTAGAAAGAGCTACAGTTAGCTGAGAGGCTAAGTAGCTAGAAAGAACTACAGTTAGCTGAGAGACTAGGAAGCTGGGATGAGCAAATATTAGCTGGGGAGCTAGGAAGAGCTACTATCAGCTGGGAGACTAGGAAGCTAGAAGACCTATTAGTAGCTGACAGACTAGGAAGCTGGGACGAGCAAATTAGCTGGGAAGCTAGGAAGTGGTATGATTAGCTGGAAGGCTATGAAGCTGGAAGCGTTACGGTTAGCTGAGAGACTATAGGAAGCTGGGACGAGCAAATATTAGCTGGGAAGCTAGGAAGAGCTACAGTTAGCTGAGAGGCTAGGAAGCTGGGATGAGCAAATATTAGCTGGGGAGCTAGGAAGAGCTACTATCAGCTGGGAGACTAGGAAGCTAGAAGACCTATTAGTAGCTGACAGACTAGGAAGCTGGGACGAGCAAATTAGCTGGGAAGCTAGGAAGTGGTATGATTAGCTGGAAGGCTATGAAGCTGGAAGCGTTACGGTTAGCTGAGAGACTATAGGAAGCTGGGACGAGCAAATATTAGCTGGGAAGCTAGGAAGAGCTACAGTTAGCTGAGAGGCTAGGAAGCTGGGAGGAGCAACTATTAGCTGGGAGACTATGACGCTAGGAAGAGCAACTAGTAGCTCTGCAAAGATCTGCCGGGCCAATCAGATAGATCGTTTGGGGGCGGGGCTTAATGTGGTGATGGACAGAAGTGTAACAGTAGCCGTACACGTCATCTGAGTGCTGTGGTTAGAGGATTATGTATTTGTTGAAACATGCCCCATAATTAAACCCAAATGGAGACTTAGCAGACTCTTATTCTAATAAGAACTGATGTCAGGTCAAGTCATGACGCGCACAATAAAAAAAGACAGCTGTTTTTGGTTCTGATCCAGCGGTAGCTAGAGATCCATTAGCAGGACCAGCTGGTAGAATATTCTACTGACCACATGATGTTGATGTTTATTTACATACAGAGGAACTGGGATCAGATCTCAAGTGCTGGCTGGGGACGCATGTGGAGACACATTTTAATCACACTGGTAATTAAAGATGGACAGATGTCAATGCATGGTCCAAACGGGGAACATTAGAACCAGAACCGTTATCAACCCTGACAACAACACATCCCCATCTCTAGAAATCAACGTTTGAGGACATGTTTATGAGATGATGTCCCTCTATCATCTCTATCCCGTCTCTTCACGTCCACAGTTGTCCAAACACGGTCAGGTCCTTTTCGGCTGCAGCTTCGAACCGAACAACAAACAAAAACGAATAAAAAGCTCTTGTGTTCGCCTGCAGGCTGCTGAGAGTGTGTGCGTGGGTGTCAGGACGTCGAGCTGATATGAAGTCATCTTGTGACAGATCTGGATCCTCAGAGATGGATCTGTCTCCTTTCTTATTTATCAGTGATGCTTCAACACTTCCCAGCTCCAGAACTCCTGCTCTTTGTTCTTTTAGGTTATATATTCCCTTCTTTCATCCGTTTGCTTCCGACCTCACTCCCAGGGCTGTGATTTCCAGTGTGCTGCATCATCAGTGAAGCCACGTGCTCTATGTTTATCATCAGCCAGGAGGGAGGGAGATAGAGGGAGGGAGGGGGATAGAAAAAGAGAGAGAGAGAGGGGGAGAGATCTTTCTCTCTCATTTTTTTGTCTAGTGCAACCACTCGCTCGGCGACGTACACTCATCCAGTCTGAAGCAGCCTGAGGGACGGACACGGACGCCGATCACCACAGCTAAGAACCAGACGCTCCCAACTACACCACAGGTACAGTAAAGCTTCACCCGTCTGCAGCATGACGTCGACTCCAGGCTTTCTAACAGTTGATCCGGAGGATAAAAAACTCTGTGAAGCTCCCGGAAGATTCAGATTCAGAACTTTATCCTCCTGTTTGTGCAAGAAATTGAATCTCTGCTGTGCCTGCTTTTGTGTTTGAGGACTACAGCAGGAGAAAGAGAAGGAGGAGGAGGAGGACGAGGAGGAGGAGGAGGAGGGTGTTAAAATGAGGACAGGATTTTTTGGCGTGTTGTGTGTGTGTGAAAAAATCGCTGCTGAGGCTTTGTACTTTTACTCACACACACACACACACTCCGTCGTCAGCCTCTGCATTGACGTGAACAGGATGTCGACAGGTTGCAGGAGGAAAGCTGAACCAGATTGTTTGACTTTATCATAAAGGGAGGATAAAGTTGTGTTGGTGTCGTGGAAGTTGCTGCTCGGTACTTTTGATGAACTCAGATCTTGGTCTTAGCGTTGCTTACCTGCAGGGAGGAGGAGGAGGGGGAGGATGAAGCAGCTGGTTAGTGGATCTACTGGAGATGGAAGTGATAGAAGTTGATTGAATTTGGTGCAGGCTTGTGTTAGCGGCGTCCTGATTCTGCCTGCATTTGATGAACGATCCTGGCAGCAGCGTAGAGACTGCGAGGCCTCAGAAAACCCAAAGAAACCGATTCAAATAAACCAAAGGGTGCCTGTATATTTGTATTTAATCAGCTGCAGTATTAGTGTTGACAGACATTTTTGATTAAGTCACATTTTGCTAATTTTTTATCTTTTCATAGTTTCAGCCGACAAAAAGTAATTTGCATTTTTATCAACTTTTAATTCAGGGCTGTCGAAAGTAACGCCTTAACGCAGATTAATCCATCATCATGATTAAAAATTTGAACGCAATTAACCCATCTGCAGTGCATAACGACTCTGAACATCTCTGGCAACGCATTTCAGGCAGTTTATCCAAGCAGAGTTACCTTCGTGATGGAAGACGTTGAACAGAGAGTTATCTTTATCGGCTGGTTCTGCTGCAGATCAACCGCCCATTTGCGCAACAGTAACTCTACTTGGACAAACTGACCGAAATGTGTTGCCCGAGACTTTCAAAGTAGAAGATGAATGTAGCGCTGATGCCTCATTGGAGGAAGGTTCTGGGTTCTAATAAAAGGGTCAACTGGTTCCTTTCTGTGTGTAGTTTGCATGTTCTCCCTGTGTCTGCGTGGGTTCTCTCCAGGTTCTCCAGCTTCCTCCCACCGTCCAAAGACATGCTGGTTAGGTTCACTGGTGATTCTAAATTGGCCGTAGGTGTGAGTGTCTCTCTGTGTTAGCCCTGTGATAGACTGGAGACCTGTCCAGGGTGGACCCCACCTCTAGACCAATGACAGCTGGGATAGGCTCCAGCCCATCCATGACCCTTTCACACGACAGTAGTTACAGAAGATGAATGAATGAATGAGACATTCAGAGTCAGAGGCTTAATTGCGTTAAAATTTTTAATCAGATTAATCATGGTGATGGATTAATCCGCGTTAATTTTGACAGCCCTATTTTAATCATTTCATTTAGTCAAACTTCAACTAACAACATCAATTTCATGTGTCGTCTTGGGACAAAATACTTTTCTAAAACTTTAAATTAAAAGTGTAATAAACACAGCCGTTCAGAAGCAGTACAATGTCTGAACACATATTATCTGTCAGTGCATTTTACAGGACAGAGCTCATAACTATTAATTATAATTAACTGTTATAATGAGGTAAGCCCATTAAGAGAATAACACATTTTGAATGGTTTACTGTAGTACTTTGATTTTGGACTCATACACATGAAGAATTTATTCCAGAAACTATATGTACGGACAGTTTTAGTCAAAAGCTAAATGCTAATCCGTTCTCCACTCTACTGTCCACTGTTTAAATATGTGTCAGTGAAAACTTTATCAGAAAGCGATAACTTCATGTAACTAGTAAAGTACTGAGACTTAGCTCCTTCAAATGTCGTATCCTTCCACCATATTTGTAGCTACAGGGCTTGTAGCAACTAGCTAGCTTTGGTCGGCTAACGCTAACTGAGATCAGACAGGCCCTTATCCAATCACACAAAAGGGACGCATGTTTAGAAAGAGGTCATGTATTTTGATCATCTGATACTCTGATAACGCTCTGGTCTCGTCTCGTTAACATTTATTTTATCATCAGATATTACTTTCAGCTCGTCGTCGTCTTTGTTAGCTAAATTACATTAGCGCTGGTCAGTTGTGACGAATGGTTGCATCAGCAGAAAAGATAATAAAGAATCTCTGCAGAGTGTGATCTTCAGCTTTTAGTTTCGTCCTCTCTTGTAATTTCGTCTCCTTCCAAGGTAACATTTTCAGTTTTTCAGCCATAAATCGTTTGGGTTTTATTGCTCTGCTGCAGCTCGTTCAGCTCATGAAACGGCCGCTGATTTCGAGCCCGTCTTCCCTTTTGGGAGCGGGTCTGTTTCTCAGCTCGGGGGGTTTATAAATAGATTTACAAAGAGCAATACACTCCTGCTTTTGTTCCTACACGAGCCGCACGGCAACTGCTCCAGTTAGCCCATATTTGGAGTCATTTGGATTTTTATTTTCGTTTGAATTGCAGCTAACGATTAACCGGATGAAACCCAGACCCCTCCACAAGTATAGGAGCAACCAGAGCGGAAAGAGTCAGTTTTATGTTCTTGTTTTAACCGTCGCTGCGGCTAAAATCGTTGTGGTGCATTTTCATTGTCTGTAAGAACCTTTCAACACAACAAAAACTGAGGATCTCTAACAAAAGGCGCAATGGTTAGATTTATTTCACTGCAGAGGAGTGAACTGGAATCAAAGATGGCCGCCTGTTCACACGGCATGTGGATAAAAGTCAAACATTATTTAAAACATTCAAAACATACAATAACCAGACTCAGCTAGTGGAAAAGAAAATAAACTTCCAGTGAGGTAGGAATATTTAACACAAAAAGAAACCTTGAACGTGCAAAATTAGAAGCTGGTTGTCTAATAACTATAGCTTGTCGAGTCCAAGTACACCAAATTCTTTGCAGTTACAGATAAGGAGGGACAACGGTGTAATCAGTAGCTAAGTGTTACACAGATGGATGAACCGTTTGGTCTGAATTAACAGGTAACATGTGGTTTGCAATAAATGGACCCATTTAGGAGAGTAAAGTTGAAGCTAGCCTTATTTCTGGAGCCGAGGATAGGACGAATAAAATGACCCAGCAGGTGTTTAATGATTACATAAACACTTTCATCACTTTTATCAGTTTAGACGACATTTTCTTGAAAACGATCCGTTCCTGAGTGGTGGCTCTGTGATTCTGTTTCTTCTTTCTGTTTCTTCTATTCCCTGCTCCTCGGAGCCTCCCAAGCTTCCACCTCCCTCCCTCCCTGCCTTCCTTCCAGCCCAGTGGCATTTTCAACAGCTAAACAAAGAGGCTGGCACTCTGAGAGCTGAGAGCTGCGAGGAAAAGCAGCGCTGCCATTACCGTGTTTTGCATGCTGATCCGTTTCCTGTTGCATCCCTGCTCTAACGAGGCGGTTTTCCTGGTGTCTGTTCAGAAATGAGAACACGTTATTATGAATGATAAACTGCAGCGGCGGCTTGTTGCGCTTCTTTCTGGCCGCTATGCAAAGCTGATGAAACTCAGTTCATGCAGCTTTAAAGACCTTCACATCCTTTATGCCCACTTTCTCGTTATCTCCTGTTATTAATCTCCTACATAACTATTCCTACTGTCTGTTCTGTGTAGCTTTAATGCATGAAGCCTCCTCTTCTAATTCTGTGATTTTTATTACTGTCTTTTTGCACCTGCATTGCACCAGCACCAGTACAGTAGACCTTGTCTCTTGTATTTTTATACCCGCTGCTAGATGGGGCCTGGATTGTTTTGGAACTTCCCTCCCAAGGCTGGCTGCACGGTTCCACAAAGCCTCCTGCAGACCATGTACGTAGGATCGAGAACCATACCGTAAACCACACAGGCTTCTCTTTTATCCAGCCTGCGTGGTTTGATTCTTTCTTTATCTATGGCATCCTCCGTTCATCCGTTCCATCCTGTCAACCAGTCCAGTGTTTCACATATTCATTCCGTCGCAGCCAGCGAAAGCAAATGTAAATCAAATATCATCATGGTGTTTACTGAAGAAGCATGCATAGGACAGGACAGGACAGGACAGGACAGGGCAGGGCAGGAGTGGTCCATCTGTCGTAGGAATGACGCTTGAAAAACGATTCGGGGGAATTATGCCGGGAGCAGAGCCAGAACCCTGAAAGTGAAAAGTCTCTGCACCATTTGGTGGCAACCTGTTCCAGGTGACACACTGTGACGAGAGACCGGTCCAGCATCTGCTGTTTGCTCATTCTTCAGATTGTACTTCCCTTGTCAAGTGAAACGTTTTTGTAAAATCATATGCTTTACAATTGCCAGCCAGCATTAAATGACTCCATAAATCAACTTTGCAGAGTTTAAATTCAGTCTCTACAGACGCCAAGCTTTCCGCTTTGCTAAGCCTATGCTAACACAATGCTAATTCCTGATTTTTACACTAATAATATTGTCCAAATGGCTAATTTCTGCTTTTTTTGTCTCGTCATAATCCATTTTTCAACTCTTTCCTAATGCACACGGACACAAACAACGATCGTAAATGAAATCCAGCGTTGCCTCACATGCATCATTAGGTTATCTCTCCATTTAAATGCTACGTTTGCTTCCACTAGCTTCTTTCAGACCTAAACTGGGATTAGTTACTGTTCGGCATTAGCCTTTACATTTGATGCTAGCTCAGTGCTAATGGATGTAGGGATTCTGAATACATGCACTTAAAAGCTTCCGTATAATCTACAGTCATCTTAAAGTAAAAGGAATGGAAGAACTGGACCAGACAAATACATTCATGCTGGAATTGCAATAAGGAAAACTGTCTGATGTCATATTTAGCATGCCCAGTCATCACACATGCAAAGACGTAGATTTAATTTAATTTTTTGTTTTGTCTCTCAGTATGTGTGGTCCATTAGCTTTAAAATGCCGGGCGTTGAGATGTGTGATCGTCTGAGTCAACAAGTCTGGAAGGAACTGCTTGTTGCACACGTCTTTGCATGCATGTTATTATAATTATTAGTATTATTATATTTACGTCTTTGTTGGGGGATCCTCTGTGTGTTTGCAGTATGTGTACAGTCAGAGTGTGCTCAGGGTGGAAGTCATCATCCTTTCATTAAGTGCATGAAGCATATTGGTTATTGAATGTCTGTGCTGGGCCTCTCTGTGGCCGCTAATGGAGGACGTCTATTAAAATTGAAGCCGGCACAACACGAGCTCCACATAATGCACGGAAACAGGACGCTGGCCTCGATACGGCGAACTGGACCAAACGCAGCAGGAAAACTCAGACGTTGCTCCGTACAGTTTAATGCTGAACCAGAAGTGGGAGAGAATTTCTCGATTACTTGATGCATTCATTATTCATTATTTGTCCAGGATAAAAATAGAGATGCCTGCAATGTCTGGATCGTTATCCATCAAGCTAAAAATAATAACGTGTGCCGTGTTTCTGTATCGCCTCCTGAAATTTCCGGCAGAGGAAGCAACGGCGAGACGAAAATTCATTAAAAAGAAGCAAAAATTAAGATTAACAATAAAAAATATCATGAATTTATTTATACATTTGATATTTGTTATACATTTATGAATTTTAATAGTGTGGGCGGTCTTAACGAACCCCTAGATCTAAATAAAGTAGTACTGCTCACATAAATAAAGTATGTACACTGATCAGCCATTATTTTATGACCATTGATGCCTACTTTTCTGTCCATCACCACATAAAGCCCCGCCCCCAAACGATCTGATTGGCCCGGCAGATTCATGCAGGAGCACTTTATTGACAATTTTAAATAACTCTTGGCTGCATCCCTCCATTTTAGAGATTAATCGTTTAATCTGGAGCACAAACTGTGGCAAAACAAAGACTTCTTTGCGATTTATCACAGAAAACTGAAAATGTTTGCATTGTGGAATTTTGCTCAGATAAAACAGGACATCAGCTTGGAACCTGCGAGTTCTGATCATCTACTTTTTTGACATTTCATAAACCAAACAATTAACCAAAATGGCAGCCATTTAGTTGTTACTCTTCTGTCCGTGACCACTTTAAGCCCCGCCCCCACAACGATTTGATTGGCCCGGCAGATATTTGCAGGAGCGGAATCGGTTCCCAACAGAGAAACTCCAGAACAATTTTCATCTACACAAAGATCTGTTGGTGTGGTAGTTGGGCTGGACTCCCGCTGAGAAAATGGTCGGAATAAATGTTTAAATATTATTCATTCTTATTTCCGCCACCACTGATGAGTAGCAAACATCCAAAAACAAGAAAGCCTTGAACATCAAGCGTCTCTGGAAACATCTCTGTCGTCATTTCTTTATTTGCATGTGTTGCATGTGAAAAAGATTAACCCTCGTACTACCCTTGGGGTCTCTGGGACCCCAAGCGAATGGACAGACAGAGAGAGATTATGCAAGAGGGTAGCACGAGGGTTAAGACATTTTCTTACTTTGTGCATGTGTTTCCTTTAGTTGCACTTATTTTGTTAAGTTTCTTGTCTTGCTTTACTTCCTGTTTTTCCCCTCCTTTGACTATTTGATTGGTTTCTCCTTGTGGCTCCGCCCTCATTAGTTTCACCTGTGTCTCGTTAACCCCTCCTTCCATGTGTATATATATAACCCTGCCTTTCTCTTTCTTCTCTGTCAAGTCATCTGTGATGTTACCTCTGCTTGTTCCACCATGCATTTCCTTGTGTTCCTTTGGTCTGTAAGTGTTTATTAAAATAATTTTGCTCCCTGCTCCCTTCCTCTGTGTCCTGCATTTGGGTCCTACTTCACCTGAAACTGTGACAGCACTGCGTTGTTTTCTTCTGCATCATTTTCAGATCTTTGCCAAAATTAATTATCAATCCACCAAGCGGTTTCCACATCAACTTTTTGCCACAGTATTATGTGCCAAGACCAGCTCTGGTCCAGTCCAGTTCTGGCTTCCAGTCAACAAAAATACAATATGTGTGTTTATAACAGACCTTTTATTCTTTATTTGTTCTAGATTTTCACCCAAATATCTAAACTCTTCTAAACACACAGCTGCATAATTTGTACCTCAGTTTCTATTGCTGCTGTTTGGGTTCTCTGGGTTTAAGCCCCTTGTTAGTTTGTCTCTTGTTTGATAAGGAAACCACCGACACCTGGTTCATCCGTTCGGTTCAGGAAGGCGTCCGGCGAACGCTCCCTTCCCCCATGAGTGTACTGATGGTGGCCACATGCCGTCTGCCCGTCTGCCCTGCTGGCATCCGCTCGGCAGCACCGTGGGTGGATCATAGAAACACAACCTCTAGAAGAGACGTTTGATTCGGCCGCACGGTCCAACTGTGCCATTCATCTTGGGCCAAATAAATGAATGCCACGGTGTGTGAACATTAAATAAAACGTAGCAGCTGGCTTTAGGGTGAAGCGAAGGTGAAGAGGTTGACGTCACACCTCATGTCACAAAGAATTCACCACTACTCCTTCGTCAAGAAGCAGGATGACTAGTGACGGGCAGATGTGACCTTTCAGCTTCATCTTTTCTGATCCATGAGACGAGTTATTCTCAGTGAATGTCATGAATCACTGGTGTGATAGTGACAGAGGCAGCTCAGTCCAACTATAATCTATGAGTAATAAGGAACAAAACTTGGAGAATCATTTCTTCTCGCCTACAAGCTTCTACCCCTCCTTCACCAACATGTAACCTCTCAAATGGATATGTCCATCTAAATTTGCCAGACAGAGACGTATGCTGAATCCATAACACAATTACTTGAGTCTTAACAGTGGCCTACTTTATGCAGGGTTCAGACTAGACTGATGTTAAGAGTACGACCTGAAAACCTGAACGTCGTACATCCAAGATTAGCAAGAATAATCTGTTTCCTGGCTAAAATGCAACTAGTTTGTGTCTAATCTGACAGGGATTAAAGTTATGCAGAATTAAGGGTGTGGCTACTTTGAGTGACAGGTTGCTAGCTGTTTTAGTTTAGTTAGCTGCGTGAAGTCATGGACTGCCAAGATGGCGTCAGCCGGAGACGCCATGCTGAGCTTCAAAACTGTTCTTCAAGCAACATGAGTGACATTAGTGGCGGTACATTAACAAGTCTTGCTTAAAGTAAGATAGCAATGCTGTTAGCCGAGTTGTGAAATGGCATGTTAATTCCTTTAGTTAAGTTCTACATAATTAAGGGTGTAGCTGGTTTGAGTGACAGGTGGGTGTACTCACTGGTTCCTAGCTGACCATGTCACCCTTTTTAATTAACTGTAAGTTAGTTGGGAGTGAGGCTCTGCCAAGATGGCGACGGTCCGAGACACCACACTATGCTTCAAAACTGTTCTTAAGAAAACATATGGGTGACGTTGATGACGGAGGTTTCTTCCAGTCCAGTGGTTTTTACAATTTTTGTCGAGCATAGCTAGCAATGTCCGAATACATAGAAAAAAAAATACTTTGTTAGACATAAATCTTGTTGTTGATGCCGAAGTCTGAGCTGTGCAACAGTAGATTCTTCCCTTTAGTTAAGTTCTACATAATTAAGGTTAGGTTGTGGCTGCTTTGAGTGACTAGGTGTCCTTACAGTTTGAGACTCTATAATGCTCTAATGTAGCTGAAGACAAACACATACCTAAACGCTGCTTTGTTTCACAGCCAAGCGGTTGTTGCTCCTAGACTTTATGACCGATAATTGATTTTTACCTTGGTGACACGAATATAATATTAAACTGGAGTGGGCGTAGTCCTGCTGGATCTGCCCTCCAGGTGTCCTCAGACCCTGACTAGATAAAGGGATGAAAGCAGCTAAATAAGCAGCCAAGCAGCAGAGAGCCATGGCTTTAATATTAAACACCGACGTGCTCGGTTTGTTGTGAACAGCCCTCTGCCCTTGCTGCATTTGACCCTGTTTGTGTTTAAAGCTGCTGATGCTATTGTTGAGGTTTCTACACGGCGCTGGTGATAAGAGCTACAGGCAACCAAAAAGTGCTGCCTCAGCTTTTTATTTTACTGCCATAGGCTTTCAGCATCAGTGCAGGTTGTGTTATCCAACGTTTCTCACTGAGTTCAAATATGCTGAGCAAAGTCGCAGCTGTGTGAACACATCACTGTATTTGTTAAGCAAGGTGGTGATAAAAAAAAAAAACACAACTCAGCCTTTCCTGAAGTAAAACCACCTGAAGACCACCTGAGTACCCTTGACCTCTTGTCTGTGGTTCTAATAAGTAGGAATTAATGAGGCGAGTAACTACTATATGGACATGATGGTGTCAGCTCTTCATCCACCCAACGCACTCCTTCAAAGATGGGAACATACATTATATTGCCAAAAGTATTCACTCACCCATCCAAATAATTGAATCCAGGTGTTCCAATCACTTCCATGACCACAGGTGTATAAATCAAGCACCTAGGCATTCAGACTGCTTCTACAAACATTTGTGAAAGAATGGGTCGCTCTCAGGAGCTCAGTGAATTCCAGCGTGGTACTGTGATAGGATTCCAGTCGTGAAATTTCCTCACGACTAAATATTCCACAGTCAACTGTCAGTGGTATTATATCAAAGTGGAAGTGACTGGGAACGACAGCAACTCAGCCACAAAGTGTCAGGCCACGTAAAATGACAGAGCAGGGTCAGTGGATGCTGAGGAGCATAGAGGTCAGAGGTCACCAACTTTCTGCAGAGTCAATCTCTACAGACCTCCAAACTTCATGTGGCCTTCAGATTAGCTCAAGAACAGTAGAGAGCTTCATGGAATGGGTTTCCATGGCCGAGTAGCTGCATCCAAGCCATACATCACCAAGTACAATGCCAAGTGTCAGATGCAGTGGTGTAAAGCACGCCACCACTGGACTCTAGAGCAGTGGAGACGTGTTCTCTGGAGTGATGAATCACGCTTCTCCATCTGGTAATCTGATGGATGAATCTGGGTTTGGTGGTTGCCAGGAGAACGGTACTTGTCTGACTGCATTGAGCCAAGTGTGAAGTTTGGTGGAGGGGGGGTTATGGTGTGGGGTTGTTTTTCAGGAGCTGGGCTTGGCCCCTTAGTTCCAGTGAAAGGAACTCTGAATGCTTAAAGGCAGAATACTTTTCGCAATATAGTGTACTGAAAGTGCAGGGTTTTAGTGGAAGTATGCATGAGACTTATTCTCTGCAGGCATGTTTTAACAAGTTTTTTGCCCCCCAATCCAGGTACTGATCTGATCCTTAATGTCCTAGAGTTGGTCTCCTGTAGCTTCCTAAAGTCTTTCCTTGTCTTCCTTGTCTTCTCCTAGAGTCGAATGGATTCAGTCCAATAAATCTTTCTGTCAAAGTTAATGTAGTGTGGAGAGGGTAACATGTACCTTGGCCACAGAAAACCTGTGTTCTGGTGAATCAATCAGTTGTACTCCCACTGGGGATTGCCTACATTGTGGCACCTCAAAGTTGAGTTTAGTTCCTTGCCAAAGGTTTTTTCTTGTATCACTGCTACAACTCATTCTCATCATTTCATAGTGTCTCTATCGCTGCTACCATTTTGTTTCTGTGTCTGCAAACAACTGTGGACAAAAACTCCTCAAGTTGTTCTTTTCATCAATGTCTGTGGACATCTGTTTCATGGCATATACGACCAATCTAGCACGAACAAAAGCTAAACAGAAAGAGAGATGAACATGCTGGCTTTGTTTTCTGAAAACAAAAATTGAAAAGAAATATCCAGAAAACAAAGCTGAGGAAAGGGCAGTCGGACTTGTTGGGTTTCTTGAAGATGTTTCGCGTTGAGACTAGAGTCTCTGGTCAATAATGGGTTGTTAGAGTACCATTCAACAAGATCTAAACAGTTTCCTCCAATCAGAGGTCAGTACCTGGTTGTTAACTAGCGTCCAAGTCAAGTGAGTTTCTGATGGACAACATCAACAGATGTTCCTATTTAAACCCCAACTTACCACCGGAAGTGTTTCAGAACAGAAGACTTGAAAGTATAGTTTGTTTCAACTTGTTTTGTGGATATAGACGGCCCGAATGACTGAGAACCTTCACAGACTAATTGAAAAGAAATCATATTCACACATCGGTTTATTCTAAATTAATGCAAAACACACCAGATTGAAATAAACCACGATTCTCCTTTGAAGAAGGGCTTTTTAAAAGGTCTCAGATTTAATTCCAGGTATCATTAAAGGGGTTTAAAGCTATTAGATGTGTCCTTTAGAGACCTGCCAGTCCTCAGAGTAAATTAATCAATACGACTGGAGATTAGCGGCTCAGTGCTTTTGTCCTCTGCACACATCTAGACTGACGTTAGCTTTAAGCTTTACCCACGATGCCCAGCTCTCGGGCAGAAAAACTCACCCTCTCTTAGACTCAAACTCTAATGCCCGAACTGAGAGGTAAAAATAGTGACCGGACACTCCCAGCGTCTGCTTTCTTTCATTATTCTTTCGCTCCTGTAATGGCTGGATAAGCCTGAGTGCACCTTTCTTCCTGTAACGCTGACTTTCTGGCGGCAATGTGTGACTCTTCTTAGAGATACAGTGCTTTCATCTGGCAACTCTGACAAGGAAGCTTTTTATACCAGAAGAGAAAGAGCTGCTGAACATTTCAGTCTGGAGCTGCTAGGCGGTATTTAATATTTAATATTTAATCCTCCACTCCGACATTGATATCTCTGCTCTGGGTCACTTCATGGCCTCAGAAGACTCTTCCAGACGTTCAGACGCTATGAATAATTAAAAATCTACTTTTGAAATGGTGGAAATAGCTGTAACTAATCGTGATTTGAAAACATTTGGAAGCAGGAATGTGATTTTTATGTATACATATATTTGCTTCTTAGCAGGTGTATCATTTGCACTTCAACATGTGTGCACAGACCAACAGGCTGATGGCACGTCAGTCAGGATTAACTGTTCCGCTCTGCTAGGCTCGAGGAAGCTCCTCCAGGAATCGCGTCTACTTAGTTCAATAACACCAACCACTGAAAGTCAACATCCAGTCAGCAAGAAAAAGGAGCTCCTCAGAGAGTTTGCCGAGCCAACGTTTAGCTTCTTTTATTTGAGATGGGTCCAGGTTCTTTGCTGAAGTCAGATTTTCTTTATTCTGCTTTTAAAAGTATTAAAACCTGAGCTCACAGAAACAAGGTACATAAAGAAAACCCCACAGAACTACAGCAGACCAGTCGGGCACAATCAGAAAACTGCAAAAATGGGGGATATATTACTTAAAATAAGTAGAATGATCTGCCAATAGAAGAGGAACATTTAACTTGAATTTTCAGACCAAGTAAATATATGTAGCCTCAAAGAACCACAGATATCTAAAAACGAACTCTTTTAAATACTACATCTCCACAAGATGTCAGAACCCATTTCTCTTGTATTTTTGGCTTCACCTTTGTCCTCTACTATTCTATTTGAAATAGTAGCTGCTATGAAGCTAGCTAGCTAGCAAAATATCTACAAAGTAATAATATCTCCATGACTAAGTATAAGAAAACCAAGATGCAAGCAGCTACGTGAAATTCTCAGACCTTGATGCCATGTCTCCACAAGATGGCAGAACCCATTTCTCTGGTATTTTTGGCTTCACCTTTGTCTACAACTATTCTATTTGAAATAGTAGCTGCTATGAAGCTAGCTAGCTAGCAAAATATCTACACAATAATAATGATCTCCACGACAAAGTATAAGAAAACGCAAGATGGCAGTGGCTACATGAAATTAACAGTGTTAGCTTGTTGCTCACATTTGGACCTCGATGCCATGACTCCACAAGATGGCAGCACCCATGTCTCTCGTATTTTAGGCTGTACCTTTGTCTGTTTCATGTGTATGTATATAAAGTCTTCAGTGGCTCTACCTCGGTCCAGCCTCTTGCCCCACCCCCGCCCCCGCCCCAAGACCACATCTTTTGTATTTGGAAATAGTAGCTGCTATGAAGCTAGCCAGCTAGCAAAATATCTACCAAATATAATGATCTCCACGACGATAAAAGAGAGTTAAGATGGCAGTGCCTACATGAAATTAACAGTGTTAGCTTGTTGCTCACACTTGGACCTCGATGCTATGTCTCCACAAGATGGCGGCACACTTTTCTCTCATACTTTGGCTTCACATGAGAGCATGTATTCAAGCAAGTATTCTGTCGGAAGTAGTAGCTGCTCCGATCTACAAAATAATAATGATGTCCATGACGGTACAAGAGATCAAGATGGCGGTGGCTCAGTTGGACCTCGATACCACATCTCCACAAGATGGCTGCACCCATTTCTGTGGTAGTTTGGCTTCACTTTTGTCCCGTTGGATAAAGTGATGACGCCTTGTTTGATTTTACATGTCGTCATTTATGTTTTTACTCTGTTGAATCTTCAGAGCTGCTGTCCTGGCTGACGTAAATCCGTCTCTGTTGTTTTGTCCTTGTCACTTTACCATCAGCCAGTCGAAGCATGCAGGCAGTGTTGTGTGTATTTTTTGTATCACAGTGAGCTGGAGGCAGAGTGTGAACATCCATATTCTTTGGAGGGCTGTTACCCTCTTTGCACTGTGGCAGCCATATGTCTAATTAATACACTTGAGCAGTGTCTGTAACCTTGTAGCCTGTCAGAGCCAGAGCAAATCCAGGAGACCTGAGCTCCACCACCTTCTACTCAGCACTCTGCATTGTTGAGCAAGCAGAATTATTACAGAGAATATTTAAAGTGACAGCTTCGATTAAACTTTCTGCTTCTTTGCTTTCATTACCGTGGTCTCTGCTGTGTCTCTAAACTCTGACCTGTTTACCGCCACAGTCTGTCCTTATGTTTGTCCCTCTGCTGCCTCTCTCTCTTTGTGTTGTCCCAGTTTCCAAGCATCGATTCAGTGATTGTACATCAGATCAGATGCTTCCCCTCCACATGACTGTGCTATTGATTTCCTGTCCGGCAGGAAGTTTCTCTCTGAGCCTCTTTGCTGTCCCCTGCATCCACTTAAAGTGCTTCACTGTCGCTGGGCAACTGTAGCCACTGATACTGGGGCATTAATCCATCCATCCGTCCATACATGACTGTTTGTCATAATTTAGCCTGGTGCATTATATTGTGACGTGTCTGTATGGGTCACACTATATTTGCACTCTCTACCTTAGTTGAAGAACAATGAATAAAGGTCCAGAAAGTGCAAACACCCTGCAGCTTTCCAAAGCACATAATTTCTTCATGAATCATTTTCTATCAAAGTGACGTGGGCAGTTTCTGAGGTCAGACGGCAAGTTGTCCAAATTCCTAATGGTTGTTCCAGGCGGGACGGTTTTGTGTTTGCTTTCAGTCACACAGAAAACTGTAAAAAAAAAAAATAAATAAAAATCTGCAAAGTTAACATGACCTTTAGAACCATTATGGGAAACATGCCAGATTGTAATAAATTTTGGATTGTTCTTTAACACTATGGTTATTTACTGGTTTTGCATTATGTCTCTATCTTGTGTTTATATTTGGGATATAAATTGTTTGGAAAAATCATAGACTGTATATAAATATGGACTACGTGTTCCAACTTCATGTCAATGGCCAAACTGACGCTATTTTCCCAGGGATACGGGCGGCGCCATCTTGCAAGTTTGGAGTCAGAGTCGTTTTCATTTCTGCTCCATTCTCTGCTCCACCTCCACCAGTTACAAGGAAATGTTGGATTGTACACTGTACTAATTTATTTATTTATTTTTTTCCCAACTCTCACAGTCCTACAGGACAGCTTTACAGAGCGGTGGGCATGGCAACTTGTAGTCATCATGATGTCACATCCCGTTTCTATAGCATCAAATAACTAAAATTAAACTTCTCAGAAAAAGTGACACTTGAATATTCATCAACATTATATTAACTACCTAAAATGACAGAAACCATCCTTGAAAAATGTATTTGATGTGTATTTTAGTATTTTAGTTTGGCCCAAGTCCCGCCCACTAACATGGAGGAGGTGGAGCTTATGACCTATACTGCAGCCAGCCACCAGGGGGAGCTCTACTTGATTTGGCTTTAAAGGAGCAGTTCCACTGTCCATCTTTACACTGTGAATGGGAAAAATATTTGTTTGTGGTGGAAACTTGGTCCTGTGTCTCTCCATTGCAAAGGTCTGCCAGGCCAATCAAAATCATTTGTGGGCGGGGCTTTATGTGGTGATGGCCAGAAGAGCAACAAGATGTGGAGTTGCTACCATCCATGCATAAAGCGATCTGCTCGTTGGTCTCTTGTGGATGTTCCCAACTTTGGTTGCCTTGGTTGCCTTCTTGTATAGTTCCCACATTAAATGTTCCGAGTGAGACAAGCAGAACTAGTTCTTTTTACCGTCAAAGGTGGGCCCAACCGATGGTCCAAGCCCTCTATCAGCGTGGTAAATTTGGTGGTATGAAGTAAAGTTGTGGACGGTGTTTCCTTGTGGTAAATGTTTGGGGAACTCTGTTTCTTTGTCATTTATCTATCAACTGGATCAGTCGCTCCCATTGGTCATCAGCTCAATCACGTCATCGCACCAACTCACTGACTTTCCTTAACATATGTGGTCACTTGGACCTCGATGCCACATCTCCACAAGATGGCGGCACCCATTTCTCTCGTACTTTGGCTTCACATAAGAGCACAAGTATTCTATCGGAAATAGTAGTGTAATGATAGTGAATGTTGTTTCAACCTCCGGACAGCAGGGGGCGTTTTAGGCCGGTGAGTAGTTTAAGGGAGCAGAGATTTTGTTGTTGATGTTCCCAGGAGATCCATGGTTGTAACCTGTCTGTGAGACCAGTCCGAAAGTAAAGTACCTGCTTCTTCAAGTAAACGGTGTCGTCATTGTGAGCCCACACAATCAAAACAGTACATGGTGTCAGAAGATGGATTTGGAGAGAGGTAACGGACGTAAACATAAACAATAAGGACAAGCTACGGAGGTATGCTAGCACTTAGCAACCTAGCTAATGGTACCGACGCATCAGCGCAGCAGTGAACTTTGTGTTGCTAACTCACCGTGGGAAAAGAGAGGACATAGCGACGACAACATGGAAGGCTTGCATCCACCACCCGCCCTTCAGCTGACTGGAAATGTGGCTGAAAATTGGAGAAGATTTAGCCAACGCTTTTCTTTGTACCTATCGGCAATTGGACTCGATGAGGCAAGTGACAAAAAGCGAGCGTCAGTGTTTTTGCACGTAGTGGGTGAGGACGCATTGGAAGTATATAATAACTTCACGTTTGCTGATGGAGACGGAATGAAACTGGATAAAATAATAGAGATGTTTGAGGCTTACTGCATACCTAAAAGAAATGTGACATTTGAGAGGCACCGATTCTTCACATGTGTACAGAAGACAGGGGAGACGATCGACCAGTATGTAGTAGAGCTGCGGAACAGAAGTAAGACATGTGAATTTGGAGGACTAACAGACTCTTTGATAAAGGACAGACTTGTGTGCGGAATTCTAGATAATGCTTTAAGAGAGAGACTACTGAGAGAAGAAAATCTCGACCTGGAAAAAGCATTGAAACTGTGCAGAGCAGCTGAGGCTGTGAAAGTACAAGCTAAAGGACTGTTCAGTGACAGCTGCAAGGTAGATGCTGTGAACAAGAACACACACAGAGTCAATAAGAGGAGTGCTGCCTCTGAAATTAAACGATTGAAGTCATCACCAGCTAACAGAGACAGTAAAGAAAAGACTTGTGGTAGGTGTGGCACGCAGCATCCACCTAAAAAGTGTCCAGCATATGGCAAAATATGCAACAACTGTAATAAAAATAACCACTATGCTCGGTGCTGCAAAAGTCAAGCCCCGACACCGACACACAGCAAAGTACATACTGTGGATGAAGATGACGCAGAGGAATTCTACATCGATGCTGTGACAGAAAACAACATGGGGAAAAAGGATTGGATGGTGACACTGAAAGTTAATGACACGCACGTGCAGGTCAAGCTCGACACCGGAGCTCAAGCGAACGTCATTTCAGAAGCGGAGTTCAAGAAAATCAGACCCAGACCCAAAATACATGCAACAAAAGTGAAAGTAAGTGCATACGCAGGAACAGAAATACCTGTGAAAGGAAAATGTGTGGTTAAAGTGACACATAAGCACAAAGAACATACACTTGCATTCATTGTGGTGCCAAAGAATGTGCAGCCCATACTAGGTTTAAATGCATGTGTGAGACTGAACCTAGTTAAGAGAGTGCTTGTTGTGGAAACTGATGATGATATGGACTATGATGATTTGATGGAAGAATATAGTGACCTGTTCCAGGGTCTTGGCTGTCTTTCCGGAGAACACACAATACGAGTAGATAAAAGTGTGCCACCAGTCATTCATCCGTGCCGTAAAGTTCCATTTGCTCTTCAAAAGCCGCTCAAGGATGAGTTGGACAGGATGGAGAACCTGGAGGTGATAGAAAAGATCGATGAACCAACAGAGTGGGTGAGTTCTCTTGTTATTGTGGAGAAAAAGAATGGAAAACCCAGAGTGTGCATGGATCCGAGAGATCTGAATAGAGCAATCAAGAGAGAACATTTCAAACTGCCTACAAGAGAAGAAATAATGTCACAGTTTGCAAATGCGAAATACTTCAGTAAACTTGATGCATCATCTGGATTTTGGCAGCTAAAGCTGGACAACGCAAGCTCAAAGCTGTGCACATTCAACAGTCCATTTGGCAGATACAGATTCCGGCGACTGCCATTCGGAATTGCTTCAGCACCAGAGGTGTATCACAAGACAATACACATGATTTATGAACATTTGGACGGAGTCGACACATCAATGGATGACATCATCGTGTGGGGGACCACAAAAGCTGAACATGACATGAGACTGAGAAAGGTTCTTGAGGCAACAAGAAAAGCGAACCTCAAGCTGAATAAAGAGAAATGCCAGCTTGGAGTCAAGGAACTGACATTTGTGGGAGACATCCTGAGCAGTGAAGGCGTCAGACCCGATCCCAGAAAAGTGTCAGCGATTGAAAATATGCCAAGGCCACAATGCAAAAAGGATGTACAGAGGTTTAATGGCATGATCAACTATATGGGAAAATTCATACCCAATCTCTCTGAAAAGATGGCGCCGCTACGACAGCTGACTGAAAAGAAGATAGAGTGGGAGTGGAACCATGAACATGAGAAATCATGGTGTGACTTGAAAAAGCTGCTTACAGAAGAGCCTGTTCTGAAGTTTTATGACCCTGTGAGACCTATTAAGATCTCATCAGATGCATCACAGAGTGGGCTTGGAGCTGTTCTTATGCAGCAGTATGATGACTGGCAACCTGTTGCATATGCATCGCGATCCATGACAGACGCAGAGACAAGATATGCGCAAATTGAAAAAGAGTTGCTCAGTATAACATATGCCTGTGAGAGATTCCATCAGTTTGTGTCAGGGCAAGCAATAAGTGTGGAGACTGACCATAAACCACTGATTGCATTGTTCCAGAAGCCACTCAATGACTGTCCACTGAGAATCCAAAGAATGATGATCCGGCTGCAACGATACACACTCAACGTGATGTACACTCCTGGTAAGCTGATGTACACAGCCGACACTTTATCCAGAGCTGTTGACCCAAAAGAGCCGGCGAACACTAAAATGGATAATGATGTTAAAGCATACGTGGACATGATCACAAGTGCACTGCCTGTTGCAAATGGGAAAATGGAGCTCATAAAAAGTGAGACAACTAAAGATGACACATTAGAGACACTTGGCAAAACAATCATAGATGGATGGCCCAACTGTAAGCAAGACTGCTCACCTGTCATTCAAGAGTACTGGAACTGCAGAGCAGAGCTGTCAGTTGTGGAAGGTGTCATCTACAAAGGAAGTAAAATAGTCATTCCCAAGAGTCTGCGAGGAGACATGCTCAAGAAGATACACGCAGGGCATCTTGGCATTGAAAAATGCAAAAAGAGAGCACGTGAGGTGATGTATTGGCCGCGGATCAATCAGGATGTGACAAACGAGGTGTCTAACTGCTCAACATGCCTGAAATATCAAGCAAGCAATCCTGCAGAGCCACTTAAACCACATCCTGTGCCAGACCGACCTTATCAGAAGGTGGGTGCTGATCTCTTTGTTTCTGGAGGAAAGGACTACATAGTGGTCACAGACTATTTTTCACTGTATCCAGAGGTCTGTAGGTTGCACACTACAACAGCAGAGACTTTGATTACATCTATGAAAGCCATATTCTCAAGACACGGTGTGCCAAGTGAAGTGTTCACAGACAATGGACCACAATTTGCCAACATGAAGTTCAGACAGTTTGCCACAGAATGGGACTTTATTCACACAACATCAAGTCCTCACTACCCACAGTCTAATGGGTTAGTGGAGAAGTCAGTGCAGACGGTGAAGAGGCTGATGGGCAAGGCACGAGATAGTGACACAGACTTCTACCAGAGCCTGCTGGTATACCGCACAACTCCACTTGAGTGTGGTGTGTCACCTGCTCAGCTCCTTATGGGACGACGCCTGAGGTCAAACCTGCCCATCCAGACTGATCTGCTTAAAACAAATGAAGGAAACAGTGTGAAGAAGTTCAAGGAGCAGCAGAAAGCAAAGCAGAAGTTCTATTATGACAGAGGAACAAAACACCTACCTGAACTGCATGCTGGGGACCAAGTGAGGTTTAAAGACAAAACAAACACATGGGCGCAGAAAGCGAATGTTCTAAGTGAAGTTCAACCAAGGTCATACACCATTCAGACAGAAGATGGTGTTCTACTGAGACGAAATCGCAGGGATCTTCTCATGGGACCTGCACCAGAAGAACAGAGGCTTGAGGCCGCTGATCAACCTCAACACACACTCTTGGCTCAGTCACCCGAGGCACCTGCCCACATGCATAAACAAACACTAAGAAAATCATCAAGAAATGTGAAGCCACCTGAGAGACTCATTGAACAGATTTAAATGGTTTATATGTTGATTGTAAGGTTAAAATGACGTTATATCCCTTTAAGTGATGGTACAGTTGTGTACAGACCAAAGCTAATGCAAGCTATTTGTGTTATTACATTTAAGTTGACAGAGTTTAGTTTAACAAGTCAAAACAGGTTATATCATTATTTTTTGTGTATCTTTATTCCTGATATAAATGCAGACCTGAGGTATTACGGTTATAATTGAAATATGTTAATGTTTGAAGGAACAGAAAATTAAGTAATGTTCAAGGAAGTAAAAGTAAAATGCTCTATTTTGAATTAAAAAAGGGAAGATGTAATGATAGTGAATGTTGTTTCAACCTCCGGACAGCAGGGGGCGTTTTAGGCCGGTGAGTAGTTTAAGGGAGCAGAGATTTTGTTGTTGATGTTCCCAGGAGATCCATGGTTGTAACCTGTCTGTGAGACCAGTCCGAAAGTAAAGTACCTGCTTCTTCAAGTAAACGGTGTCGTCATTGTGAGCCCACACAATCAAAACAGTACAAGTAGCTGCTCCGATCTGCAAAATAATAAGGATGTCCATGACAGGGGCGTTACTAGACCTTATTCACTGGGGCACGTGCCTTAGTAAAAGTCTCCAGTGCCCCAGTAAAATTCTAGCGCTGCTCTCGCTGGAAACGGCATTAATGAGCGCATCTCCGTGCCTGCTTTAGTCATGACTCGAGCCTGTCACTATCCTTGTATCTTTACCAGTGGTTTAATATAGCCTACAGCAGCGGTTCCCAAACTTTTTTGGCCGCGCACCCCCTTCTATATCCCAACCGCGCTGACGCACCCGTCTCGCTGTTACTTCCATTCACCGGCGCACTCGCTCTACTCTCGCTCTACCACCCACACACACGTTACGGTCGCACATGCACACTGTACTACCCCCTTAAAAGGAGCCACGCTACTCTTATAACAATATAATGAAACAAAGTTACGCACAAGCTTCCACTTTTAAGAGCAAAGAGAATGAGGACAGGCTCAGAGGCAGAAAGCAGATCAGTTGGGGGAAATATGGCTAATATTTTCAGCCGAATTGAACAAAAATTGCAGCAACTGTAAATGACCGTGGAGCTAACACAACGACGTCATCATAACACAGCGGTTTTGGAAATAAAATTAGAACGCCAGTAATTTTAACTAAATTGTAATAAAGTTACACAAGACCCACAACATAAATAACAAAGAGCATAGGCTCAGGAACAGATATAAAAATGAGGATCCATCTGACGATTTTCAAGTGCAGCCCAGCTGGCTCTGTTAGTTGCGCATATACAGTGCGTAGAAGAAGATAACTTCTTCTCCGCCATTGCATTTTTCATCTCGCGCACCCCCTAGAGGCAGTTCACGCACCCCCAGGGGTGCGCGCACCACACTTTGGGAATCCCTGGCCTACAGTATGACAGTGACAATAATGATTTTGAAGCTTGTACCCGTAGGCTAGCCATTTATTTTATATTGCGCACACATTTAATTTTTTTTTATTATTTTTTTTTTAATGTATTGGGAGTTGGGGGCCTGTGCCCCAGCAAAGCTCTAGGTCTAGAATCGCCCCTGGTCCATGATGGTACAAGAGAGTCAAGATGGCGGTGGCTCAGTTTGACCTGGAAATGGCGTCACCCATTTCTGTGGTAGTTTGGCTTCACGTTTGTCCCGTTGGATAAAGTGATGACGCCTTGTTTGATTTTATATGTCCTCGTTTATGTTTTTACTCTGTTTATGTTTTGTTCTTGTCACTTTACCATCAGCCAGTCGAAGCATGCAGGCAGCGTTGTGTGTTTTTTATCACAGTGAGCTGGAGGCAGTGTGAACATCCATATCCTTTGGAGGGCTGTTACCCTATTTGCACTGTGGCAGCCATATGTCTAATTAATGAGGTAGTTGTGATTTGAAAAAGCAGAATTTGGGTGAACTTTGCACACGAGTTACAGTTAATAAAATTTGGACTCAAGAGTTGTACAGCTGTACAGGGTTTCACTATAAAAATATTCAGATGTCTCACTCTGCTGAAATAATGTATGAGATCCTCGGCTGTGTCAGATGTGTGGATGATTGTAAAGAGCTATAAATGTCTTAAATGTGAACAGCATATAGTGTCAGTGAGTAAGACAATACAGATGGCATTTCATAACCTCACATGAACTGGTGGAGGAGGAAAATAAGAAAGAGGGAAAAGGTTACTATGGTGTAACTGTGAGATGTGTAATTTGGCAGACTGTGCCCGTGAATGGAGAACAAAAGAGGACGTTGTGTGTAATTTAAAACTGAAGAGCAGCGAGAGATGAACCGTGAGTTAATATCATGAAAATGAAATGGTGCAATACACGTATGTGCACCGATCTGCCCTGCAGTGACTGTGTTCAGTGTCAATAATGTGTGAGGTGATCGATCGGTTTTAGTGCACAGTGTTTTCATATGTTGTTGTTTTGTAAGAGTGTTCGTCGTGATTGAGTTTGGTCTCGTTGACACCGATGGGTCACAGTGTACGTAACTGAAGTGCATCTCCTGCCAGATCATTAAAACGTCCCATGACTCGGTTGTGTTTCTTTATTTAATTGTTAAAAATGCCCCCTAGTGGCAGCAGTAAGTATGAACGGTGCTTTGGGACGTGAGGTTGGTATAAAGAGCAAGTCTGGGGTTGGACTTTAACCTGCTACATGATTTTTATTACCTTTTATGGTCCTTTCGAGCCTATCCACATGATTTTCCATCAGCTATGCACCACGTGGTGCCCTGCCTGGTAGGATCTGTGCCTCAGTTTTAAATTTGGTCCTTTGCCTCCATGTAGTGGGCATATAACAAACACGATGGCTGTATTATGCGCTACAAACAGCCATAAGAAGGAAATATTTTTATTTTTATGGATTCTACAATGTGCACAATTTGCTAATGTGCAGGCTGAAATAAAATTTGTGATATCATTGCAATCTAATCTATAACAAATTTTAGGCAAGGATAAAAATATAAATTTATAGTTAATCACAGGTCTGCAGACGAGCCTTACCTCCCAGCACCCCGGGGCTTTAGGGGTTAAATCGGGAGCTTTTCTTTCCCCATTTTAAACACTGACCTAAAACCTTAACGGTACGTTTATTCAAGTAACCACGACAACAAAGGACCACTGTTTTTTAGCCTGATCCCCGATCTTTCCTTAAACCTAATCTGAGTTGATGACTGTGGCTTTGACTTGATAAAATACAAAAAATATATTTTCTATTATACTTTGGAGCAGCACATATATCAGTATGAGGAAAACAACTGTTAATGTAAGGAGGGAATGTTACTGAATAATGTATTCATGAAGCAAAACCACAGCAGAACCTTTAATTATCTTTAACAAACAAAAGCTTTTGTTTCTTTAATCACAGACTCTGAATGTGAACAACGGTCTCTAGTGAAAGACTGACGTGTTCTCTTCACCCACCATCCACCCCAGCCACCTCTTGTTTGGATAAATGTGGTGCTTTGGTCTTTACTACGTTGCACGACATAATAGTTCAGCTGAATAGGACACACAGGAACTATTCATCAGCTTAGCTCTTTTTTTTCCCCCTTGATGTGAGTCACGAAAATAAGATTTAACTGTAGAATCAATGCAGCAAACACTCCTCCGACAGACCATTCCACCCGGTGACAAATTAGTTGAATGAATCTTTAAGTGGCTCGTCTTAATTTATCACTGTACTTCTGTGGTCTTTGATTTCACGGGCTGTCGATACACCGCCCTCAAAACACAAATCGGATGGAAAATTAAAGGTTAAAAAAAAGAAACGGTGGGAAAATGAATGTAAAGTAAAGGAAAAAGGAGAAGGTGAGCCAGAGCCGATGGGAATGAGGCGTGTTGTCATGGCAACGCTGTCTGGGAGACATAAGACCTAACGAGAGAAAAGAAGCGAAAGGGGAGAGAAAAAAGAAAAAACGAGGACAGGTCTGTTTTGTTCTCCTCGAGACACGTCCCTCCAGAAACTAGAAAATAAAACTCTTAAATCAGTCAGCTGCTGCTGCTGCTGCTGTTGTTGTTGTTGTTGCTGTTGTTGTTTCTTTGGCAGCGTTCTCCTTTGTGAGCGCAGAAAAACAGGCCGTAAATAACTGGTCGCCCACTGACTCTTTGGCTGCCTGACGACGGCGGGATGAGGGGACGAGGAGAGGCTTTGAAGTCGGGCCGTCCTCTGTGGAGACCGGACTGTGACGGCCACATGCCTCGGTGTTCACCTCGAAACGCTCACAGTTGAATCAGGAATGTACAATAAGCTGATGAGACGCTGCAGACCGACCCTGAGAATCCATCTGCTGATAGGTAGAGGAGGTGGTGGCAGTTTAACCAGAATGAGGGCTTTGTCTATTAATGAGTTTACAATGGTTTCTGATTTATTTTAGGTTTTGTTAAGCTTTTATTCGTTAAATTTCCTACATATTTTAGTCTTTTGCATACCTACACCTTTGTGTCTTTTATTTAACCTGTTTATACAGTTTTTGTTGCTTTTATATATCTTCTTTTCATATACCATTCCTCTAGTTCGGTTGTCTGGTTCAATGATAGGCCTGAAACAACATGATCATAAACTCTGGCTGGTATACATATGTCTGTGGAGGTATGTGATTGGTTTTCCTAATCCCACATGACCAAACCCACCTTGCAGCTCCCCTATAGTCTTATATATACAGTACACATCGATCAGCCACAACATTATGACCACTGACAGGAGAAGTAAATAACATTTAAACCATCTTGTGACAGTTCAATGTTCTGCTGGGAAACTTCTGGACCTGGCATTCATTGGTGTGGATGTTACTTAGACATGTAGCACCCACCTAGACCAGACCAGGCACCCCCACCCCATAGCAATGACACTCCTTGATGGCAGCAGCCATCCCCAGCAGGATGCAGCCTGACACAGACACACACACAAAAACACTTTAGGAACAACTAAAAAAAAACATGAAGAACAGCACAAGGTGTTGACCTGGCCTCCAAATTCACTAGATCCCAAACTGATCAAGTATTAACAGAGGCCCCCCACTAACAACACTGTGTTCCCAGACACCACAGGACACCCTCAGAAGGCCCATGTCCATTCTCTGATGAGTCACCACGAGGCAGACCTGCACAATATTAGGAAGGTGGTCATAATGTTTTGCACTGTGTTTCTTGATGACCCAGATAGAAGCCAAACGCGACAGTTTAATAACGCTGTTTCATTTACTACAAGTGCTGCCTTGACCTTTTGTCTGCTAGGTGTTATGACATCCAGAGCAAACACAACACAAAAAGGGGAGCTCTGTAGTTTTATCATGGACTGGACTAGATTAGCGTTGACTGATTATTCTGGCCGTTAGTAGCCCCTCAGTAAAGGACTGATCTAACCAGCACCAGACGAGTTGAAATGAAAAACTGTTCGACTTCCTTCAGCTGTGAAACTGTGCAGAAATATAAACAGGTTGAGACGATGCACCTGGTCCGTTCTCTCCAGTCAAAGTAGGATGAGCTCTCCTCTGGCTGCACATACTAAACAAAGTATTCTGCCCTCAATCCAAAAACACAAAGAAAGGCAGCCGGACCTTCTCGAAGACGTTTCAAGAAAGTCTTCGGTTCTAAAGGACTGGTGGTGGAGTTGGGGTTTAAATAGGAACATCTGCAGGTGATGTCCAACTGGAACTCACATGACTAGAGTCTGTTAATGACCAGATACTCTACTATGATTGGAACGGGGGTGAAACTCCTTGGGGACAGATGTTCAGACTGCGTCGTAAACTGATGGGAGATTATGTCAGCTTCATTTTTGTTTCTACATCCTGCTTCACTTGAAACATTGGCGACTCAAACTTTCGCCGTAATTTTGCCAAAATTTCGCCAAAGACAAGTCGTTTGTATCTCTGAACCTCCTCAGTTAACCTTTCCTCCATGTGTTCCATCTTTATTGATCCAAAACAATTAATTTGAAAATTGCGGAGATGGAGAATCAGCTGGAAATACTAAAGCAGAAACACACTACTACCAATTACCTCTTGCCACGACGTGTAGTTCCATTTCTTGTGAGGTGCACGCCGTTGGGATCTGGACTGTCGCCGTAGACATGTCGTCAAATTGATGCAGGAGCATAAAGCGCCTATTACTGCTCTGTCTTCTCCGGATAAAATGAGGACGTTGATGTCCTCAAAGGAGTCCCTGGACACTAAGGGGACGTAAAAACAGGATCAAGACAGTTCAAGTTGTCTCCAGTTACAGAAATTTAAAGCCCACCCCTCCACCAGTCCTTTAGAGCTGAAGACTTAGATAAAACGTCTTCAAGAAACTCTACAGGTTTTCTAGTTTGAATGACAATAAATTTATAGAACAACTAGGCCACAGATGAAAGTTACACTAGACAATAATCCTAGCAGGGCGTCACCGGTATCTTTCCACCCGGCGGTGTCACGAGGCTGAATATAGCTGCTGTAATGCAATGGTAATTGATTTCACAACCAGCTGTCTTATGTAAGCATGTCAGAGCTGGTGAGAAAGAGATGGGATGATGAGATGAGGTGTTAAAGAGAGAGAGAGAGAGAGACAGCTCTGGAGGAGGGAAGTGGAGTGGAAGGGACGGAGGCTGGACAAAGAATTAGAGAATAAAACGTCAAAGACTGAGGAGAGGAAGAGGAGAGACAAAGAACAGATTAAACAGCAGACACAATGCATGGGTGGAAATAACCCATTAATCCTCTTACCAACCAAAAATACCAAAAATACCCCCCACATCACCACCACTAGTAGAAAAGGGGGCAAGAGAGGTTTATTTTTATTTATTTATTTATTTACAGTGCACATTAATGAACATTTATTCAGACAGCTATAGACGTAAATATGACAGACAAGCAGCTATGCTAATCTGCATCCTCAGTCCCTAGACAGGTGGACATGATAAGACATAGGACGAGACAATAGATGACAATAAGAGGACATCACAGGACAGTTCAGTACTAAGAGGATAGAAGTCTGGTTTGCTTTCAACCACTAATGTGGGACTGGTCCAGATCTGACTGGTTTTTACACAAAGAGCATTTTGTCCACAGAGTGTTTTGCAGTGTGGGACCTCATCGTCCCGTCTAGAGGAGGCCCTGGTCCTGAGAACGGCCTGAGACCTTTTTTGGTGGGGCAAGTCCATGTAACACCTTATACGTCAAACAAGCAAATTTAAAATTTTTACAATTCTCGAAGCTCAATAAGACGTTACATGGAATGACATTGGTTTTATATCAAAGACCAAGAATGATTCTTTATAGAGTGATTCCTTCCATCCTTCCCTTTCCTTCCTTTTCGTCCTTCCTTCCTCCCTTCTTTCTTTCTTTCTCTCTTTCCTTCCCTCCTTATTCCGTCTTTCTTTCATTCCTTCTTTCCTTCCCTCCCTCCTCCTTTCATTCTTTCCAACCTTCCCTTTCCTTCCTTCCTTCCCTCTTTCCTTCCTTCCTACCTTCCTTCCTTCCCTATTTCATTTCCTTCCTTTATTCTTTCCTTCCCCTTCTTCCTTTCCTTCTTTCTTTCTTTCTTTTCTTCATTCCCTCATACTTCTGTCTTCCTTTCATTCCTTCCCTTCCCTTTCCTGCCTTCCTTCCCTGTTTCTTTTCTTCCTTCCATCTTTCCTTCCTTCCTTCCTTCTCTAAGATAACCACCATCAGAAATAAATCCGATCTTAACATGTGAGAGTCTTTCCATCTTGTTCCAACATCTGGATCATGTCTCCAAGTTAACAAGCAGCTGTTGATGGTTCTGATCCAGCGGTAGGTAGAGATCCATTAGAGACAGCAGCTGGTACAATATTCTACTGACCACATGATGGCGCTGCTGATTTACAGACACACAAACTGAGATCAGATCTCAAGTGCTGGCTGGGGACGCATGTGGAGACACATTTATATTAACACCAGGTGGAGACACATTTTAATGTTAAATAGTTAATAGTTGGCTTTATCTATTGCTGTTGCTGGTTTGTGTTGTTTACTAGAACGTAGATGTTTCTGTGAAGTTGTAAAGACCATCGTCAGCGCGTCTGGGCTCCATGTAAAGTTTTCTGCTGACGGATTCACACAACACTAAACACAGAGGATAAAATGTTTTTAAAGAAATGCAAATTTAAAGGAAATCCATCATGGTGCACACAGATGGTGCTGGAGGCATGATTTTAAAAGCAATGCATGCAGTTATGTAAAAAAAAAAAAAAAAAAGAAATCCAAGGATTTACTGCTGAGGTGAAATGAGGACGAGGAGCTAATCTTTTTATTTTTTGCGTCTTTATTGCTCAGAGCTTGTTGGGATTATTGGTCTATGAGTGTCTGGAGGAGGAGGAGGAGGAGGAGGAGGAGGCTCTTTTCTGTCAGTTCACAGTGACTGAAACATGAAGCAATAAAGCAAAGTGATGAAGAAGGAGAGTGGCTTTAAAGTGAGGCAGACGGTGAGGACGGACAGGAGAGGTGGTGTTGTTTCGTCTCCGGCCCTGGCTCCATTTCAGCGCCTCCAGAAAGGTCACACTCACCCCTTTAATAAACCGGCCACAACGGGAGGGGGGGAGGGAGGGAGGGAGGTAAACAGAGGGGGAAGGAGGAAAAACACGAACACAAGGTCTGAAACGTTTGACTGGAGAGTTTTATACGATAAATGAGCTGCTAACAGAAACGTGTTTGAGTTTGATTCATGAGTTTCTGAGACCTCTGCACCGCCCACATGATCAAAACTTACCTGAAAAACATGTTGCATTGAATTAAGGCTCATTCAAGGTACTGCGGGACATAGACACCGTAACTTACGTATGTAGCCTACACCGGTGAGAGCCATTTATATTTGTGCCTCGTCATTTTCGTTTCTACTTCCTGCTTCACTTTCAGCAATGGCGACTGAAACTTTCGCCAAAATTTCCGCGAAGACGAGTTGTACGAATGTTTGTATCTCCGAACGTCCTCAGTTAACCTTTCCTCGATGAGTTCCATTTTTATTGATCCAAAACAATCAATTTGAAACTGCGGAGATGGAGAAGCAGCGTAAACATGCTACTACCTAGCTGACCAATCACAGCTCTTGTGGTCTGCGTCGCCGTGACTTGTAGTTACTTTTTCGGGGAGGTGTACGTCAGGCTACGGCGTTAGGGTCTGCGTAAAGTATTCTCCGCCTATTAGAGACTTGTCATCTGCCCCCTGGTGGATTTATCCAGGCTCTGCAGTCACTAGCTTTTGGCAGCCGTATCCAAAATGGCTGCTTTCGTGGATTTGTCCAGTGTTTTCCAGGGAAATCTATGCTAATTTTAAAAGGTTTATGTTAAGAATAACATTTATATTTAATATATTTGTTTTATTGAAGCAAACTTTAATAACCTCATACTTAATATTTGTGGATCAAATATGATGCAACAGCTGTATGTGGTCATTTACCTCAGCCGTCTGATTATTTAAAAGATTAAAACATAATCTTAAAAAATAAATCTTAAAAATGTATTGCATGTTAGTGGATTTTTTTCTTAGATATTTATATGTATTTTTCTTTTTATCAACCAATTGTTGCAGGATCACTTGGTAACAATTGTCTTTTGACATCTATACTGTATTAAATCACATATATTTACCAATCGAGACAAGAAATTGAGAGCATTTTCAGCCTGAGCAAGAACAGAAAAAATTTTCTACCAAAAGGCAAAATAAAAAGGATCCTGTTTGAGAAAAATAGCAACCAAACCAAAAGAAATGTTTGAAATACAACAATGGAAATATAAACTTTCATCTGTAAAGATAATAATCAAATATGATATAAGAAGAAATCATATGTGGATTTTTTGGGGGGTTGATCCTAATTTAGGCCCAATAAGCACTTCAATTAAACAAACATATGATTTATTTTTAAGATTATTATTTGATATGACTTTGCAGGGTTAAATGTGAAGCCAAGAAGCTGTTGATTCTTCAGACTTATTATCAGGAGAGTAACGTGTCTGAAACAGTGTCACTGTCACATGTAAAGTTCTGCAGCTAAACCCAGAAGCAAATAAACACCTCACTCTGCACTTTTGTTTTTTATCTTTTCTGTCTGAAATATGTCCCATTGGTTTTCAGCGTCATTGCATAGGTTGTAATTTTTAAAATAAATCTACAGAAGACCTGATTTATTATCTTTATTTCCAGACAGAGCTAGAGAGCGGCTCTAAATCCTCTAAATGTTGACCACTTAGCAGCTGCAGATTTTCTCTGGAGTCACTCGAGGCCACGGCAGAGCTAAGAGGAGGGTGAACTTTTGGAGTCTGGAGAGTAACGAGCCTCTAGACGATGCGTTTTCTGCTTGAGAGGACGTTGGCGTCACTGTGTCACTGCAGCTCATTTAGAAACACAAGCGTTAGCCTCCCGTCTGTGCTCACAAAGTCACCTTTACGTCTTGCTGCCGGTGGCACAGATTCACTGAGTCACACTCCGGCGTCGACAGGTGCGGCTTTGCTTTGAAAACCTGTCCCGGGACGATGCTTGTAATGAGACTGTGGACGTGGATCTTTCCTTGTTAAGTAATGGCCTGTGCCTGTGTCGGGGTCACACACACACAAACACACACTTCATCATCTGATGGGAGTGACTGTAAGTGGCGTCTGGGCTTTGTCTCTTTAAGAGCGTCGGATAAAACACAGATTATGCTGAATGACTGCCAGCGACAGGAGAGAGGAGAGAGGGAGCAGCAGAGGACGAGGGAGGGTGGAGGGAAGGAAAGAGGAGGTGGTGGCAGTGGTGGGGGTGAAGGTGGTGAATCAACCCAATCACAAAACAGCATTTGAATCTGGTTGTGTTTTTATTTTGTGGAAACAGTGCAGTCGAGTCAGTCTGACAGCCCCAGCAATCAGATGACAAATCTGGATCCAGATCTGGAGCTTGCTGCGTTCAGATCAGGTGAAGTGTTTACAGATTCACTCTTGAACCTGTCACAGCCTGAAGGCTTCAATAGAGGACAGGAAGAATAAAGACTGGTAACGTGTCCAGCAGCGCCTGGAGTTTTCAGGGATGGAAGTACTTGATCAAGGCAAGTGAGACACGGACATAGCCTGGTGTTCATTATTTAGATGTAAACTAATTCATGTAAATCACCACATTAAGCCCCGCCCCCAAACTATTTCATTGGTCCAGCAGATCTTTGCAGGAGCAAGAGCAGTTCAGAGTGGAGATACGCCAGATTAGGGATGTAATGACTGATATCAGGGCCGATCCTGGCATTTTGCCATTTTTTGTTTTAAGTCTGCCATGAACCAAAACCACGTCCCTGTAGCGTCCAAACTTCTTCATCTTCTGCTGTATTTCATAGTTGGTTGGTCGGTTGGTCGGTTGGTTAGCCAAAAAACAAAGAAGAAGAAGAATCTTGTGACAGTCAGGCAGCAGTTAGTAAATAGTTGAATGTGGATGTTTGGTGAGGTGGTAGTAGTTGATCATCATTCAGTACTACCAACGTGATTCATTTAAAAGAAGAGAAAAGTTTCCTAGAGACAGCGTCAAGGAGAAAAATCGTCCAGAGAGAGTTAGGGAGTTTATGGCAGCGTTGGATGACCAGAACATTTCTGGAGTAGAGAACACAAGGTACCAGCTACCCTCTCCACACTACATTAACTTTGACAGAAAGATTTATTGGACTGAATCCAGTCCACTCTAGGAGAAGACAAGGAAGACAAGGACAGACTTTAGGAAGCTACAGGAGAGGAACTTTTGTGAATTTTAAACATGATGAGATATCTGTTAGTTTCATGTATTAAAATGAGGAAGCTTCAGTGACACTAAAAGCTTCATATACGTCATTTCATCTTTTTCCATTGTCACATTTAGCTTCTATCAATAAACCAACTATTCCAACCCAAATGTAAAAGTTAGAGTTATAAAACCCACAAATTTTAAGTTTTACAGTATGGCCTAAAATAATGTTTTAATATCTCAACATCTCTGAAGCTAAATTAGACCAGAGCCTTGTTTTTCTGGATCAATGTCATGCCCCGGCGTTGTCTTTGTTTTCGATCCCGTCTGACCCAGATCTCGGTGTGTGTCCTGTTGGCGTCCTTGTTTGTCAGTGTGTGTTGTGGTGTTGTGCTTTAATTAGACCTTCACACAGCCTCGGCCCTCTCGTTATCTTTGGGGCAGTCCTCTGTGCTCGTCCCGGCTCCGCTCCTTCTAACAGAGTGATCTCGGTCAGTAAGCATCCATGTCGTCTCCGGTCTGAAACTAGAACAGGACGTTACTTAACTGTCTGTTTTGATGGATGCTGGACTTTGTCTCTGAGAACAGAACATGATCAGTCGTTGATCATTTTTGGATTTCAACTTCTCAGGGATTGTACTTTTAGAGTTATGTAAAATTTGTTCCTTTGGCATTGTTTTTTGGTTCGTAAATATTTCTTCAATTAAAGGCATCCTGTTGAGGGTTTTGGCCACTAGTAGTGCTATAGAGCAATGTTTCTTGGAGTTTCCATCTCCAAGAAAGAAATACTACTAATTCTTGTCACGTTTTCACATTTATTCCAGCAGCATATGAAGATGAAGAATGATAACAATCCAGGGATTATTATTACTACAAGCAACATTGCGGCTCTTAGCATCCGACTGCTAATTGTGGACAATGCTGCACAATAGTTGTGCATGTTTAAACTATTTATGTATATTCATAACTCACTAGACTCATATGCTGTTTTATCCTCATATCAGAATATCCTGTGCTTTTTTTTTATGGTGAATGAACACGAAGTTACGAGAAATCATTCTGTTGCATACCGTGTACTGTAGACCAGTCTGGAGTGTTTCTGTTGGGAGCTGATTAAGCTCCAGCAAAGACCTTAACTATGGAAGTAATGCAAATAATCACAATTAAATATTTTAACAAATCAGTGTGGGTCTGACGTTTGAGCTTGTTGCATCATTGTATATTCTACTCTTTTGTTTCATATCAAATAGAAACACTTTCCATTGTTTTTTGTCTAGAAATAAACTTTTCCATCACTTTTCTACACTCACTGGAGAAAACTTGTGCTACTCTGCAGCATTTAAGATGCTAGCGCCGCCTCCTGTTAAAGCCAAATTTTACAATACATTCAAGGGCTAGTTCCATGTGTGGGCCATGGTCCATTATATATTTTTAATTTGCTGTGGGCTGATTATTAAATGTTGGGCAGCGCAATGGTGTGATGGTTCTGCATGGGTTCTCTCCAGGTTCTCCAGCTTCCTCCCACCGTCCAAAGACATGCTGGTTAGGTTCATTGGTGATTCTAAATTGGCCGTAGGTGTGAGTGTCTCTCTGTGTTAGCCCTGAGATAGACTGGAGACCTGTCCAGGGTGGACCCCACCTCTAGACCAATGACAGCTGGGGATAATCAGCCATTAATCAAATCAGTTGGGCGGGGCTTTATGGCAGGGCAGGTTTTTGTCGAGAATGCCTTGATATCACATACTCCTCTGCTCTGATTGGTTGTAGGACTGTTCAGGTGATGTAGAGGTATATTCTTCTTCTCTGTATCGGTTGAAACACGCCCCATAACAACAACCAAGAGAGGGACGTTCATATGGACTCTGGTCATGAAAATGGTGAACAGGCAGCCTTTAACTTGATGATTGGATCTCCTGTTGTAAACTGAAAGTGAAGTCTCTATAGGCCTCGATGACATCAGGGTAAGGGTGGACCGCCAACCAAACTGAGTAACAAAACTAGAAGGTCCTTCATCATTGATGTTCTGTTGCTGCAAACACAATTTTATTCACCTTTACTTCTGGAGATTGACCTCTTTACTTTGAATCTGAAGCATGGCTGGTTTTCTAACTTCTGCTTTTAGAGACTTTTTAGATCTACTGATTTATTGTGTTTCTCATCTTGATTCCATGTGCCCATGTTTCCAGTCCCCTCCTCATCCGTCAGCTTCTCCGATTATTCCCGTTCAGTAATCAGCATCCGATCAGAGAAACTGCTTCCTTCCCTAATTTCACGATGAATGTGAATCTGTGAAATTAGCAACCGTGAAGGATGGGTGATGTCACCCATCACTCAAACGCCACGCAAACCGAGGATGAATCTAGTTTTTAAGGTCAAGCGTGGAAATGTGGCCGAGCATGACGAAACAACAGTGTAACCTTGTGTTGCCATGGTGATTGCAGGTTGCTGTCCAGGATGGCGGGGATGAAGGAGCAGCAGTTCACGGAGGAGAAGCCCCTGCTGCCGGAGCAGAGAGGAGTGGACTCAGACATGGTCAGTCCTCCTCGTTTATTTGTTGTTGCCTGTCTCTCTCTCTGTCTTTCTCTCTCTCTCTGTCTGTTTTTCAGCCGTCTGAAGACTCCAGGCGTTTGTGCTCATTAGCTGCGATGGCGTGTAATTAGAGAATGAGCTTGTTTACCAGTGAAGGAGGTGAAATGAATGAACGCCATCCGACCGAGACGCTCGTTTCATCTGAGAGAGAGAGAGAGAGAGAGAGAGAGAGAGAGGGCAATCAGAGGCAGAATAGACGGTTACGTAAACGTGGCTTATTCCAGTTCATTTATCCTGGAATAAAGCAACAGGTACAGGACGCAGCTGAAATGGGATCAGCTCTTGAATGCCTCTCGTAGCACGAATAATGGAAATGGAGACACTATCGCGGTGTTCAGACCCCCCTCACTTTATTTTGTCTGTAGATTAAAGCAAACCTAAGTGTAAAATATAAAGCGTTAAGCATTAAGCATAAAGTGTAAAGTGTAAAGTGTAAAGTAAGCTCTGCCCTCAACATGGTGCAACATCAGCCGTAAGTTGTGAGAACTACAAGACTGAGGCCAACGGGTAGAAAACTTACAAGCAGTTAACTTAAATGTAGGAAATGTAAAAAGGCAGATTGAAAAGGTGAAGCTTTTGGGAACTTTATAAAATCATTAGAACCCGTGTGTTCTCGGCACTGGGGGCCTAACTGTTTACGCAGAGGTCCAGATGTGACACAAAAAACCTCTCAGACTCAAAAAAATAATTCACTGCCTGGCCAAAAAACAAAAGCCTCCACCTGGATTTAACTAATCAAACAGGTAGGAGCCTCCTATTGGATAATTACTGCATGGGTGATTATCTTTCAGCTGACAACAAGTTATTTAACCCCAACTGATGCAATGAGTAGCTTCTCATTTCTTCAACAACCATGTCTAAAGACACATCCTGTGGTCGTGGAAAAGATGTTAGTCTGTTTGAGAAGGGTCAAATCATTGGCATGCATCAAGCAGAGAAAACATCTAAGGAGATTGTAGAAACTACTAAAATTGGGTTAAGAACTGTCCAACGCATTATTAAAAACTGGAAGGATAGTGGAGAACCATCGTCTTCCAGGAAGAAATGCGGAAAAAAAAATCCTGATTGATGGGACTGAACAGCTGTGTAGCCTTAAGAAAACCACTAATCAGTGAAGCTAACTGGAAAAAAAGGCTTCAATTTGCTAGGGAGCATAAAGATTGGACTCTGGAGCACTGGAAGAAGGTCATGTGGTCTGATGAGTCCAGAGTTACCCTGTTCCGGAGTGATGGGGTCATCAGGGTAAGAAGAGAGTCAGTTTTGCAGTTTGTAAAGGCGGTCCAACAAATTATTAGAGTGTGTGACCTTTTTATTTGGCCAGGCAGTGTTGATTTAAGCCCAAAAACGCTCCTTTCTCTCCTTAAACAGACCAGCTGTGCAACTGGAAAATCAAAAAGACAATAAGAGGCTGCTTGATCCGATATATCAGATCAGGTCTAAGGAGAAAGAACTGGAGCCGTGAACGAAGCTGTTTTTGTTCGGTAGAGCTCAAACTAACGCTTCCTTTTTGTCACTGGAGGGATCAGAGCGAAGCCTCTGAGCCGAACACTGAAGCCGTGACTCACTTTGACGCCGTGTGTCAGAAAATGAGACACATACAGAGGAGATACAACAGGTCTGGGCGGCCTGTTCCAAGAAATCGTTCAATATGAAATGACTCATTCTGCTATGGATCGGCTCGAGGTCGCCACGCCGGCTCCCTGCGACTCGCTCGCTGCTAAATAATCGAGGCCATCGATCAGCGACGCGTCAATCCTGTTTTGTGTTTGTGTGACTTTTATTGTTCTGTCTCGCTCTCTCTCCTACCACCCCCTCCACCGCCGTTTTTTTTAAAGTATGTATCTCTGGTGTTGTGCAACAGCGATGGAGCGAGTGAGTGACCTTTAAGAGCCGTGACTGAGTGATTGCCTCTTGACGTTGCTGCATTCACTTCATACAGGAGCAACAGAGATGGTTAGAAAGTCGCCGGACAGCAAATTCAAAGCTGTCAGATAAATTTTTAAAGCAAGAAACAAACTCACACTGATGCATTTGAGTTGCAATCAAACAGAGTAACGGATGGAGGAGGGTTTCAGCTACAGTGAAGCACGGTGGCGGCAGCATCATGCCCTGCAGCTTCAGTCCTCTGCATATATCCCTCACAATACTGCTTCTAGTGTTTCTGGGGATAAATAATGAATATAAATTAAGGTTCCATTAGGTATCTGTGCACCACTGAGGCCACTGAGGTCACGTATGTGTAGATTTAACTTTCTGCAATTAAATGCAAACACACAGACTGTTGTCCTTTTCAAATGTTTCTGTGTCACATAAATGTGCTCTACTGTCTATGAATTCTGAAAAGAAGTTGACTATTTATGAAGCCACACTTTTAGCCAACTCCTCTTCAACTCATTACTCTACACACTGATCAGCCACAACATTATGACCACTGACAGGAGAAGTCAATAACATCAACCATCTTGTGACAGTTCAGTGTTCTGCTGGGAAACTTCTGGACCTGGCATTCATTGGTGTGGATGTTACTTAGACATGTAGCACCCACCTAGACCAGACCAGACACCCCCACCCCATAGCAATGACACAATATTAGGAAGGTGGTCATAATGTTATGCCTGATTGGTGTATAACAAATACATGACTCAAAGATGGGTTGAATTTGACCTGGAGGCCAAATGAAATTATGAAAAAATAAATGGTGACAGAGAATCTAAGTGGACTAACTGAACAGTTTCTTCCTTTGTGACATGAATGCATCATGGTCCTGGTTTATAGTTGCATGTGGATGGTTTAATCCAGCAGCCTGCAACCTGTTGCTCTGCTCTAATTAAAGAATAGCTACAGATCTTCAACTTGACCTTTGTGGTGACATCTGAACAGAAAAGAAACAAGTGAGATGAGAAGAAGTTTCTCTTAGAGGATGGTGGGGGGGCGCTTCTGAGAACTGCATCAGAAAAGGAACCTGCGTCTCGTTGACTACGTTGACTACGTTGACTGTATGTTGCTGCTGTCTCTGCCCTGGTTGTTACCCAATAACCACCTTGTTGTGCTTGTTTCACAACCCAGCAGGATAAAGGAGAGGAGGCGTCGGGGGGGCTCCCGTGCCCCGCCAGCCCGGCGCCCCCTAACCACCCTCCTCCCCCCAGCCGCCCCACTCACCGCTGGCATGTCATCGCACGGCACTGGCTCCGCCAGACCCGCCGTCGGACCAGCGGGGTCATCCCGGTAACTACCAGAGACATGTGACCGCCAGCACACAGAGGCAGACACACAGGAGACCTGGGACACCAGATATCTAGAACAAAATCAACCAGACTGGTTTGAGTTTTCAGTGTCTAACAGACCCATGTGAGTTTCAGGTGGACGCCGCCCACTGATGCTCCTGATAAAAACCTAAACTCCCCATAGGTCATTTAGAAAACTGAAGACCTGGAGGAAACGTCTTCAAGAAAACTCAAACAAGTCCAGTTGCATTTGTTTGTGATACACAACGACCTGGAGGAATCTTCACTGGACGCACCAGACACTTCACAATAAATCACATTAAATCATCAACTAATATCAAAAGAAAAAGTTTTAGTCTGTTCAGAAACGCAGGTTAAAAGGTAGTAAATGCATCTTTTGGTATTTCAAGTTTCCTTTAAAACCAGAAACAAAAACAAGAAAAAAACCTGTTAAATATAAATAATATAAAATAAAAATAAGAAACTTTTATTCTGTAGTCTAAAAAGAAAAAGAGAAAATTAACATTGGGGAAAATGTAATGCTACTGTTTTAAGGTAAAACCAAAAATACTTAATAATTCCAAGAAAAACTTCCTGCAATGAAAATATTGCTCAAATAAATAAACACAGAAATATGCTCATTAATGTTTAAATGTTCCAGTGTTCTACTTTCTAAAACTACAATAATTTCTTACTTCATAATAGTAAACTAATAATACAGAAGGTTTTCTTTGTAGAAAAACTGCACAGTAGAGTTAAATGTACATACATTTATCATTTTAATTAGCCTTTGCTTTTAGGTTGGTTCAAATATCTAAAATTTAGTTAATAATAATCTAAAATAAGAGCTACTATTAGCTATGAGGCTATGAAGCTAGGAGTTGGATATTTCCAAGCCTTTACAAGATGACACTCCCTCCAGCTTATCAGACTCACATGGGTTTTGTTTCCCACAGTCTAGAGTCGTGTCAGGTTAACAGCTGGTTATAACTGAATCATGTGATAATAGATGAATGGACATTTATACGTTTGGGAGCGTTAACGTCTTACTTGAGCAGCATTTATAGCTCTTTTAAAGTGTCTCAAATGTCTGCAGTTCATTATTTAGGATATAAAGGATATGAGAATAGAGCTGTCTTTATAACAAGTAACTTACAGGAACTGTCTACATGCATGAATTTATGTCTAATAGAAGTCTCATATGTTGTAAAAGCTAAATATCTAATTAACTATGTGTTAATTGTTTATTAACACACTTATAATCGTCTAATGTCGTTCCTTTTCTGTTAAATGCTTGCTGATATGTAATTAACCTTTAAGTAGTACCTCATAAATGCTTTATTAACACATCTTATTCTATAACAAAACAAGAAGAGACAAACTTTAAATCTAGGCCATTCATGAAATCAGCCCTCAGATCTGAAACACCTCCACACAGTCTGTAGGGGCCAACCCTTAAAGGACGGGGGTGTGGGGGTAGGGGGGGGCCCTTTAAGAACCAGGATTCCTCCGGGTTCCAGCAGCTGCTGCTCACCCGCTCCATGCAGTGTGATTGAGAAAGAGAAGAGTGCCACCTGCTGGTCCGACCACCGCACTGTCACCACTAACATCCTCCCATCTCTGAAAAACTATCGACGCTTCTGCATGAGCTCCACGGGGACTGAAGTTGCCCTTTTAGCTGCATATTCCTCTCGAGACCAAAGATCCATTTAGTGGATTTCCCACCTCCAGCTGCTCTGCTAATGATACGGCAGCATATTGGAAAAGTTAACATTCAATATGTTCCTCTACGGGGCAGCTTCAGGTCCCGTTGTTCTTCGTTCTCTCTCTCTCTCCTCCTCTTTAGGTGTGTCCCTGACCTGAGTGCCACTCCTGCCCTTTCAGTATCTAATCCCACGTCAATCCACCGCTCTCCCTGTTGACCTCACACGTGTGGCGTCCATCTTTAACGGCGTCACGTTTTCTTTCAGAAGAAACGTCGACGTGAACGTAGAAGCTAAGATGTCCGTCCAGATGTTCTGACTAACCACCGTGTGCATGTCCTCACTTTTGGTGCAGATGTTTTCAGATGTTCCTGCTCCGCTCTGAGCTTTAGGAAGGCGGCAGAGCAGGAATAAATGACGTGTGCTGAGATAACACGTGTTAGGACGAGGGGAACTAACGGGGATTTAAAAAAGTCTTTAAGCATGACGGCACACGAAGGTGCATTCATTTAAGGGAGTAAAGTTGTGTTTTATGTCAGAACTTCTCTTCATAGAAGGATGGGCTCACTGTTTGTTTTTATGTTGGTCTTAAAACATTAATCATGCAAACAGTGACACATGCAAGTGATGTTAGATAAAATCTAAGTTAAAGTTAAGTTCTGAAGTTAAAATAAGACTTTCTTTCAAACTGAAAACCCTCCAAAGTGTTCAACGTTCAGTCAATATAGAAATAAATTATGAAATAAATTATTATGTGTAAGTAAAATAATTAAACAAAATAGATTGTGTTTAAACAATTCATAATATATTTTATTTTTTCAATTTAATGCAGCTTTTTATTTCAGTTTCTTATTAAATATATAATTATATTATTTTTTTTTATTAAATTTTATTTATATAATAATTCCACTTAAGTGACCATAAATCACACTGATGTAAATATAATTATAACATCTTGCTGTACAGATTTTTTTCTTTCATGCATGTTTTTACAGTTACACCGATCAGCCATAACATTATGACCAGCAAGTGACCTCAGAGTTGATGGTAGTCTGGACTTTTTTCCCGCTGGGAACTGATTATGATCCAGCAAAGATCTTGGACCGGCTGACAAGTTCTGGCCCCGTGTGGTTCTGGGTCTGATAGAAAGGAGTCAGAACTCACTCAGACCAGTCAGGATCTCCATGCTGACCTCCAACCTCTGATGGAAGATCAGACCTGGACCACGGAGGTTCTGGCTCCCTGCTTCAGGAACGTTGACTTGTCAGTCCAATCCAGCATCCGTGGGACGTCCTACCCATGATCCGTAGAGGCCTTCACCTCTCAACTTAAAGCAGGACTTAAAGGACCGCCTTGGTGCCAGATACCACAGCTCCACGCCTTCGGTGGTCTAGAGGAGTCCAGGCCTCGACTGGTCAGGACTGTTTTAGCTGTTACACAATAATAGGCAGGTGGTCATAATGTTGTGGGTGATTGTTGTACTTCTCAACTTGTTAAATGATCCATTTGGTATTTTTTAATGAAGTATTGAGCGCTTTGGGCCTCCATATAAAAACCACTGTGTATCTATGGAGGCTTTATTAATCAATTTGATTTTTATTATTGATAAAACTAATTATTACATGTCTCACTGTGCACGTGTGAAAACCGTCTTAAGACAAACTGGAAAAACCAACAAAGAGCCTGTCCTTTAAACGAAGACTCAAGACAGATTCCTCAAACAGTGACCACCTCAGCTACAAGATAATATTTAGTCAGGCGTTAGACTCAAAGTGAAGTCGCTTTCTTCCACTTCACGGGACGCCCTTATGATATTTTTTTGCTCCATCTTGACGCTGATGTGTTCGCTGTGAGGGTGCATCTGGCTATCATCACCATCCTGTGTTTAAAAACCACCATCCTTTCTCACTTTTTACTGCCGAGTCGCTCCCAGTTTCCCACATGCACTTCAAGATTTGTGCATCAACCAAACAACTGTATTCCAACATGAAAGACGACAATTTAAAGGGGCAGTCCGTCATTTCAGTCTGCAGCTCTCCAAAAAAACATATAACCGACAAGTGAAATGTGAAATTAGACGTTACATTTCGTGAGTCAGTGCGAGTGTAATCCTAAATTGCTGGAATACTCCTTTAAATAAATTCAAAAGGAAAATCTTTTATTATTTTAGTTTATTGACAGTAAATGTTGATGCAGTTCCGCCGAGGTGCTTCTGGGAAACTGTTTTTCTGTGTCTGTGGTTTGGACCTACAGTGCACAGCTTGTGCTGCTCTTCCATGAGTCTAGCGGCCTTCAGCTCCATCTATGGATGTCATGTGTGAGGAATATATATACATGTAGATTTCTGTGCTAATCTCCCTCCTGTTTTAATTTCTTGTTTCCCTTTCTTTTATCTCTGCTTCTGTCTGTCTCTCTCTGAAGGAAAGCTGCGAGCAACTGATGCCCCCAGGCGACTGGAAGGTAAGATATCAGCTCGTCTTTTGTGGTTGCAGCTTGTGCGGCACTTCGTCTTTCTTTATTTCAAAAGTCTCCACCTGGATTTAACTAATGAAACAGGTAGGAGCCTCCTATTGGATAATTACTGCATGGGTGATTATCTTTCAGCTGACAACAAGTTATTTAACCCCAACTGATGCAATGAGTAGCTTCTCATTTCTTAAACAACCATGTCTAAAGACACATCCTGTGGTCGTGGAAAAGATGTTAGTCTGTTTGAGAAGGGTCAAATCGTTGGCATGCATCAAGCAGAGAAAACATCTAAGGAGATTGAAGAAACTACTAAAACTGGGTTAAGAACTGTCCAACGCATTATTAAAAACTGGAAGGATAGTGGAGAACCATCGTCTTCCAGGAAGAAATGCGGGAAAAAAAATCCTGATTGATGGGACTGAACAGCTGTGTAGCCTTAAGAAAACCACTAATCAGTGAGGCTAACTGGAAAAAAAGGCTTCAATTTGCTAGGGAGCATAAAGATTGGACTCTGGAGCAATGGAAGGAGGTCCTCCTCTGAAGGTCCTATGCAGATTTGCATACATTTGCTTCTCCTTTTCGATGTTTCTGTTTATTGTTTGCATCACTTTTTGTTTTATCTCTTAAACATTTTTAAGATTTTGGTCATATAATTGATTCAGGAATGACGCCTCTCATTTAAACCAAACTATTCTACTTTGGTTTCATCTGTGCACACACAAAATCCCAATAGTCTTCTAGCTTAACAAGATATTTTTTTAGAAAACTGCATATTGATATATTGACCTCCTTGTAAATAAATGTTTCTGGTAACTGCTGATCAGTGGTCTACAGCAGCTTGGAGGAATTTTAGCCCATTCCTCAGAACAGAACCACTTCAGTTCTGAGATGTTGGTGGGTTTCCTCACATCAACTGCTTGCTTCAGGTCCTTCCACAACATTTCTATTGGATTAAGGTCAGGACTTTGACTTGGCCATTCCTAAACATTCATCTTGTTCTTCTTTAACCGTTCTTTTGTAGAACCACTTGTGTTCTTGGTTCTCGTTGTCTTGCTGCATGACCCAGTTTCTCTTCACATTCAGCTCATGGACAGATGTCCTGACATTTTCTTTTAGAGTTCACTGGTAGAATTCAGAATTCATGCAGCAGAACAGGCCCAAACCAGGACATTAGCACCCCCATGTTTGATGGAGGGATGAGGTTCTGATGCTGGAATGATGCAGTGTTGTTTCATCTCATTTAAACCAAACTATTCTACTTTGGTCTCATCTGTCCACTAAACATTGTCCCAGTAGTCTTCTGTCTTGTCCACATGATGTTTAGAAATGTTCTTCTTGGAGAGCAGTGTCTTTGTCCATCACACCATGTTTGTTCAGTGGATTCATCAACATTAACATCAGCCAATGAGAGAGAGGCCTTTAGCTGCTTAGAAGTTCCCCTGGGTTCCTTTGGGACCTCTCAGACTATTATGGAGTGATCTTTGTTGGTGGACCACTCCTGTGGAGGGGAACAGTCGTCTTCAATCTGTCTGACTGTGGATTATTTGCACTGTGACTTTAGGTTTGACTCGGCTGATCAGAGCAGGGAACCGGAACCATCTCATTTCTAAACTTTTACGAACCATTACGACATCAGTTAGATAACTCAGAGCTTCACGCATATAGCTGCTCTGCCGGTCTAATTTTAGTCACGTAGACATGTGCTGAGTGTCAGCCGTTCCTCATGAAACACCTCGTCTTCGCACCCGAGCCGACGCTTCGAGTTATCTTGAAATAACAACGCTGCATTTTAACAGCTGTGTTGTTTCTCAGCTGCAGGTGAGAGAATCAATTCCCTCATTTATGGAGTGAGTCACTTGTTCACGATCAGAGCAACTTTATTCATTTCTGTGTTCTGCATATCTCATTGTTCATGCTGTGTCTCTTCCTGGCTGTTTTGTACCTTAAAGAGGTAATTTAGTGTTTATTGGCAGTCGCTTGGTGATTATTTGTTTTAATTTTATTTCTGATTTTCCACTTTTCCATCACATTACGTTTGCTTGCATCTCTTTCTGGTTGTTTTCCATCGTTTTGGGATCATTTTGCATCTTGTAGGCGTAATTTTTTTGTATTCTGTCTCTTTCTGATAATTTCATGCTCTTGATTCTGGACTCGCTTGATTATTTGTGTTTTGCATAAATTTTTTGGGTTGTTTTGTGTCTTTTTATGGTTGCTTTGCCTCCTTGTAGAGGTTTTGCATGTATGTTCGTTCACTCTGTATCTCTTTCCAACTTTTACATAACTGTCTCTTTGTAGTCTGTTTTACTTTACTTGTTTTACACGATCTTGTGGTTATTTTGCATCTTGTAGTGGCCCTTTTGTGTCTCTTGGTGTCATTTTTCATGTCTTTCTCATCATGCACTCTATGTGGTTGTGTTCTGTCTGTTTCTAGTCGAGTTGCATGTGTTTGTGTTCATTTTGTGTTGCTTTTTCAGCGTTCTTGTGTCAATTCTTTAAGCAGAAATACTGAAAAAGAGACACGAATACATACATGAACGACAAACTGAACCACAAAGACTAGACAGCAACATAAAGAGACACAAAAGGGTCACTGCAAGATGCAGAATAACCACAAAATCATGTTAAAGAGAAATCAAACAAATAGAACAGATAGAAAAGAGATGGATGCAAAACCTCTACAAAGGCAAAACAACCATAACTAGACACTTAAGTAACAAAGCCGCACCTTAATTGATGCAAATAAGTTTATTTGTAAACAAGTCGTGAGATAAATGGATCAAGGGATGAGGAAGGTCGAGTGTGTGGGATGAAAAGGGGTTAATTCAATTCAAATCAATTTATTTGTCCTCAAGGGGCAATGTATGGGATGAAAAGGGATCGGGGAATGGGATAAAAAGGGGTCGAGGAGATGGGATGAAACGCATCGACAGGATGGGATGAAACGGGTCGAGGGGAAGGGATGAAGAGAAGTCAAGGAGATGGGATGAAAAGGGGCTAAGGGAAAGACTCAAAGAATGAAGACATGATTTCATGTAAACTCCTCGCAGAAAGCCCCCTGCAAAGTTTGATCCCTTGACATAACAAATCTTTATAAATATTAATTAAGCATCAAGTAGGAAATTGTGTTGGAGACAGGAGCGTTGCTGGTGAAATGGATTACAGATACATTTAGTTTGATATAAACGTTTAGTCTTCGGTTTCCCTCCAAACGCTCTGATTGTGAGTTCAAGCCGACGGCGTGATGCAGCGTCAGCAGGGAGGGAGTTAATCTGCCGTGTGCAGGGAGGGAGAGGACGATGAAAGTTGGGTCAGCACGCCGAGCGTTCTGTCAACAGGAAAGAGGCGGATAGATGGAGAGAGAAAAGAGGAGATAGAGGGAGAGAAAAGGGGGGAGAGCTGGGGTCGGGGGGGAGGAGGCAGGACAAAAGGCCTGAATGACACCACAGATGTGCAGTCAGCACGACGGCCAATCAGACGCCATCGCTGACTCACCTTCATGTCAGGAATTTAATTTTAGGTTCAGGTTATAATAATTAATAATGATAATTAGATCATATGACTTTATTACTGATATTAGGAAGGAACAGTCAACTCAGAGGAAGAAAGGAAGGAAAGAAGGAAGGAAGAAAGAACAAGAAAAAAGAATGGAAGAAAGACTGGAAGTAAGAAAGAAGAAGAAAGGGAAGGAAGAAAGAACAAGAGAAAGAATGGAAGGAAGAAAGAAAGAAAAAAAACTTGAGGCAGGAAGTAAGAAAGGAGGGAAATATGAAAGAAGGAAGGGAGAGAAAGAAAGAGAAAGAAAGAACGAATAAAGGAAAAAGGAAGAAGGTAAGAAAAGAAAAAGGGAAGGATGGTTGAAAGAAAGAAAGAAAGAAAGAATGAAAGGAAATAAAGAACGAGAAAGAATGGAAGGAAGGACGGAAGAACTTGAGACAGTAAGAAAGGAGGGACAGCAGGGAGGAAGAATATGAGAAAGAAAGGAAGAAAGAATGAAAGAAAAATGAAGAAGGAAAGAAAAGAAAAAATGAAGGATGGATGAAAGAGAGAATGAAAGAACAAAAGAAAAAATGAAAGAAACTAATGTTAACCGTCTAAGAAAAGAAATAATGTGAAGCTAATTGGAACAGCGGTCACTAAACATGTCTAATTGAATTCATCTCTTCTTCTCATGTGTTAATTCCAATAAAAGAGAGAAGATCAAATAATAAACTTTGGAAACAAATAAATGAAACACCTTGATTTTGCTGGTTAGGCTTCAGACTAATCTCAGATGAGGTATACAGGTAAATAAATATGATAAAAAAACAACAGCCAGCATCAGATCAGTTCTTAATCAGGATGATAGGTGGGGTGAGGGGTGTTAATAAGTAATTGGATGTATTAACACCTGAATACTGTGGAATATATTTATACATATATTTAACTCTTTGTTGCTTTGGACTGAAGCATGGTTGACAGGGCAAGAAGGTTCTGGGTTCTAATCCTTTCTGTGTGGAGTTTGCATGTTCTCCCTGTGTCTGCGTGGGTTCTCTCCAGGTTCTCCAGCTTCCTCCCACCGTCTAAAGACATGCTGGTTAGGTTCATTGGTGATTCTAAATTGGCCGTATGTGTGAGTGTCTCTCTGTGTTAGCCCTGTGATAGACTGGAGACCTGTCCAGGGTGGACCCCACCTCTAGACCAATGACAGCTGGGGTAGAAAATGAATGAATGATTAAAAATGGAGTTAAATTAAATTACGAGCCGTAGTTTGGACACCCCTGGTTTAAATATTGTCAGGATGAAGACGTCCGTCCTGGTCCAGTGCAGGATGACTCACACTCAAACGTTTGTCCTAATTCGTGATCAGCAGTCGGTTTGTTTTTGCCAAAAGCCTGAAACGTAATGAGGTCGCAGAAGAAAAACAGAACCTTAGCAAAGCCAGAGCAGTGGTGCTGATGAGAGAGACGGACAAAGACTGACAGGGACGGCTGACCAACCCGGGGCAGGGGAGGCAGCTCTCTGAGCCAATCGTCTCCGGCATGCCCCACCCCCTGGATCTGCTGCCTATAGAGTGTGAGAGGAGGAGGAGGAGGAGGAGGAGGGTGGCTTTAAGAGCGTGGCTCACACTGGAGCTGAGCAGACAAAGACTCTGCAGCATCCAGCATCCAGCTCTCCATCCTCCAGCGAGTACTCACCAGGACCTAGTCCCGTAAAACAGGAGAGGCCTGGCTGCTCGTCTGCACCCTCTTTTTCCTCCTCTTCTTCTTCTTCATCCTCTGGGAGCACACTCACTGAGGAGCCATGCCTGAGTGCTGGGACGGGGTGAGTGATGAAGGATCTACATTTCTTTCGTCAAAAATCCTAAAAAAATCCAAAAATCCTAAATTTGAAACTTAAATATTTATTAGCTTCTCTTCTGTTCCTGAATCTCTCCCTCGTAATAAAAGAGTTGATGCGTCTGTGTTCAGAGGCCGCCTGGCCCACTGACACACTTCAACAGATGCTGTGCAGCGTGCACACTGAGCGCGTGCAGGAAGTGTTGATGCCTCTGCAGTGTCATGTTTGTAACCTTGGGGGGGGGGCAGCGTGCCCTGAAATCAAATGAACCACCGCAGGTTCTTCATAAAAGCTGCTGCTGCCGCATCTTATTCTGATTCTTCTCCCTCTGTGAGCTGCTGTGGTTTCTTCTTCTTCTTCTTCTTCTTCTGTGGTTTTCCTCCTGCTTCTGGTGTGAAGGTCACGAGGACACAGACAAAGTGAACAAAGCCTCTGGTGCAAATTAGAAGGCTGATGTCAGATAACGTTGATGTTAACGCTGAAATAACACAGAGATAATCTGGCTGGATTAACGGCCGGCTGCATGACTCTCTGCTGCTGCTGCTGCTTCAGGGGATTATGCAGAATTTGTGGCTCTGCGGAGCTGTGAGTCATCTGGGAGCTATTTAAATAAAAGTGAACGTGTCTGATGTTGGAAAAGAGGAGGAGGTTGTTTCTGCAGATTGACAAAGGCTTCAGCTGTTTGCTCTGCGTCTAAGACGGTTTAAGGTGTGAAAGCACGCGAGGATTGGATTTGTGTTTTGTTTGATGTAGAGAAGAGGATTCAGACACGAGCAGCTAAAAAAAAAAACAGGTGAACCATCCCAAAATACCTCTCTGCTGTTTGTATGAGTGCGCGTGTCATGGTAACACATATCTACCTCCTCCATTTTGAGTTGGGATAGCTGAGACTTGCGGACGCTGACAAAATGTGGCTGACAACACGAGACCAGTTTCTCATGGGAGCGTCAAAGACCGAACCTCTGGACCAGAGTAGACTATAGGCTGCTATTATTATTCAAACGTGTCACGACTTTGAATTTCACATTTGCAATCATACTTATTTATTCACTGGTTAGTTGTTTTCGTCTCTTCTGTCCTGTGTTGGTGACTAGAGAGATGTTCCTTGTACCATGTTCTGCATAATGGCAACAAAGTTGATTCAAATTCAAATGTAAACATCACGGAGCAACGGCTGATGTCTTGAGCTGAAGAAGACACTCGGTCCGTTGCGTTCAAGAGCAGGAATTTTTCACCTTCGTGAAAATATGTGGCACTGAACAGAGGAACATTGTATTCTTGTTGCTTGTAGAGTTGCAGAGTTTGTATTTCACATATATTTCAGCTTCCTTGGTTCTTAATGACGACATGATGTAGACTTTGGTTTTGGTTAACGATGACGTAGCCAGACTCAGTTCCTAGTGAGTCTACTCCATCTGGATTTCATTATTGAACGTGTTTCAAACAATACAAAAAAATATACACTGTCTGGATTTAACTGATCAAATAGGTACCAGCCTCCTATTGGATAATTCAAATAATTCAAATCACTGGCATGCATCAAGCAGAGAAAACATCTAAGGAGATTGTAGAAACTACTAAAACTGGGTTAAGAACTGTCCAACGCATTATTAAAAACTGGAAGGATAGTGGAGAACCATCAGGGTAAGAAGAGAGGCAGATGAAGTGATGCACCCATCATGCCTAGTGTCTACTGTACAAGCCTGTGGGGGCAGTGCTATGATCTGGGGTTGCTGCAGTTGCTCAGGTCTAGGTTCAGCAACATTATGTGTCCAAAGAATGAGGTCAGCTGACTACCTGAATATACTGAATGACCAGGTTATTCCATCAATGGATCATATTCCAAGATGACAATGTCAGGATTCATGGGGCTCAGATTGTCAAAGAGTGGTTCAGGGAGCATGAGACATCATGTTCACACATGGATTGTCCACCACAGAGTCCAGACCTTAACCCCATTGAGAATCTTTGGGATGTGCTGCAGAAGGCTTTGTGCAGTGGTCAGACTCTCCCATCATCAATACAAGATCTTGGTGAAAAATGAATGCAACACTGGATGGAAATAAATCTGGTGACATTGGAGAAGATTATTGAAACAATGCTACAGAGAATGTGTGCTGTAATCAAAGCTAAAGGAGGTCGAACCAACTATTAGAGTGTGAGACCTTGTTTTTTTTGGCCAGGAAGTGTAAAAAACTTCAGAATTCAGAAATGTGGTTCACTTGTCAACAAGCTATTGAGGCTCCTCTAGCATTTACTTATTATTAGGGTTTTCACTTGGTATCGTCTCTGATTTCCTCACTCAATTCCACTGTATAGATATTTGAATTTCGAAATTTCCACTTACTGCTGCTTTGATCGCTTCATCGATGAAGAAAAACCGCAAAGCAGAGAAGAAACATACCCCTGCTTCAACTGGGTAGTCCTCCAACCAATCAGAGCCATTTAGTTGTGAGCTAATTCAACTCCACGTCTCTCAGATGACGTGTATGACTACTGTTATGCTTCTGTGCATCACCACATTAAACCCCGCCTCCTTTTGGCTCTCAGCAAAGTTACTGAAACTGAAGTTATACCGTGTCTCTGGAGGAACTATTGATATTTTGCCCACTAGTTAACGTCCTCCTTCCTTCCTCTCTACAATTGAGACCCTGGCAACCCCCTCCGTCGTACACTAATGAGGAATAAGGGTATGTGAGAACATCTGTTTACCCCTGTGTGTGTTTGTGTGTTGTGCGTTTGACAGGAACACGATGTGGAGACCCCTTACGGGATGCTGCATGTGGTGATCCGGGGCGCGCCGAAGGGCAACAAACCCGCGATCCTCACCTACCATGACGTGGGGCTGAACCGTGAGTACTGATGTGCTGTTTCTGCGCCGGGTGGTGGTGGTGTTGTCAGAGGTGATAATTGGTCCTCACTTCCTTCACGTCCATAAATCACACACACACACACCTTTCATCATCACAATTAACAGATTCAAGGAAGAAAAGAGACATGGGGGGAAGGTTTTAAAGGTTTTAAAGGTTTCTACACCATGTGTGTTTTAAATGATTCTTAGTTTAGTTAAGTTTTATTATATTGTCCTGATTAAAATATTTAAAATATTCTGTTAACAAGTGAAACCGTGAACAAAAAAAAAAACACAAAAATAACTAAAACACCACCACAATGAAACAAGGATAGATAGATAGATAGATAGATAGATAGATAGATCAAAAAATAAAAGTAGAGTGAGGTAGAATTTATTACAGATGTAATATAGATGTGCAAATATTGTGTACAGTACATAGTGAGATATATAAGATATTAAATATATAATGCAGTATATAAACTATAAAGTAGCAGCAAGTATAAGATAAAATGCTCATTAGTCTTAGTCACATGTTTATCTCGGATAGTTTTAGTCGATGAAAAATCACTTTTACATTTATTCAAACTACAACTAACAACATTAATATTGGCAGTTGTTCTATGCGTCGCCTTTAGACCAGTTTAATGAAGCTTATATGTGTACTGCACACATATCTCGTTCCAGAGTTGCATACCAGAGGTAGCATGTCTCAGTTTTAGCTGAATGCTAAACGCTAATCCATTATCCACTCTACGGTCCACTGCTTAAATGTAAAAAGTCAGAAGGCAATAACTTCATCTAACTAGTACTTAGATGAGACATATTTAACTTCATAGTTAGCTTACTGACCGTGATGGAGGCTTGCTAGTTTTGCTCGGCTAACGCTAACTGAGATCAGATAGACAAACGTCCCCCTGTCTGATCACATGACACACATGGGGCGCACATTTTGAAAGAAGAGATCATGCAATGTCTGAAATTCATTCAAATAACATTCTCGTCCCACCAACATCTCCTCATAGTCTTCCTCATCAGATATTAGCTCTAGCTCGTCATTGTCTCACCTTAGTCACAGAAAGAAATCGTCCACGTCTTCATTAACCAAATGAACACACATGCAGACAGTCAGTCTATTCTGCTGCTGGTGTTTGAGGGAACTAAACCTCATGGTTCACACTGTGTCACCAATTTAACTCAGTGCAACGACAACAGTTCAGAGTCAGTCGCCAGCGTTAAAACGAGGAAGAACAAAAGACGACGAGTCTGTGAGTGTGAAGACGAAAATAGAAAAGAGGAGGCAAGTGAACGTGTGAGCGTGAGAGGCAACGTCGATGAAATGTAGGTCAGAAAAACATCCCCATCCTGCAGGGGGAGGTGGGGCGGGGCCAGCCGGAGGGAATGCGGCGCTGCCTCAAACCGGGTGGAGGTGGGACAGGGATGGAGCGGGACGGCTTGGCTGACTGCAGATGTCTGGAGTCTCTTCAGCTTCTCTGTTTAATTGGAGATTAAAAAGGAAATCATGTGCAGTGTCAGGTTCCTGGAGATAGACCAGGATAGAAGCTGCTGCTGCTGCTGCTGCTGCTGCTGCACCTCAGAGCTGAATTAGTATTCAAAGCCAGACACTAAATCACTCGACTGCAGCTCACGATCATGCAGGATGGAGCAGGAGAGCGAGGGATGAAAGGATGAACGAATAAAACTAAAAATAACAAAACAAAACATAAAGGGAGTCTGTCGTTTCATTAAAACTAAACCAAATCTGCAGATGGCACCGAAATCCGCCCCCCTCCCTCGATTAAGAACGACTCGGAGCAGAGACAACAGGAGGTGGAGGGAGAGAATAAATAAATAAATGGAAAATGAAATGAAGAGATTAGAAGCATTCAGAGAGAGAGATGGTTTAAGAAGCAGAAAAGAGGTCACGGAGCGGGAAAGGAAAGAAAGAATTAAAAGTGACTGCACAGGAAGGATGGAAAGAGAGAGAGTGGCTTAAAGTGAGAGAAAGAAAGTAGAAATGGAGGAAGTAGGTCATGGAGTCAGTAGGAGTACAGACGGCGAGCTCTGACCGGTGACTCAGGCTGTTTACAACAAACCTCCGTCCTAGCGTTGGCATTTCGAGGCGAGGCCGGGACCCAGCGTCCAGCTCCTCCCCTCCCCTCCCCTCCCATTCCTCTCCTCGCTGTCTTCCAACCCAGTTGTCGTGTTAATTGGTTCATTTAGTTAATCAGTCTGAGCCTGAGGAGGAAACAACGCTGCTGCATGGAGTCTGACACACATGGTGCTGAAAGTAGGCCAACCCCAGAGCCAGCGGGACGGTCCCGTCATACATGGAGATATTTTAGAGGTTAACGCTCTCGGCTTTCTGCTGCGGTTCAGCTTCAAATCCTGCGTGAGTCACTCTCACAACAAATCAGCTGCAGTTTAGTCACATTAAGTGAAAAACAAGGTTATTTAAGTCCTGTCTGTGAAGATGTTTAACTATCACTGTCTACCAGCTGTAGTTTAGAGATTTATAATCACTACAGTTGATTTGCACTTACTTAATTTGTAGCCTAACGTGGAACCGGACTCAAAACAAATACCAGATAGTCCTTCAACCATCAGAAATATTTAGTTGTAAACTAATTCAACTCCACGTTGCTCAGATGATGTGTACGACTCATAGACAGTATAAAGATGGACACCAGAACAGCAGTAGAGCCCCCCCTAGTGGCTGGCTGCAGTATAGGTCATAAGCTCCGCCTCCTCCGTGTTAGTGGGAGGGACTTGGGCCGAACTAAAACACTACAACACATGTGAAATAATTTTTTTTCAAAGATGTCATTTTAGGTAGTTAATATAATTTTGATGAATGTTCAAGTGTCAATTTTGTTTTGATAAGTTTTCGTTTTAGTTGCGTGTGACATAATGGCGACTACCAGTTGCCATGCCAACCGCTCCAGTGGGACCGTGAGAGTTGTACAAAAGATAAAAATAATCAGTACAGTGTGTAATCCAACGTTTCTTTGTAAGTGGTGGAGGGAGAGCAGAGCGTAGTATTTAAAATAAAATAGCGTCAGTTTGGCCAATGCAAGGAAGTGGAGATGCATATTTATACACAGTCTATGGTTTGATTACTGTTACTCTTCTGTCCATCATCACATAAAAGCCCCGCCCCCAAAACGATCTGACTGTCCCAGTTTCACAATATTTTAAGGGCTGTCAATAAATTAAAATATTTAATTGCATGATTTCCAAAGTGATTAATGCAAATTCATAAGCATACTTTTTTTATATGTCTAAGTTTGTCCAAATGATTTGATTGGACCAAAATATATTTGTCAGACTCCAGACCCATTTCCCTTCTTTTCCGATAAAAAGAAAAAAAATCCCTGTGCACGCCATTGGATCGTGCTCCAGCCAATCAGAGCAACACATTTTGTCTCAACAAATACCTTAATCGCTGTTAACTGTTTGTCCTTTAAGGTTATTTCACAGTCACAGTCCTTCACAACAGACACGATAGTGGACTCTAAACAGCTATTTAGTTTTAAACTAATTCAACTCGTTGGTGCTTTCTCCAGACTCATCAGATTCATCTTCACCTTCACCTCCAGTAACTTCTGGTTTTATATGAATCAAATAACAACAGTTTTCTCCTTTAGATCTCTTTCTGTTTTCATATATTAAAGGACAAAAGGTAAATGTACTTGTTTAGTACTTTTTAAATACACAGACCCACGCATGAACGTCATTATAGATTTATAGGTAAATATGTCAGGTTGTTTGGAAGAAGACTTGTCCTCCTCCTTGCTGGCACAAGATCAGCTGTACAGATGGCCTCCGTCGAGATCCCCTCCGAGTTGCCGTCCATATTTAATGCGATCACATCCATTCCCCTCACCCCCACGCTGCCCCTGCTCATTTCCTGTCCTCCTCGCTCTCCTGCAGACAAGCTGTGCTTCAACACCTTCTTCAACAACGAGGATATGCAGGAGATCACCAAGCACTTCGTGGTCTGCCACGTGGACGCGCCGGGGCAGCAGATCGGAGCTTCTCAGTTGCCACAAGGGTACGAAACAAACACCATTCTGCATTTCATGATAACCAATGACGATGAGTGGATGATTATTTAGTTATTTTACATGTTCATCCTGGCTTTAGAGTTAAATCTCATGAGTTGTTTCTGTTCTCTCCACAGCTACCAGTACCCCACCATGGACCAGCTGGCTGGGATGCTGCCCACTGTGGTGCAGCACTTTGGGTCAGTGCTCTTTGATTTGAAGCTAACCTCACACTGAGCCCGGGTTTCAGCCACAGATTTAAAACACACTGGTGCAGATTTGTAAGAGTCGCCTTATTCCTCATCCTCCCGGTCATGTGTAGCTTCCTGCAGCTGGGTTTGTGCAGATTGCAGAGTAGAAAATGTCCACCGTTGCTGACAGGATGTAATTTTTAGCCTGAACATGCAGTTCCAGTCACAGCTGAGATGAGCAACACTTTGCTTCCATCTGCAGCGCCAACAATAGCATTCTGTACTATCGCACAGGCGCAGCAGCTCTCTGTGTAGCATCGTTACCATCTGCAGCTCTTCTGCATCTAATGGAGCAAATATCCTTCCTCAGGTTCAAGAGCATCGTTGGGATCGGCGTCGGAGCTGGAGCTTATATTCTGGCCAAGTTTGCTGTGAGTCAAATCCTCATTCTCCTGCTCTGTTCCTGATGCAAGAATCTTCTACATTAGATCTACATATCTGCATAAAATGACTCAAGACATCCTGAAAGTCGACAAAGAGAACCCAATCAAACACATGAAACGAAATATTATAGTTGTGCATTTGCTTATTGAGGAAAGTGAGCCAATATTACATATCAGAGAGGAGCTCCTCTAGGATTAAATCAGAGTCCATGTGTTCAGAAGTGTTTCCATCAATGTAATGAGACTCAGGTGTGGTTCAGTTCCTGGTTTAGTTGAAATAAATCAGGGATTTGTCTCAGTCTGATCTTCACAACACATGTTTGTGGACAAAGGAGCTTTCTGAGGAGCTCAGAGAAAGAGTTGTTGTTGCTCATCAGGCTGGAAAAGGTTCCAGAACCATCTCTAAAGAGTTTGGAAGCCACAAATAATCCACAGTCAGACAGACTGAGAACAAATGAAGGACGCAGAAACTTATAAATTGTCTCTGTTAATAAACATGTCTCGGTGTCTCTCAGCTGATCTTCCCTGACATGGTGGAGGGTTTGGTTCTGCTCAACATCGACCCCAACGGCAAAGGATGGATCGACTGGGCCGCCACCAAGGTACAGCTGTTTTATTTTTATTTTTTTTTGTAGACATTTATAAAACCAGACTTGCTTCTTTTCTGTTTTCTCTTACCGTCATCTCTGTCCCTGCAGCTGTCAGGTCTGACCAGCGCGCTGCCAGATACCGTCCTGCCTCATCTCTTCAGCCAGGTACGCTGGATGGCATCACGGTTGTTTCACCGCATGTAAACTGAAACAAACACTTAGAAGTTAATAAATTAAAAATAATTTCATAACTCAATTTTTCTGCTATAATGGGTCAATGGAAGGAGGTTTAAACACCTGTAGATCTATAAGTTATTATATTATATATTATTTTTTAGGGCGGCTGTCAATAGATTAAAATATATTAATCGCATTATTCCCATAGTTAAGGTGCAATTAATCGCCATTTTAAAATACCTGTTTTAAATGTATTTTACAAGTTCATATTACTCTTAAATAATTTGTTCTTGCTAGAATTGCTAGAATTATTCACTACGACTGCCCCTCCATAGCTAAACTGCTGCTTTGATCACTTCCTGATTTCCCAAGCTACAATATGGGTCGAGAACATGCGTGCATTCAAAAAATGAACGTGTAAGATGTTATTAAAGCACTAACTTTGACAGCCATAATTATTTTAGATTGTTTTTAGTTTTTATCCAGGTTTAAATTATCTAAAATCCAAGGGAGATTAAGACAAACCCAACATCTTGATTCCAACATTTAGAGTTTGTCCTCCACATATAATAAATCTCTACAAACAGCTTCTTATTGTCTCTGACTCATTCATGTGCAGGAGGAGCTGATGAACAACACAGAGCTGGTGCAGAGCTACCGGCAACAGATCAACAACACCATCAACCAGTTCAACCTGCAGCTCTTCTGGAACATGTACAACAGGTGGAGACGCATGCAGCCGTGTCTTAGGGATCTAACTTTACCTTAAACTAAGTCCTTACACTGACAAGTTATGTCTGTCCTGTTTCAGTCGGAGGGATCTGGAGATGAACCGCAGTGGGACGGTGCTCAACGCCAAGACCCTGAAGTGAGTCTGTGGGACTTTCTGCTTTTACAACAAGGTCTAAACTAATGGAAGTTAATACTATTATGATATATATATATATATATATACATATATATATATATATATATATATATATATATATATATATATATATATATATATATATATATATATATATATATATTAACCTTGGAGAAACTGAAATGAAGTCCATGAATTCATTTATTTGCAGAATAAGCTGATACTTGACTCTAAACAATAAGATTCAATAAAGTAGGTCCTCAATTAAAGTAAAATATGACTTTTTACTAAATTGCTTGGTCACAGTAGTTGCAGTTGCATGTAAAAAAAAAAAACAAAATCTCTTAAAAACCACTACAAATAAATAAATAAATAAAACTAGGTGTAAGACAATTGAAAAAATAAAAAAAATAATAAATTTAATTAAAAAAAATGAAACAAAAATGAAAAAAATGAAGAAATAAAAAAATATTATCAATTTTTAAACATACAAATAAATATAACCCTGTTAGATTTTCATCCAGAGTCCTCAGATACGCATCAGTAATCTGAGGGTTGATGTGAATAATAATCAGCAGAATCATTTAAAATTTGAAATATTAACCACGAACGCTGTTGGATCCTCTGCAGGTGTCCCGCCATGCTGGTTGTGGGAGACAACGCCCCCGCTGAGGAGGGAGTGGTGAGTTCAATGTCTCCTTTAATTATATGAAATCATCTGGAAGATGTTTGATGTATAATTCAATATGAAACATATAAAATATAAAATAGCAGGACGGTCAGGGTGTTGACAGGTGAAGCAGATGCATGTGATTGGTCGATGCGTCACCGTACTGTTGCAGATTCCACTTCATCATTTCTTCTGTTTCATCTGCTGCCTTTCTCCTTTAACTAATAAATATCAGTCTCCGCCCCTCATCCTCCCTCATCCTCCCTCGTCCTCCCTTGTCCTCCCTCTGTTCTCGCTCTGCTCTGTGTTTTGTTCTTGGCTTGTAAATCCTGTTTGAATCTTGTCCTCGTCCATTTGAAACCAGAAGCAGGTCAGCCAGCAGAGTCCTGGTCCACTCCCTCTACAACCCTCCAGAGACTCTGAGTGTGTCTTGTCTCTGTCTGTCCATCTGTCTGTGTCTGTCTTTGATACCAGAAGGTGTGTCTGGTCTCCGGGGGACAGATGGCCTCGCCGGGTCTCTGGGGTCTCTCAGTTGGAAGTGGCCCAGATATGTTTCGCTTCTGCACCAGTTAATCTGCACAAATTTAAATCAAATCGCTCCTCTGTCAGATGAAGGAGGAGGAGGAGGAGGAGGAGGAGGAGGAAAGGATGGGGAGGGATGTTGTTATGAAACCTCTTGGAAAGATGGCACAGAGGGAGGATGGAGGGATGGAGAGATGTTAGCAGAGGTGGTTTTATTGGATGCGACAGATGGAGGTTACATTAATGTTTCATATCCGCTGATGTGAGCAGCTGAGGCGGCGGTGCATTCCTTTGTAGGGAGCAGATTCTTGAGTTGTGGAGCGCTTCCAGAGACCTGCATCTCATTTTGAAACTGTTTTGCTGTGAGTTTGCATCTGATTTTAGGGAGTTAACCTAAAATCAGATGCAAACTCACAGCAAAACAGATCTGAGCTGGAGACCAGTTTTGTTCGTCTGGGCAGTAAAATAAAATATGTGTGAAGGATTAAAGATTAAACGCAGCAGGAAGGAAAGCATGTTCTGGTTTGTTTGTGATGATCTCTTGCGTGTTGTGTGTCCACATGTGTATGTGTGTGTGTGTGTGTGTGTGCAAGCTACTGCGGCTGAGGCTGCCTGAGTGACTCATCTCTGCAGCACACTGCAGTATTTGGGTCATTCACCTACACACAGACTAATACGTGCTGCTACACATGCACTCAGGTTAAATGACATTTATTCATGATTCATGATTATTAAAGATGCAAAACATGATTAAATAAATACGTGTAATACGTTCTGTGCGGATCACAGAACTCATCAGTCAAATCAAAACTCCGACTGACAGATCACCAACAAAGACCACACCTTAACGTTTTAAGCCCTAAGGTGCAGGGACCCAACATTTATTTGGGACTAGATGCAAAGCTCTCAGGCCCATGTTCATGACCCTGGTCTCTACAGATAGGTCAGACTTCAGAGAATAGATTCCCAGTGTCAGGGACATTGTGGCTGCTACTATGCCTGATTAATTTGCGATAAACTTCCTGTGTTATCCCCTCTTTGATTGGTTGATTGGTTTCTCCTTGTGTGCTCCGCCCTCATTAGTCTCACCTGTCTCTCATTAACCCTTCTTCCCATGTGTCTATATGTAGTCCTGCTTTTCACTTTGTTCTGTTTTCTTCTCTCATTTGACAACCCATTGACTAGAACTGGATCAGGAGTTTATAGAAAGGTTTTTAGTAAAAGTAGAACCAGGTTGTCTCTTCAAAGTGTGCCACATTGGGTTTTTACCTCTTGACAGGGAATAAAACCTCAACAAAATCCTACCAATTCCTGCTACAGGACGCAGTGTGGATGCATGTCAACTTCTGGCCATTTTATTTACCCTGTACGTCATCAAATTCTATAATTGTGCACGTTATAGAATCCATAAAAATATTGAGATTTCCTCCTTGTGGCTGCTGTGCACACAAGTGTTTCCAGTCAGTGTAATGAGACTAAGAAAATGGTGGCAGTGTTTTTTCTTATCTGTAGTACCACCATGTGGCCACTAGATGAAGGCAAAAGACCAGGGTTTGGGTTTATGGGGACTCTGTGTTTGTGTAGTTTGATCACTCTTTCACCTCAGCTGGGACAAAGGATTGTAGTAGTTCTACAATTTAGGCACTGGTTTAATTAAATTTATATGGGAACGCCTGTAGATTTGTTCAAATCTGTGTAACCATCTCACCGTTTCTGTTTTTGGTTAAGTCTAACAGTTGGGTTCTGGATAGGTTGTTGTAGTTGTATTGCAGCAGAGACTTCAACAAGAAATTAAGGCATGAGGTATTTTTTGTTTCAAATGATCAAACTCTTAGTGGAGATGGTTTATTTTCAGACATTCAGAGTCTAATATTAAACTCAGACAAGCAGAGCATCAAGTCTATTTTAATATTTACGTTTTGTCCTCATTTAGTTTTAATAATTTAATTTTCATCCACTGTTTCTTGACACCAGGAAAGCGGTTAGAGAGTCAGTACTGTTGTATACGTATAATTGAATATCATCTGCATACCAGCGAATCTCCAATGTTAGCTAATGACTAATTTTTCCTCATGATAACCTGATAAAAATAAAGGAAAATGTAAAATGTAAAAGTTCGACGCAGCTTTTAGCATTTTACCCAGGACGCTGGAAAGTCTCTCACACGTTAAATTCACAGATTTCTACTTTAAGCTGGTCACTTGTAATCGGATTACCCAGGACAGACATTAGAAGAGTGAGCAGGGATTTATTTCTAGCAGTAGGATGTCGCTTTCAGCTAAAACAAATAAAAAAAAAACACCAATCAACCCGAAATTAGCAACAGCTGGTGAAAATACCACCATTTTTCAGCCTCAGGAGGTGGTGGAGACCAAAACAGAGATAAAAGGACAGAAAATGTTGCTTTTAAATTTTGCCAGAAACATGACTGGTGAAGTGTTTGTGTTTGTTAGCTTCCCTGAAAGAGCAAAAATAAATCGATGCAGCTTTAAGGCCAGTTAACTCGTTACCTTAGCAGCCGTAGCGATGACTGGATAGTTAGTCTGAAACATAACTGATGTTTTAGCAGCAATCGATGAAACGCTTTCAGCCCAACCTGCTACGATTAATGACCCCATAATAATCCATTATTCCCTCAGCCAGTCTTTTAGAGTGCATGGTGCTGACAATGTGTCTCTGCAGCTTTTATCATCGCACATTTTCTGGCTCATTCAACTCAACCGATGTTTTTGTCTTTTAAGGTCGAGTGCAACTCTAAACTGGACCCAACCAACACCACCTTCCTAAAGGTAACTGTGTTTATCTCATCTACAGATTTACTGACACACATCTGCTGTTTTATGAGTTAAATAAAATAAAAAATAAAAAAAGGAGAATCATTTGTGAGCAGAAATGGAATGAAAATGTCCCAAAGTGAATATAAAATTTAAAGGTTTGAATTCAGTTTTTAAGTTTTAGTTGTCCTAGCTCATGGTTTATACACATACAACTAAATAACAGATGCCAAAACATCTAAAACATCACAGAGACACAGAATAACAACAGTGATGCAAATCAGACAAACAGACGTCTACAGTGAGACACAACATCTACAGAGAGACAAGCAACAACCTCAAAGAGACGCAAAATGTCCACAAGAAGACGTGCAGCAAAGACAAGGGAATACTAAATAACCACAAAGAAACACAAACAAAACATTAATGACTCCAAAGAGACACAACATCACCACAGACAAAGAATTACCAGAAAAGAGACACACAACATCCATAAATAAACATGAAATGACTACAAAGAGATGCAAAATGAAGTTGAATTGACATCAAATGACAACAAAACCACCACAATGAGAAGTAAAATGACCACAAAATGACTTCAGAAAGATAGAAAATGACCAATACGTTCAAAAAAAGAAGCAAAATGACTGAATTGACACTAAATGAACACAAAGGGACAGAAAATAATGGCAATCACCTAAAATGACTCCAAAGAAACCCATGACATCTCCAGAGGCACAACAGAAACGCACAAAACCACCACAATGAGACATAAAATGACCAAAAAATGACATGCAGCAAAGACAAGGAAATGTTAATAACCACAAAGAAACGCAAAGAAAACGTTAATGACTCCAAAGAGACACAACATCACCACAGACAAAGAATTACCAGAAAAGAGACACACAACGTCCATAAATAAACACGAAATGACTACAAAAAGACGCAAAATGACTTTGAATTGACACCAAATGACCACAAAGGAACAGAAAAAGATGGCAATCACCTAAAATGACTCCAAAGAAACCCATAACATCTACAGAGGCGCAACAAAAACACACAAAACCACCACAATGAGATGTAAAATGACCACAAAATGACTTCAGAAAGATAGAAAATGACCAATACGTTCAAAAGAAGGACGCAAAACCATCACAAAGAGCTTTACTAAGTTAGTTTAATGGCTGCTCCCTCTCTCTCTCCTCTCATGGCAGATGGCTGACTCTGGTGGACTTCCTCAGCTCACACAGGTAACACTTAAAGAATTAACTGAAGTAATAAAAATGATCCAGACAGACCATGAATGCATCATGAACATTTAACCCTGTTAAACTCTGACCTGTTCCTCTTTCAGCCGGGCAAACTGACCGAAGCCTTCAAGTACTTCCTGCAGGGGATGGGCTACAGTAAGTATCAGTTAGTGTGACTCCACATCGGTGTCATTTATTGTGAAGTATTGTTGTAGTAGATAATGAGTTTGATGCAGAGGGTCATGAGTTGTGTTAACCTTGCCCTCTGTCTTCCTTGCCCCGTTCTCTCAGTCGCTTATGTGAAGGATCGGAGGTTGAGTGGAGGGCCAGGTACTTCCTCCTCCCCGTTCACCTCTGACCTCTTATTGCTGCCCTGTTCGATGACTTTGGCATTTTGAAATTTCTTTTGAATTTCAGTTGAAATATAATATTTTGGGCTGTGGTGATTCTTATTCTTTTACGTTTGCTCTCATTTCTGGCGTTTCTTTTGTCCCCGGGACATTTAACCCCCCATCTTTGTTTTATTAATGATAATTTTTCCTCCGGTGGAAAAATACTCTAACTCCCCGCCCTCCCCCTCCCCCATTCCTTTGCCATTGCATCTCCAGTATTGCTCTTTGCATGGCGTTCAGCTAGCTTGGAGCAAAGCCTTGCAGACTAAGTTCACAACAAATCACCTTGTCATTAACTTACCCTGAAAGTTTCAGATTCAACATTCTCCAGTTAATCTCTTAAAGCTTTTAACTGTTTTTCAAGATCCAAAAATTTAAAAAATAAGGACATTGTAAAGATGGAGCACAGAGCTTTGTCTGATTAATAAAAAGAATTCAGCTTTAAGGCTGCACTGATCAATATTTTTGGATTAACGACCACGCAAATAGCGACATATAATGTAAAAAGTGGACAAGCCAAGAAGACTTCCAGTGAAAATTGCTGTTGTTAGCTGTTTTAGCATATTTTATCTCCGTTTTCCGTTTTAGTCCTCGTTCAGACTTCGCATTAACATCTAACCTGGAGAATCCGATCACACCTGTCCATCTCTATGTCCCTGTGTCTCCACCTGGTCTTAATATAAATGTGTCTCCACATGCGTCCCCAGCCAGCACTTGAGATCTGATCTCAGTTTGTGTGTCTGTAAATCAGCAGCGCCATCATGTGGTCAGTAGAATATTGTACCAGCTGCTGTCTCTAATGGATCTCTACCTACCGCTAGATCAGAACCATCAACAGCTGGTTGTTTACTTGGAGACATGATCCACATTTTGGAACAAGATGGAAAGACTCTCACATGTTAAGCTGGTCACTTGTGTTCGGATTACCTAGAACGGACATTAATGCGAGGAGTGAGCAGGGATTTACTCTTATTTCTGGCTGTAGGACGTCGTTTTCAGCTAAAACAAATAAAAAACAAAAACAAAAAAAATGGTAGACAAATTAAATTAGCTAACAGCTGGTGAAAATACCACCATTTCTCAACCTCAGGAGGTGGGGGAGACCAAAACAGAGATAAAAGGACAGAAAATGTTTTGCCAGAAACATGACTGGTGAAGTGTTTGGGTTTTTTTTTTAGCTGCCCTGAAAGAGCAAAAATACATCGATGCAGCTTTAAAGCCAGTTAACTGGTTACCTTAGCAGCCGTAGCAATGACTGGATAGTTAGTCTGAAACATAACTGATGTTTTAGCAGCAATCGATGAAACGCTTTCAGCCCAACCTGCTACGATTAATGATCCCATAATAATCCATTATTCCCTCAGCCAGTCTTTTTGAGTGCATGGTGCTGGCAATGTGTCTCTGTGTAGACTCATTAACAGCTCATATTAACAACTCCCAACCATTCATGGCTGTTGTATTAGCCAATCAGCTACAAACACTTATTGGGTTATCTGCACATTAGCATGTACTCCCCTCATCTCCCCAACTAATGGAGACATTTTAGTTTTTTTTTTAAATAAAATATAATTCCAAATTCTTTTTCCTTCTTTCACCCACCCATCTTCCTCTCCTCCAACACTCCTCCTCCTCCTCTTCCTCCCAGTGCCCTCTGCCAGCATGACCCGCCTGGCACGCTCCAGGACGGCCTCCCTGACCAGCGCCAGCTCCATGGACGGCTCCCGCTCCCGGGCCTGCACCCACTCCGACAGCACCGAGGGAGTCGGGACAGTCACCCACACCATGGAGGTGTCCTGTTGAGCAGCCACAGGAGGAAAGGGCGAAGGGGAGGCGGGTGGAGGAGATGGAGAGAGGAGGCGGGGGTAATGATATGAGGAGAGGAGGAAAAGGGGCTTAACAGAAGGTGAAATGTCAAATGATGTGAAGGCGGTTCTCTGTTTCTTTATCTATCTCCTCCAGATCCCTTTGTCAGCCATCTTCTTCCCTCCTCCATTGTAAGATACCATATGTATTGCTACTAAAGCTCCCAAACGTCCACCTTAACATCGCCCCAACACGTAACGATTTAAGCAAATGTTTTTTCTTCTTGAAGTGTCATTCTTGTGTTTGCTAAGTGTCTCCTCATTCTTTTCCTGCACCCTTTTCAAACCCTGCCCCCCAAAAAGAAATAAGAACAAACAAACACCAACTAAATGAGCCAACAATCCAGCTGGCAGTGTGACATAAACAGCTAATCAGATGTGAGGAAGTGTTGGATAAAGGGGGTGCCATAAAGAAGAAGTGGTAAACATGAGTATTTTATTTTTTGTGTGCGACTGATTATGTGTATATCTCTCTCTCTCTTTGTGATGTCAGAGTGGGCATGTCCAGGATTTGACTGACAGCAGAACACAGCCTATCGTAGCCGAGTGCACCCGTAGTGCTTAGAGAGGATTTGTTAGCTTTGTGGCGTAGCTAGAAAAACACCGGGCGTGATTTTTAAAGCTGCACTTGGTTCGATGTTTGTACCAAACTGTTTTCCAATCAGAAAGCAAAAGAGCGGCGTCGTCAGCGTAGAGGCGTATCCTGAGCCGGTTCCGTTGTCGTAAACTCTTTATGGTAAAGTATTAATGAGCCAGCTTTGTTAAACTCGAACTTTTCTTTTTGTGAAGAAGACAATCTGAGGCTGAGGTAACAATAAGTCAGTCAAGACAGGAAATTAAAGACGGGCCACAGGTCGTACATGGAGCTTAATTTAATTTTTATTTACTTTTCCCATGATGAGCCATTAAAGTGATTAATCTTTATTTTTGCGCAAGAAGACAATCTGGAGACTAAAACGATTAATTTAAAGGGACAGTTTTAATAAATGTAGCAGCAAAGTTGATCAAAGAGAAGAAAACTGCTTAAAAAAATGCACAAATATGAGTCAAACGGTATAAAATGTTTGTATACGGTTGGCATGAACACCTAGGGCAACACGATTAAGAAATGTACCTTTTTCACATTTATTACATTTGTCGTCTTTGTTAAAGCAGCAGAAAGTCTCAGAAATGGCACTTAAAGTGTCGTTTAACTTCTTCATTTGATAAAATAAATGGTTTTTGGAGTCCAGGTCGTCCCATATTACCGGCATTTGGAGCCAAATTGGTGCATTGTTGCTGAGTACAGTTTTAAGACGCGTGTCATCTCACATTTCGGAGACAATCCACGATAGAATATGTATTTAATGATATGCATGCGAACGTGAACGTAACTTTAGGGCATTGTAGTTTGTGAGTAGCGTCTAGTGTTAGGGCATTCTTCTCTACTAGCACCTTACATGTGTGGCTAGTTAAATAGAGCCTCGCTAGCTCCAGCGCATGGATGTGGTTTTTGGCATTTAGTCTCTTTGTGGTCTCTAACATGACAATCATCGCTCTGACCCAAACCAAACCAGACCAAGAGGGATATGAGGCAGGACCAGGCTGACCCGACGACTGACTTTTCTTTCTGGGTCTGCACCGTAGACTGTATAAAAAGTGGATGCCATGACAGCTCCTTTAAAAGTGAAGCCAAAGCATGTGGAGCTCCCCCTGGTGGACGGCTGCAGTATAGGTCACAAGCTCCGCACATGCCATGGTAGTGGGTGGGACCAAACTAAAACACTGCAGTATGCTTCAAATATATATTTTTTAAAAGATGGCTTTTGTCATTTTAGGTAGTTTTAGTCACTTTGTTTTAGTTACAGGATGTGACATCATGATGATTGACAGTTGCCATTGACAACTACTCCATTATGCCGTCCCAGTTCCTTGTAATTAGTGGAGCAGAGCGCACTGTTAATTAAACACAAACTACCAGTGGGAGGAAGTGGGGGCTCGCATCATCCATTTTTTTCTACAGTCTATGTTCGGCACCAAAGAAACTTCCCTTACAGCGCTCAGCCCTTCTCTGTGGATATACCAAAGCTAAGCACAAATGAACCATGCACACACACACACACACACACACACGCTTATATATACACACATGCACACATATATATGTTCATAAGTGTACTGAAAGGAAAGTTGTGTGGGCTGGGTTTTGTAATGGAACTATACGCCAAAGAGAAATAAACACAAACACGGGAGGAGTCCATTGACATGTGGTCAGTAGGTGTTTTTGGGTCCGTGCACTTTTTGGTGTTTCAAGTTTGGTTTGGTCTAAAGCTAAAACAAAACAAAATGCAGTAAATTTAACTTTTATTTAGCTTTTAATACAGTCGTTATATGAGTCATATAAAACCAGAAGGTATCTGGTCATCTGAATTTCTCTCTGAGCGTTTGTCTTGTGAATCTGGAGAAGAACCAGCTTTATTTAGTGCTGAACGCCTGGACCAGAGAGACCTGGACCAGTGGTCACCATGCAGACTACTTCCAGGACCTGAGAGACCTGGAAACTCCAGATGTTGAAGCCTACTTCCTATTCCATTCAAGGATAATGCAGATGTTTAAAATCATGCTAGTCGAAAGAAAAATTGTCTAATATTAACTTTCTCTTTTTCGTTTTAGAGTACAGAATAAAAGAAAGCTGTTCTTTAGGAGATGTTAATGATTTAATGGTTTAGTTTTAAAAGCAAACTTGAAATGTAAAAACAAAAAAATGCACGGACCATTTTGATGTGCTGTTTAGTCGTACGCTCACCAGTGTAGTGCACATAGTATATATTGTAGTTTTAGTCTAGAGCGGCTGTGTCCTGTTATCGTCTGTAATCCTGGAACACCTTGATGCCAGATAGGGTCCCCTGATACTTTTATTTATTTGTATTGAAAGCTTGTTAATGTTCATTGTGTTCGTCGTGCTTCCTGCTTTCAGTTCTACAAACCAAACCCTTTTTGGACCCCTTGTCAGAAGGGGCGTACTTCCAATCGCTGAGGCGTGCGCTTCCCTGAGGGCGGCCTGTAAGGGGCGGGGCTTTTTTGGCGCCATTTGGGCTCCAAGTTCGGAATGTAGGGCAACCCCCAGCCACCTTAAAAAAAAAAAAAAGACCCCCATCCCTCTTAAAAAAATATAATAATAATAATAAAGGTGCCCCGGCTCTCACAGGCAAACCCAGTCGCACCCTAAAAGGGCTATCAGCTGCAGTCACTTTTTAAGATGTGGTGGTAGTGTTCTAGTCTCTGAGCACCAGGGGGCCCTAGAGAGCGACCGAGAAAGAGTGAGGGAAGAAGGGATGAAACCACAAAGAGAGAGAGAGAGACTGAATGAATGTTAAAGGAACAGAATGTGAAGCTGTTGTGGCTGCAGAGATTATGGAATCAGTTTTGGAAATATTTAGAGCAGGGGTGTCAAACATATGGCCTGCGGACAAAAAAAAAAAAAAAAAAAAGGCCCCCTAAAGGATCCATTCTGGACGGGATGAAATTGCAAAGTGTAAAAAAACCTGCTATTCCTAATTCGTCCACTAGGATGCACTGTTTTAGTCAGAGCAGCAGACGTAACACCAAAACTGAGACCCAGAACTAAACTAAATCTGGAGTTGTCGTTGTTTATAGGTTATTCTAGTGGTCCGGGCCCCTGAATTAAAATGAGTTTGACACCCCTGGTTTAGAGAATCAGATTTTACATTCTATCACTCAAGGTTGCACGTTGCAGAGTTCTTCTACAATCATCTGTCAGTGTTTCTATTTTTCTGCCATCTACACTTTGGTTTCCTCCAACCAGACTTATACTCAAACTTGCTAGTGGGAAGACAGTGGGGATGGGGGGCGGGACGGGGGCGCCTGAATGTATCTTGTCCCTTTTTGAAGTGCTGTACAGTATCGTCATCCTCACTATGGTTTGCACTCAACCCCACATTTAACCCTGTACATTAAAGTCCCGGCTCCTTCCTGCCTCCTTCCCGTTTTCAAGGTCTAAAAATAAAAGTTGATGTGGATCCGTTTTGCGTAGACCTTGGTCCTCCTTGCACTTGTAGATACTTTTTATTTAAAGCAGGTTACCCTGAACTAAAAACACTCTAATCCTACTGTAATGTGAGAAAACATGTTTCTGTTCCTCTTCCCTCGGAGTATTGTTTTTTTGTTTGTTTTTTTTATAGGAAACATAGGGTGTAACCTCATCTAAGTAGGATGATATTGGTTCATATGTTACTACTATTCTTCTTCTTCTTCTCACTGCCATTTCTGATTGATTTGTATTAAGCAATAAGTTATTTTCTTCTCATCTGGATGGTTTCATATTGTGGGGAGTCTTCCCTCTGAGCTTGTTTCTTTTCACAGACAGTAGACGGACTCTTAACCTGCGTCGTTGTCATTCAGATGTGTAATGTAAAGTTTAAATATATATATAAATACATATACAAAGTAAGCTGTCTCTGTCCATGTACTGATCAAGTAACGAGTAAGAAATAAAGACTTAGATCTGAACTAAAGGAGTCGGGTGTTGGATCATTTTCTGATGCTGGATAAAGGTTGACCATGTATACCAGGGGTGCCCACACTTTTTGGGTTGTAAGCTACTATTACAGTGACCAAGTCAAAGTGATCTACCAACATATCAAAGTTTGTCTTGCTGTTCGTTCTGGAGGTCAAACAGATAAATGATTAGACCAACATCTGAAAAACACGATCTACCCACTGCCTTCACAGTAGACGTATTGGGCACCCTGGCGCGTACCGGCCATTTGAAGAATGCATAGTTGCACCACACCTCAATGTTTCCTCCTGGTCTTTATTAATGCAATTATTAAAATACATAAGAATCATCAATTGACTGAAACAAGAGCTTGTAGGAGACCATGTAGGCGTCACAGTAGGCATGAAGCATCTGGTCCACGGGGCTGTAGTTCAGGGCCTGAATGTTGGGGGCCATCTTGTTGATGAAGATGCCAAGATTATACCTCTCCCTCCCTGTCGCGGTGTCGAAGGAGTAAAAGATCTCCTCCACCTCTCTGCTGACGTAGCGTGTTGCGTAGAGCACGCCACAGGCCATGAAGGTGTTGGTCACCCCCTGCTTGTAGACCGAGGTGTGCCAGGTTTTGCCGAGCGTCGGGGGAACACCCTCCTCCACCTTGGACAGAACCAGGTTGCCAAAGTCCTGGGTGGTGGTGTAGACCACCCAGACGCCGGACTCGTCTGTCGCCAGGTCTAGGTCGGTGAACGGGTAGCATTCTTCCAGGTGGCAGAAGTTTCCTTTTGAGTTGTACCTGAAGAAACAAAACCCAGAAGACGTGATTCAGTGCTCATTTTCTTTAGACTGTTTAGTTTATTGTGTTTTTTTATGCCTAATTTGTGAAGGTCACGGTATATCCAAAAACACTGAAAGGGAGCCCAGTTGCCTTCTTTTAGTGTTTTTGGATGTACCGTTTATCGTTGATCATTGCATAATTCCATACGATTCTTAAACTTAAACAAACCTGGTGCCTGCGGGTAGTTTCAAGGTGGACACAGTTTTGGTGGTGAGGTTGAAGCGACAAACTGCGTCCTGGTTGTAGCAGTTGTAGTACAAGGCTCCTCCATACAGGACGTTATTTGGACCCTGGACGGTGTTGGTGGTTGGATTTGAGTTGTGGATCAGGATGTTACCTGGAAGACGAGGAGGTAAGAGGAGAAATGTTTCTATTACTCATTGTTGGTCATTTTGTGTCAGAAATGTCAGAAATACTGTGAATGTTTATCAGTTCTCCGCTAAAAGTAGTCCCCAAAAAATTCACATCTTCTTATTTCTATAGATATTAGAATCTTTACCAGTGGCTCAGTAGCTTGGCTCCTCAAATAGGTCGAAGGTGCTATGCTAAGAGCAACAAAAGCTACGCTAAGTGTCGCTTGAGCGCTTGTTGGTTGACATGTCACCGTTTTATTAGAGTGTTCAGACCATAGACTGTAAGAAAAATGGAAACCATGACAACGCCTCCAAAGTGAAGTCAAAGCATGTAGAGCTCCCCCTTGTGGCTGGCTGCAGTATAGGTCAAATAAGCCCACCTCCTCCATGTTAGTGGATGGGACTTGGGCCAAACTAAAACACTAAAGTACACGTCATATTTTTAATTTTTTTGGTTCCTGTCATTTTAGGTCGTTATTATAATGCTGATGTACGTTCAAGTGTCCAAGAAGTTTTGTTTTAGTTGCTATAAAAATAGGATGTGACATCATGATGATTGACAGTTACCACAATAACCGCTCTGTGATGCGATCCCGTAGCGTTGCAGCTTGCTGATTTAAAAGTCTCCTGGAGACACCAGCGTCTAATGATGTCAATTCAGAGTTCAGTTCATTACCTGGGACGCTCACCCCGACGATAAGCGAGCTCTGGCTGGAGTAGAGTCGTATGTAGTTTGAGTATCTGTTGCTGGAGGTCATCATCACCAGCCAGTACCAGGTCTCTTTCCCGGCCTCTGGTTTGGGGTCCCGACCCCAGGCTCCGTACTTGTAAGAACCTGGATACTCTCCAGCTGTGTAGACCCTCGGCCCGGAGACGTTCATAAACCTACCGTGAGGACAGCTGCCTGAGGGGAGGAGGGAAAGTTGTGAGCGACCTCGACTAATGGGTGTAAATTTGCCAAAGTTTAAGCAGAGAGCTGCTTAAATGTCAAGCATCAGTAGCCAGAGAAGCACCTTCAGCGAGAGGCTGCTCCTCCCAAGGTGCAGGGCTAACAGACTGAGGAACTCCTTTGTCCCCCGTGCCATCAAACTGTACAACCACCGCTCACTTGGGGGGAGGAGGACAAAAAGGAAAGGGGCTGAATGACTTTTTTTAATTAACCTACAACATGTGCAATAACGATGTACCTGGTAGTTCTATATTTATGCAACAACCATTTATGTACAGTCGTCACAATATTTATTTTTATTTTTATTACTATTATTATTATTCTTTACTGGGTGTTTTGGTATTTGGGCTTATTGTACTGTTTCCTACATGTATGTCTGACAGTGCTGTATGCGATGGAGATGTCAATTTCCCTGCGGGAACCTCCCAAAGGGATCAATAAAGTTGTCTATCTATCTATCTATCTATCTATCTCTCTGCTGTTTTTTTTTTTTGGAGGGGTGGGGTCTTACTCTGTGGATATTCAGTGGGTTGGATGGTGGGGTGAAGTCCATTCTTGCACTGGTCCAGGTCTCTCTTCAGACGCAGGTTGACTTGTTGCCTCTTCACCACCTGCAGGGTGTCGAACTGCTCCAGCTCCTGCATCTCTGCTCTCACCTCCTGCAGCTGAGACACGACAAAACCAGAAAGGTTTCAGTTATAATGTCCCTGTGCTGGAGGGAAAAATCTAACACTAGATGCGACATTCATCCATGCGCACATTTCTTTTGGCTCTGCCTCCACATTAAATCTATTTGGTCATTTGACTTCAGGAATTTCACCTTTAAAATATCCCAAGAGGCCTCAGCAGAAGTGATGAATATCTTTATGTAGATTATAATTTCTGTGCATCTCACCACCAACATGGTCTATTCTATAGGGACAATGGAAAAATGCACCTTTATGCTCTGTTTGCAGGGCCGAACTAAAATATCTGTTTTCTTACCGTGCATATGACAATAAAGACTTTGAACTATTTTGCAAGAAATGGATTTATAAATAGACGAACATGTATATATAGGAGGTGGAGGAGGCTCTGTGCATGAACCTGATGAAGACGAAGGATCTACCTTTTGGCTGGTTTCAGCAGAGAGCTTCTTGTGTCCCATGGTTGTGCTGTTGAGCCTGTTGATCAGCTGCATGATCTCTATCATTTCGTTCTTTATGACGTGCAGGCTGAGGGCGCCGTACAGATCCTCGTCGTTCTCCTTCTCCAGTGTCAATACGTCCTCCTCGAGCTGAGGAAGACGCCGCTCCAAACCCAGCAGCAGACTCTCCATCTCCAGAGACTTTTTTGTGGAGTGTGGGGCAGCAGTGATTATTACACAGCATGAAGAGCATGAAAGTTAGAGCGTTCTGAGGTTTAAAGACTCCTTTACCTTCTGTGGTGTGATGTTCCCGTTGCAGCCTGAGGCGCTGTCCTGCAGTGTTTTCAGTTTGTCGTGAGGAAACGCTGGCTCCGAGTTGCTCAGCTCACACACACAGCTTTCAGATGAAGTTGTCTGAAAATCAACAATATTAAACTCTTAAAATGAGGTGATTAAATTAGTTTGAATGTGTCTCTGCAGAGTTTTTCTTACCTGCTGGATAAACAGAGCACACAATGGAAGAATCACCGCCAGCTTCATGGTGCATCAGACAGCAGAGCTGAATGAAATGAATGTGACTATGTGTCTCCCTGCGGCAGCTTCTAAATCGTGGACATGCCCTTTAACTTCTGCATGCGGGAGCCCACACGTCACACTTCACTTCCTCCTTGTGGCCTGTGATTGCAGCAACGAGGGGAAGTTTCTACCTGATGGAGAAAAATGCAATCAGTGCAGATATTGACAGCTGAGCTTGAGCAACAACTTCTGCTGGGTTCAACTGTGATCAGCAGATCTTATCCACTCGAGACTTTTGCAACAGATCCTTCAGGTCCCGTAAGGTTTTTGTGATGGCGTTAAACACGTCGCTGCAGAACATCCCAGATCAGATGAACAGACGATCAATCAGAACAAAATCAGGGGAATTTGGAAGCCCATGCCTTCTCCATGTTACTCAATCTAGTTCCTGAACATTATGTGCAGTGTGTCACCTTAAGTCAGTTGTATTTGCATCGTTCAGCACTTTGAACACTTTTCTCCATCTCTAAAACGTCAAGAAGAGTTGCTCCATAGTTCAGCTGTACGTTTGTGAAGGTTCTCAGTCATCCAGGTCATGGTATAACCAAAAAACCAAAGCTGAAACAAGGACAACTGGACTTGTAGAGTTTCTTTAAGACATTTCATCCAAGTTTTCAGTTTGAAATTCACATGACGAGGGCACATGACCAGATACTCACCTGTTGTTGGAAAAAAAAAGTGTTTTCCTGTTTCCTGTTTGTTCTTCCTCTGTTTTCCCAATGAATGTTTCAGCTCTGATGCTTTTGCATATGGACAGAGTTTAAACTGTGGCTATGCAGGCGTATACACGGCGTGATGGTAATAGTTTCCCTCAGGTCTTGGCTGAAGAACAACATGTGTAGAGTTGTTTTGGTTTGTCCCGGCACTACCACCTTTAAAAGGCCAAATCATTATGGCCAGATGACTATGGTGTATGAGGTGGTCTGAGTTATGTCTTCCTTAACAATCCACTGGACTAGCATTTCTAAGCTAGCAACGAGCTAGCAAGGCCCCATTCCGACCTTGCATTGACATCACTCCAGGGCAATCAGATCTCGAGTGGACAGCTCAAATGCTTGGTTTGCTTGCAACAAGTTTTTCCCACCTGGATTTGAGGATTCTCTGCCACTCTCCACTTCTCAATTGGGTTTAAGTCAGGGCTCTTGCTGGGCCATTCAAGAACAGTAAAAGAGTTGTTATGAAGCCACTCCTTCGTTATTTTAGCTGTGTGCTTTGGGTCATTCTCTTGTTGGAAGGTGAACCTTCGGCCCAGTCTGAGGTCCTGAGGACTCTGGAAAAGGTTTTCGTCCGGGATGTCTCTGTACTTCGCTGGATTCATCTTTTCTTCAATTGCAAACAGTCGTCCTGTCCCTGCAGCTGAAAAACACCCCCACAGCATGATGCTGCCACCACCATGCTTCACTGTTCGGATTGTATTGAGCAGGTGATGATCAGTGCCTGGTTTTCTCTACACATAACGCTTAGAGTTATGGCCAAAAAGTTCAATCTTGGTCTCATCAGACCAGAGAATCTTATAGGATTATTGGATTCTTCTCCCCCGACTGCTCCAGCTCTAGGAAGAGTTCTGGTTGTCCCAAACATCTTCCATTTAAGGATTATGGAGGCCACTGTGCTCTTAGGAACCTTAAGTGCAGCAGAAATTCTTTTATAACCTCGGCCAGATCCGTGCCTTGCCACAGTTCTGTCTCTGAGATCTTCTGGCAGTTCCTTTGACCTCATGATTCTCATTTGCTCTGACATAGACTGTGAGTTGTAAGGTCTTATATAGACAGGTGGTGCCTTTAATAATCAAGTCCGGTCAATTTAATTAAACAAAGCTGGACTCCAATGAAGGTGTAGAACCATCTCCAGGATGATCAGAAGAAATGGACAGCACCTGAGTTAAATATACACGAGTGTCACAGTAAAGGGTCTGAATACTTGTGACGATGTGATATTTCAGTTTTTATTTTTTAATGAATTTGCAAAAATGTCTACATTTCTGTGTTTTTTTTGTCAATTTGGGGTGCTGTGTGTACATTTATGGGGAAAAAATGAACTTAAATGTTTTAGCAAATGGCTGCAATATAACAAAGAGTGAAATATTTAAGGGGGTCTGAATGTTTTCCGTACCCACTGTAATGTCACCTTGACGTCTATCATTATTACAAATACGTACAGCGGGTAAAATAAGTATTGAACATGTCACCATTTTTCTCAGTAAATATATTTCTAAAGGTGTTACAGCAGTACCAACCCATGCAACCCACACATGCAGTCAAACCTTAGATGTGCATGAATTAAGTTACATGTTAAAAAATGGAACGACAGGGAAAAGTATTGAACACATGAAGAAATGGAGGTGGAAAGCTAGAATCTATCAGTGATTATAAGCAATCCTGCCCCTTGTCAGTGTAAATTAATATCAGCTGGTTCAGTTCCAACTGATGGCCTGGCTTGTTGCAAAACATACTGACTGGCATTGGTTACAGAAGGATTTCTAAACTTCTGAATGTCCCAGTTAGAACTGTTAGGGCCATAATCCAGAAGTGGAAACAACATCATTTCACCATAAACCGGCCATGACCAGGTGCTCCTCGCAAGATTTCTGACAGAGGAGTTAAAATAATTATCAGAAGAGTCGTCCAAGAGCCAAGGAGGACTTGTGGAGAGCTTCAGAAAGACCTGGAATTAGCAGGAACAGTTGTTTCAAAGAAAACAATAACTCAACAGCCCTGGCCTGTGTGCACGTTCACCACGCCAGACTCCATTGCTGAAGACTAAAACATGTTAAAGCTCATTTAACGTTTGCTGCACGACATTTAGACAAGCCTGTGAAATACTGGGAGAATATAGTCTGGTCAGATCAGACCAAAACTGAACTGTTTGGAGGTCAAATGGCACTGCACCGCATCACCCCAAAAACACCATAGCAACAGTAAAGTTTGGAGGTGGGAACATCATGGTGTGGGGCTGTTCTTCAGCATACGGCACTGGCAAACTTCATATAACAGAAGGAAGGATGAATGGAAATATGTACAGAGACATTCTTGATCAAAATCTGTTGCCATATACCAGGATGATGAAGATGAAACAAGGGTGGACATTTCAGCAAGACAATGATCCCAAAGACACAGCCAAGAAAATAAAGCTGCTAGAATGGCCCAGCCAATCACCTGACTAGAATCAAAGAGAAAATCTATGGAAAGAACTAAAGATCAGAGTTCATAGAAGAGGAACACAAATATTTGAAGAATGGGCCAAAATCACACCTGAGCAATGCATGCAACTACTTTCTCCACACAGGAGGCGTCTTGAAGCTGTTATTACCAACAAAAGGCTTTTGTACAAAGCATTAAATACATTTAAGTGTGTTCAATACTTTTTACCTGTGTCATTCCAGTTTTTAACACGTAACTTAATATATGGACATCTAAGGTTTGATTTCTTCGCATGTGTGGGCTGCATGGGTTGTTACCGATGTCATGTCAGTAGAACCTTTAGAAATATATTTACTGAGAAAAATGGTGACGTGTTCAATACCTATTTTACCCGCTGTACTTAGTCTTTCTGTGTAAAATTCCACCTGTTTTCTTAACGAATTGTCTTGTATTAAACTTTTAAACTTTCAAAGAATTCTCTATTAATGCAGCTTTAATAGCAGCTATTGTTAATGCAGAGAAAGAAGCTTTAACAAAAGATTACTTCAGTGACTGTACACACCAACACGAGATGCATTTCCACTTTTATTCAACTGAATCAAATGAAACAAATTCAAGTTTTGTGCATCCGTGTTATCGTGTGTCAATGTAAAAATTCAAGTCTGAAAATTCACTGAATAACAGAAAAGGAGAGAGGAAACATTTGAGGATGCTGAGGATCTGCTTCTGTGTAGTAGAGTTACAAACATACATGGGAACCTTCTGTGTTGAAGATGTGGTAACAGGATTCAGGAACAGAAAGTGACCACTCTCACAAAACTCACAAAATATCAGTCGTTCACACACCCCAAACTTAACCTCTTTACTCCCTTTATTTAATGCTATCAGTCCTGCTAATTCAAATCCTGCAAAATATCATTCAAGGTTTTCCTTTATATTTATTATTCTCCATAAAACCAAAGACACAAACTATGAAATAATTGTTTGCAAAGCTTTCATCAAGGTGGAACGATGGTGGAATCAAATCCATAACACATATGTCTGTGCAATTTTAATTAAATTATTAAATATAAATAAGATGAAGGTTTTGAGCAAAAGGTGAGCAGCTATCTACGCAGATGGCTGGGGTTGCCACGCAGCCTAAGCAACATCGGTCTGTATGGGAAAACCAACAAGCTCAGACTTCCTTTTAGCTCAGTCAGGGAGGAATTCATTGTGGCACGGGCACGGGAACATCTGCAGTACTCTGGATCCAGAGATGCAAAAGTGTCCGGGGCAGGGATTGTCGTCAGGACAGGGAGGAAGTGGAGGGCAGCTGAGGCAGTCCAACAAGCTGAAACTCGGCTGAAGCACAAGGCCATCCTTAGGACAGTAGCACAAGGCAGAGCCGGACTTGGGAGCCTAACAGCATCCCGGTACGACTTGGCCAGTGGGAGGGAGAGGCAGAGGCTGGTGCAGGAGGAAGTGAATGCTTCAGTTGAGGAGAGAACCAGCAGAGCAGTGGCCATGAGGCAACAAGGTGCCTGGATGAAGTGGGAGCAGGCGATGGAGCGGAATGTCACCTGGAAGGACATCTAGACGTGGAACCCCCAGAGGATCAGGTTCTTGATCCAAGGGGTCTACGACATCCTTCCTAGCCCATCTAACCTGTGCTCATGGGGCAGAATAGAGACACCTGCGGGCCCTCTGTGTTCCAAGCCAGAGACACTAGAACACATCTTGAGCAGCTGCTCCAAGGCACTAGGCGAAGGCCGGTATCGATGGAGACGCGATCAGGTCCTTAAATCCATTGCTGAGGCAATCAGCAAGGGGATCAAGGACAGCCGATACCGCCAAGCCACAGCCAAGGCCATTGACTTCTTCAAGGAAGGACAAAGGCTAGAGAAAACATCAAAGAGCCGCTCTGTTGGGTTGCTCTCCACGGCCCGAGACTGGGTGATGTCAGTTGACCTGGGAGGAGAGGATGGAGGAGGCTCAGGAGAGAAAGAGGGAGAAATATCAGGAGCTGTTGGAGCAGTGTCGGACGAATGGGTGGAGGACCAGGTGTATGCCAGTGGAAGTGGGCAGTCTGGGATTTGCCAGCCACACCCTGAGTAAAGCCTATGGTACACTGGGCATAACGGGCGGCAACCGAAGAAGAGCCATAAGCAACAACGTGGAGGCAGCAGAGAAAGCATCCAGATGGCTCTGGCTGAAGAGGGGAGAACAGTGGGGGCAATAGTATACCACTTGGACACAGGCCGGGGTCTGATCAGCCTTGGTCGGGTCGCCTGGAGGAGGGTGTCTGTTGCAAGACCCGAAACACCCCATGAGTCCAGGAAACAACACTGATGATGTGTCCAAGGTTGTGCATCAGAAGATGTTTCTGTAACAAGATGTATCAATTATGTTCTTCACCATCTCCGTGCCACTGCAACCAACACTCATGTGTACACAAATATATAGATAAAAATAGATGATAAAAAAGTGCAATAAACAAATTTAGTCCTTGAGAGTGATTGAAAATTGAAAGTGCATTTGAGAAAGGAGTTAATTCAGCTTGAAAGTGAGCCAGCTGTCAAGATTAGTACGTCCCTCTGCATTCGGGGTTTTATGGATGTTTTTATAAAGACAAACATTGGATGTTGTGAAGCAAACCTCCGAGGAAATTGCAAAAAGAAAAATGACAACGCCTGCAGAAAGAGATGAGAACAGGGGTCAGAAATGGGAAAGTCCTGAGGTGACCACGATTGTTGTGAAATCCCCCCATTTCACATTTTCAGAGTTTCACATCCACGTTGAAGGTTTTGGGGTCTGCAGTGACTCACCAGCGTGTTCGACGCGATCAGAGTCCGTCAGAGAAAAGAGAAGAGGAGGGCCGCTGATCTCAGAACCAACTCCACTTCTCCTGCTGTGAACATGTTGCTGCTGCCGCTGCTGCTGCTGCTGCTGACGGCCACGGTGAGTTCCTCCTCAGCTTTGAGGCTGAGGCTAGTCAGTGGAAGTTTCTCTTTGTGATCTCGAACATCACATGAGTTTTATTGTGTATGTGTCTGCAGGACAATGGCCAGGCTCAGAAAGTGTTTGGCCTGAAGAAGGACGACTTGTGTGTCTGCCAGGTGAACTCCAGCTTGTGGTCATTCCCTGCTGGGAAGTACGAGGCCGTGCTGGAGCAGGTTCATACCTGTGAGGGGTCTCTGAACAACCTTCAGCAACAGGTAGGAGCTCATGTAGATCATTTTACAATCCAGAGGGTGGTTACAAGATTAACTTGATCACTATCAGCATGTCTTGTGTGACGTGGGACCAGCATCTTTATTTACCTTTATTACTGGAGAGTTTTCTGTCACTGCTTTAAAAGCACACAGCGGTAAAATTATGGTGCACAGTTCTAATCTAAGCTTTGTCTCTAAAATAACTGACGTAAGGGCAAAGATGAAGACATAAATACTGATGATTTCAGTGAGAGATAGAGACTTCACAACATATTCCAAAATGTGGATCATCTCCCCAAGTCAGCAACCAGCTGTTCATGGTTCTGAAACAGCAGTTGGAAGAGATCCTGTTAACAGCAGTATTAAATCATTTTATTTGGTGTATTTTTTGGTGTAGTTTTTATTGAGTAGAGGCACTTTGGGGTGGCATGATAGTTAGTACTGATGCCTCCCAGCCAGAAGGTTCTGGGTTCTAATCCATGGGTCGACTGGTTCCTTTCTGTATGGAGTTTGCATGTTCTCCCTGTGTCTGCATGGGTTCTTTCCAGGTACTCCAGCTTCCTCCCACCTCACTCTCCAAAGACATGCTTGTGTGAACCACCAACCAGACGGACCAAATTCAGTTATTGTTTGTTTGTCTGTGTTTCCTCGTCCCAGGTGAAGATCTCCGATGAGCGGCTCCCTCTTTTCCAGGCTCGGGTTTTGAATCTGACGGACCGGCTGGAGCCTTTCCAGTATCTGCACACCCGCGGCCTGTACACGGCTCTGTCCCTGAGGGTGCTGGGGGAGGAGCTGGGTCAGCTGGAGACAGACATCGGTGATGTCCACCGACAGCTGAACAACGCCCAGACTCAGAAACTCTCCAAAGAGGTGCAGCAGAAAAAAATATGATATACAAGGATGTTGCAGGATGTCAGGTCGTGATCTCAACTCTGTGTGTGTGTTTGATTTTTTTAGGTGGGTAAACTACGCAAAGATGTAAAACAAATGCAAACATCAGATACAGTGAACATGAAGACGGTCAGAGAGAAGCTGCGCTACCTGAAGAACAACGTTGAGTCCTGCAAGTCAATCCCCAAAGACTTCAAAGGTAGGTGTGGTCTCGCTTTTATGACGTTGTGAGGCCATTTTGTGAGGGTTAGAGGTGTGTTTAGGGTAAGGGCTTACAGTTAGGGACTGCATCATGTCAGTGGAAAGTCCTTTCAAAGACACAAACACAAATATGTGTTGGTGTAAGAAAAAAATCTTCTGAAGAAACACGTGCATTACTTCCTGCATGGTGATAAACGTTAGAAAAACTTTTGTTGTTCATTTTGTTGAATGTCTCTGGTCAGAATGATTTCAGTCAGGTTGAGGGTTGTATGTAACATGTAGGCGTGGCCAATGTAGTTGGGAAATCAGAACAGATTCATTATGTCGTCAACTTACCTGTCCTGTCTCAGACAAGTGCATTAGGAGCTTTAAAAGGTTCAAAGAAAGTAAGAAAGTATTAATATTTGGGTTAGCTTTGGTTACCCTTATGAGGGTACAAGAAGATATGTCCATCCAAACTAAGACTACGTCCACAGAAAGACAGCTAAATGTTAGATTTATGCCAAGAAAATGTCAGTGCTTCCTGCTTTTCACACCAAACCACCTCTTGTACTTTACATCACCTGATCTTCAGAAACCTTCTCACCTCTCTCCGATTCCAGGTCAGGGCAGGTACTGCCTCAAAGGTCTGATCGCCAACATCAGCAATCCCGTCACCACTAAGATCAGTCCCTATGGTAAGAGCTACATCTCTGGGTCGTGGGGCAAACAAGCAGAGCCGAACAGCGAGGGGCAGAAGAACAGTTACTGGGTTCAGCCTCTGCTCAGTGGCCACATCCATGGAAACAGTCTGCGCGTTTACCAAACCTACGAAGACTTCATGGCTTCTGTCAACCACCAGGACTTTATCTTCACCTCGTCCTACACCCACGCTGATGCCATTGAGGGTCCCAGTGCCGTCCTGTACGGTGAAGCTCTGTACTATCACTGCTACCGCTCTGCAGACATCTGCCGCTACGACCTGAAGACCAACGCCGTCAAACGGGTGAAGCTTCCAGGCACCGGAGTCGGTTTCAACAACAAGTTCCCTTACTGCTACTACGACTGCCGGGCTAATAGTGACGTGGACGTGGAGGCAGACGAGACAGGACTGTGGGCGCTCTATGCCACCGTCGGTAACCACGGTAACCTGGTGGTGAGCCGGCTAGTTTGGGACGACGAGGCTCAGACTCTCAATGTGACTCAGACGTGGGAGACGAGGCTGTTCAAGAAGGCGGTGAGCAATGCCTTCATGGTGTGCGGCGTCATGTACGCCACTCGCTACGTGGACGAGTACCGCGAGGAGGTGTTCTATGCCTTCGACACCGCCACGGGCAAGGAGGACAACTCGCTAGCGCTGCCGCTGGAGAAGGTCGCTAAGGGAGTGGCCAGTGTGAGCTACAACCCCACCAACAAGCAGATCTACCTGTACAACGATGGATATCTGCTGGCTTACGAGGCCCAGTTCTGATCTGAAGCTTTAGTCGTTCAGTGTCTAATTTTAGCCATGTAAACGCAGCTAAAGACTCTAATCAACACCAATGTTAGCAGGTGGCTAATGCAAGAGCTAAAGCTACATCATGTGGCACATTCTTTTCAGTCAGTGAAATACTGTAAATATCAATAAAGACTTAAACAACTTTAATAACACTGCATTCTTTGTTTCAAACAACAAAAACATAATTTAGTTTAACTGGCCGACTGTCTATTTAGATTTGATTAAAACTGAATAAACATTTTGTTTGGTCAATTTTTTTTTTTAACATTTGCACTTCCTGTTTATTGAAGGAAGTGGTGGCCGGTTAATGCCGGGTGCCCACTTTTCTTTTAAAGCATGGTTTATATCTGTGAGACATTACAAAATAGAGCTGACATCTAACGACACCACTAAAGCACTGAGATTTTTTCTGTGCACATTAGACTCAACTGAAATCCATACAGAAAAGAGAGAAGACGTCTGATCTGGTCTCTAGTGTCCAGGTTAAACAGGTCCAGGTATCTGGTCTCTAGTGTCCAGGTTAAACAGGTACAGGTGTGAACACTGATCTGGTCTCTAGTATCCGGGTTAAATGGGTCCAGGTTTGAACATTGATCTGGTCTCCAGTGTCCAGGTTAAACAGGTACAGGTGTGAACACTGATCTGGTCTCTAGTGTCCAGGTTAAACAGGTCCAGGTGTGAATGCTGATTTGGTCCCTAGTCTCCAGTTTAAACAGGTCCAGGTGTGAACGCTGATCTGGTCTCTAGTGACCAGGTTAAACAGGTCCAGGTGTGAATGCTGATCTGGTCTCTAGTGTCCAGGTTAAACAGGTCCAGGTGTGAACACTGATCTGGTCTCTAGTGTCCAGGTTAAACAGGTCCAGGTGTGAACACTGATCTGGTCTCTAGTGTCCAGGTTAAATGGGTCCAGGTTTGAACACTGATCTGGTCTCTAGTGTCCAGGTTAAACAGGTCCAGGTGTGAATGTTGATTTGGTCTCTAGTCTCCAGTTTAAACATGTCCAGGTGTGAACACTGGTCTGGTCTCTAGAGTCCAGGTTAAACAGGTCCAGGTGTGAACACTGATCTGGTCTCTAGTGTCCAGGTTAAACGGGTCCAGGTGTGAACACTGATCTGGTGTCAGTCCACATGTGGAGGTGGTCTGGGACACATGAATGTCTGTTCATTAGTAATGAGAGCCTTTTAAAAGATTCTGGCCTTGAAGCTGAGAACCAAACTAAACTAGAAACTAATCTGAACTAGAATCAACTCATGTGTTGTTCACGGTTCTGAAACAGTAGTTTCCTCCTTTAAGGTCAGGTGGATATTTGCTGTCAATATATGAGAAGTTAAACAGTTCAAGGTTAGAAGTTGATGCCATTAACCCTCCCTTCAGGTGGAATTAAACCATTGATGTGGAGATATTGATGAAAATTTGTTTAATTTCATCCAACAGTTTTCATACCAAAAATGAAACTGGAAATGAATGGTTCTGTCTGCAGTTAATTATTCTTGGAGATTAAGGGACTGGAAGCTGATTTTTATTTCTTTATTAAATTAAATCTGAATCCCAGACAAGCCACTAATTTATGTTAGGGGAGTACGTATCATAAAGGACTTCAGTGAACTTGCAGTTTAGAATAATCTTTATTTGTCAAGTTCTAACCAACGGTTCCTTCTCTAACCTCCCTAACAAAAAAAAAAAAAAAAAAAACCTGGAGGAAAATAAACTGGCTTCTCACCTCTACTTAGACTGCTTCAAAACTATTTCAAAGCACATGGCTGCACAAGACACTAAGATGGAGGTCAAGAACATATGATGGTTCAGCAGTTTTACTGACACCCTCTCTAAACTGGACACAGTAATTTCACCATCAACCAGCATCCAGCTCACAGGAACCTGAAAAAAAAAAAAGAAGACAGCGTCCCCTGCAGGCAGGAAACACACACACAATATGACTCATAACACCATCACCATCACTTGTTCTTCCTCCAACCCATCACCATTGGAGCTCTGAGTGAAGACACTATTTTTTTTGTCTTTTATTTCCTTCAGCTGGTTGTTTATTAGCATCAGTAAAGAACCACCAGGTGTTGGTTTCAGGGGTTGTGTGGTTCTATTAATCCACCTGTAGATGGGGCCATTATTTCAGGATTTCAGTCACACACCAGTCAGTATTTGTTTTGTGTTTTTTGCTTTTTTGTGCTTTGATTTCATGTTAATTTGCTTAAGGATCCTTTTTTTTTGGCTTCAGTGCTTCATGCATTTCATATTTTTTCATCAGCTACTCCACACACGGTTAAAAATCACTAAAATAAACTTAATGATGGCTTCTGTGTAAAATGTTTCCCAAGTTAGTGACCATTTGTGTCTGTGACTACTGATGCATACCAGTTCTTGTAGACCAACTGGTTCTTGGATAACTGGGCATGAGCCTTTGCCGTGGTATTGACCTTTGAACCTTTTCTTATCCTTCACGGTTTTGAGTTTTGGACTATTGTTGGGTTTTCCTCATATCCTGTTTTATTTTGAAAGGTTCTCTTACCCTGTGTCTTTCAGAGAAGTTGTACTTCCTGCGTTTCCTCGTCAATGATTTTCTGCTGGTCTCACCTGTGTCTTGTTCCCTCGTTAGTTCTCAGCGTATACAGTCGCCGCCATCTTGTCCAGATACTTCCTGGAAGTTTCCCCTGTGTTTTCTTGCTTCTCTTCCCTTGAGTTTTGTGTTTTTGACTTCTTTGTTGTGTTGCCCTGCCTCACTTTGCTGCATTATTTGTTACCTTCATCTTATTAAAGTCTTCTTAAACTGAACTTTATTATGGTCCAGCCTTGTGTCCTTGTGTGTGTACTATATTTGGGTCTTACCTTCCTTTCCCTTATAAACCTACGACACCTTCAGCTCTATACCTCTAAGGCTCTGAGAAAGACTGCAAGAGGGTTTTTGTGACAAAAAACAAAAAACTAAATTGTGGGCATTTTGTTCTCCTTGATTTTGAAGTTTGTGATTTTTTACCCTTTTTTGTGGAGTATATTTACCCTCCATCTTGCTCAGACACGACTGTCAGAGTCCATACGGTACAGAAGTGTTTCAGCTCGTGGCCTTGAAAGTGTTCGGTCAAATAAATAATAAACCCTGTTGCATAAACTACAAGTGTCGCTTGAGTTTTGAACACTTCACACCTCCTCCGTGCACCGTGCAAGTAGCTGAAGTTGTGCCGTAATTCCAGACTCCCTGCAGAACTCACAGGAAGGAGGTGACGCCTGTTAATTACAAACTTTTACTGACAGTATGTTGTCATGTTTTGCTTAGGTTTGCCAATGAAATAATTAATTAATCCTAGATTCACTTGTACCTGAAGATACAAAGGCGTATAAGTCAGAAAACAGAATCTGTGCCACAGCTGTGGTTTCCTATAGTTCATCAAATACTGGCTTTGTTGGTTGAGATGCTATTTTATTTATTTGACACATTAATTACTAAATCTAACTTTTAAGTAAAGTCCCACAAACACCTTGTGTTTTGTAAAGTGTCCTTGTGTGTCTTGAAAGGCGCTTATAAATTAAATGTATTATTATTAGGGCCGGGACTTTAACGCGTTAATTAAGATTAATTAATTACACAAAAATAACGCGTTAATTTTTTTTAACGCATTTTAATCACACTTACACTATATTACCAAAAGTATTCGCTCACCCATTCAAATGATCAGAATCAGGTGTTCTAATCACTTGGCCTGGCCCCAGGTGTATAAATTCAAGCACTCAGGCATGCAGACTGTGAAACAAGACATTTGTGAAAGAAAAACAGCAACTCAGCCACGAAGTGGTAGGCCACGTAAAGTGACGGAGAGGGGTCAGCGGATGCTGAAGCGCATAGTGCAAAGAGGTCGCCGACTTTCTGCACAGTCAATTGCTACAGAGCTACAAACTTCATGTGACCTTCAGATTAGCCCAAGTACAGTACGCAGAGAGCTTCATGGAATGGGTTTCCATGGCCGAGCAGCTGCAGCCAAGCCACACATCACCAAGTGCAATGCAAGGCGTCGGATGCAATGGTGTAAAGCACGCCGCCACTGGCCTCTAGAGCAGTGGAGACGCGTTCTCTGGAGTGATGAATCACGCTTTTCCATCTGGCAATCTGATGGACGAGTCTGGGTTTGGAGGTTGCCAGGAGAACGGTACATTTCAGATTGCATTGTGCCAACTGTGAAATTTGGTGGAGGAGGAATTATGGTATGGGGTTGTTTTTCAGGAGCTGGGCTTGGCCCCTTAGTTCCAGTGAAAGGAACATTGAATGCTTCAGGATACCAAAACATTTTGGACAATTCCATGCTCCCAACCTTGTGGGAACAGTTTGGAGCGGGCCCCTTCCTCTTCCAACATGACTGTGCACCAGTGCACAAAGCAAGGTCCATAAAGACGTGGATGACAGAGTCTGGTGTGGATGAACTTGACTGGCCTGCACAGAGTCCTGACCTGAACCCGATAGAACACCTTTGGGATGAATTAGAGCGGAGACTGAGAGCCAGGCCTTCTCGACCAACATCAGTGTGTGACCTCACCAATGCGCTTTTGGAAGAATGGTCAAAAATTCCTATAAACACTCTCCTCAACCTTGTGGACAGTCTTCCCAGAAGAGTTGAAGCTGTAATAGCTGCAAAAGGTGGACCGACATCTAGGGTGACCAGATCCCAATTCACCATTTGTGGGACAAAGGCTACGTTTGTGTGGGACAATGTGGGACAATGTGAGATACCAGTGCATCAAGGTACCCTAAAAGAACTAACAGAAAAAATAAACATTTCTATTCTGCCCCTTTGCTAATAGCATTACTATGCTTTGCCATCTGATTGATTCAGTAGCACATAACAGCCTGCAAATAAAAACTTAACAAATATATTTTATAATATATATATATATATATATATATATAAACTTATTTAAATGCAACTTTCCCAAGTTCCCAAGTTGAGCAACACGTTTTGTCTCGCATTGTCTGTGTCGTTTCACGTCGTATTCACCTCCGTGTGAAACGGAAAAATCACTCAAGCAAACTTCACAGCAAACTTTACCAGACTCGCCTGGCACTGGTTTCACCCAGGGATAGATAGTTTCCCAGTCTTTATTATAGCTGCATTTCCTCTTCTCAGTCGTACGGGTTGTGCTTCCCTCCATGTCTCTCGCCGTTCTGATCTGATTTGTATTGTTTGTTGTTGGTGGGTGCGCTCTTAACCTGCGTCCGCGTCTCAGTTTGATTGACATGATCAAACAGCCCGCTCCGACCCCTGATGACAGCCCTCACTGCTTTCTCCAAACAGCTATTTGATAAATGCCAGATTATAAAACACGCATGGAGTCGGACTGTCAATAACAATGCGGGACAACGTCTCAATTTGCGGGACGTGTGAAAAGTAATGAAAATGCGTGACTGTCCCGCACAAAGCGGGACATCTGGTCACCCTACCGACATCATATTGAATTCTATGAGTTAGGAATGGGATGGCACTTCAGTTCATAGAATGAGTAAAGGCAGGTGAGCGAATACTTTTGGTAATATAGTGTATTTTTGCACCGCGGAACGTTTCTCACTGGATGAGTTTCGGCGGACCGATTATACTGGAGCACCAACTAGCGTTCATTACCAGTGTCCTCAACAAGCAGCGGGTGCTGCCGTGAGCCCCTCTCCCGTCCCAAAGCACTCACAGGCGGTCAGTCTCACAGTAGCCCCGCGCAGCAGCGGTCAGAGCAGAGAGGGAGAACCACGCCACCGAGTCCAGACTGCAAACGAATGACGCATGCGCAAAGCTGCCGCTGATCGCGCCCTGGTTTACAGAGCGGGATGTAAATGTTTCTTCACTGTCACACTAAAATAAATAATAAAATAATAATCCATTTAGATTGTTAATTTTGTCAAGTAAAAACCGTTTGTACAAAAAATGTTAAAAATATTCTAGTTATGGCAAAAAATGCTCATGTTCTTCTGTGCCTGTGACTTAAAAAACTAAACCAAACTTAAGAAAACTTAAAAAAAAAAAAAAAAAAAAAAAAAAAAAAAAAACTTAAGTTACTGTGCCAGAGTGTCTCTTTAGAGTCATTTTGCCAATACCAAGCCCGGATAAAGGAGGCGCGTTAATTACATCCAAAAGGTAAATTATGCAAATTAGCCGATGACGTCATTTAGCGACTTCTAGCGACTTTTAGGACAGCCAATAGCTACTTTCCTTTCCTGAGGAGTTGGCAACACTGTTCATTACTTCAGACAACAACAAACCACAGTGAACATGAAAGAAGAAGCTGATGAGACCGCTTTGGTTGGCCCCGTGGATGGGAAATTTAGTCATTATTCAATGGTATACTAAAAATCCATATGAAAAAAATTACTTCTCACTGTTCTCAGGTAAAATATTTATATGCGATTAAAATGCGATTAATTTCAATTAATTAATTACAAAGCCTCTAATTAATTAGATTAATTTTTTTAATCGAGTCCCGGCCCTAATTATTATTATTATTATTATTACAAACTAAATTCAGTTCGTCCTTTATTGTTTTAGAGAAGCTTCATACACTACATTACCAAAAGTATTTTGGTAATGTAGTGTATGAAGTAATGCACTCACTCATCCAAATAATTTAATTCAGGTGTTCCAATCACTTCCATGACCACAGGTGTATAAAATCAAGCACCTAGTCATTCAGACTGCTCCTACAAATATTTGTGAAAGAATGGGTCGCTCTCAGGAGCTCAGTGAATTCCAGCGTGGTACTGTGATAGAATGCCACCTGAGCAACAAGTTCAGTCGTGAAATTTCCTCCCTACCAAATAGTCCACAGTCAACTGTCAGTGGTATTATAACAAAGAGGAAGCGAGTGGGAACGACAGCAACTTAGCCACAAAGTGGTAGGTCATGTAAAATGACAGAGTGGGGTCAAAGGATGCTGAGGTTCATAGTGCTCAGAGGTCGCCAACTTTCTGCAGAGTCAATCAGTCAATGGTTGCCAGGAGAACGGTACTTGTCTGACTGCATTGTGCCAAGTGCGAAGTTTGGGGGGGTGTGGGGGTGTTCTTCAGGAGCTGGGCTTGGCCCCTTAGTTCCAGTGAAAGGAACTCTGAATGCTTCAGCAGACCAAGAGATTTTGAACAATTCCATGCCCATAATTTTGTGGGAACAGTTTGGGGATGGCCCCTTCCTGTCCCAACATGACTGAGCACCAGTGCACAAAGTAAGGTCCATAAAGACATGGACGAGAGAGTTTGGTGAGGAAGAACTTGACTGGCCTGCACAGAGTCCTGACCTCAACCTGATAGAACACCTTTGGGATGAATTAGAGTGAAGACTGTGAGCCAGGCCTTCTAGTCCAACATCAGTGTCTCACCTCACTAATGAGCTTCTCTCAGATGAAAATCCCAGATTCCCAAGAGGAAGTTGATGTTTGAATGTCTTTGTCTTTATTTGCCTGCGTCTGAGAAACAAGTTTCAACAGTTTAACCCCCCGTCCCCCCTCCATTGTTGGTGTTAATCAGCTGTGACCATCTCCACCATAAGAACAGTAGTTCTTATTTTCTAAGTTTCATTGATTAAAAAACAAACAGAAACAAAATGAATGAGATCTTTATTGAAATGCAGAAAATAAAAGATGAGACTGTTTTATGCATGCACATGATGCTGAAACTTACCCTGTAAACTAAACATGTATACCACAGGTACTTTCAGCTGCTAATTCTGGAGCTATTTTATTTCTAAAACAAGTTTTTATGAAGAAGAATCACACAAACAAGGCCTTGTAGGAGACCATGTAGGAGTCACAGTAGGCATGAAGCATCTGGTCCACGGGGCTGTAGTTCAGGGCCTGAATGTTGGGGGCCATCTTGTTGATGAAGATGCCAAGGTTGTACCTCTCCCTCCCTGTCGTGGTGTCGAAGGAGTAAAAGATCTCCTCCACCTCTCTGCTGACGTAGCGGGTTGCGTAGAGCACGCCACAGGCCATGAAGGTGTTGGTCACCCCCTGCTTGTAGACCGAGGTGTGCCAGGTTTGGCCGAGTGTTGGGGGTTGATCCTCCACCACTTTGGACAGAACCAGGTTGCCAAAGTCCTGGGTGGTGGTGTAGACCACCCAGATGCCGGACTCGTCCGTCGCCAGGTCTAGGTCGGTGAACGGGTAGCATTCTTCCAGGTTGCAGAAGTTTCCTTTTGAGTTGTACCTGAAGAAACAAAACCCAGAAGACGTGATTCAGTTCTGGCATCAGCAACAATCTGGTTCAAATAATGAGCTCAGATTCAAACCTGGTGCCTTTGGGTAGTTTCAAGGTGGACACAGTTTTGGTGGTGAGGTTGAAGCGACAAACGTAGTCCTGGTTGTAGCAGTTGTAGTACAAGGCTCCTCCGTACAGGACGTTATTTGGACCCTGGATGGTGTTGGTGGTTGGGTTAGAGGGGCTTATCTCAATGTTACCTGGAAGAGGAAGAAGAAAACAGAGAGAGAGAGAAGATGTAGGTGTAGTTTATGTTACAGAGACAGGCCGTGTGCTTTTTCTTGCTTTAGTTTTGGCGTTGGACCAAAAGAAAATTGATTTGCAGAACAAAAACTACTAAAACAGGCATGATGAAGAAGAAGAGGAAGTTGTTTCCATCAGTCAGTGATTTCAAATCTTTTCTGTTGGTCTAATGGACATGACTCTGGAACAATATTCAGATGTAATTTTTGACTTTCTGACACAAGGTATCTGGTGATCTGAATTTCTCTCTGAATCTGGAGAAGAACCAGGTTTATTTAGAGCTGCACACAATGATCCATGGACCAGAGAGACCTGGACCAGTGATCACCATGGAGACTACATCCTGCTTCAGTCAAGGCCAAGAAATCACCTCAGGGGAAAAAACATTAAGGTCTAAAATTAAACTTCTATTTTCAGTTTTAGGCTACAGATAAAAGAAAGATTTCTCTTTGCAGTTTTATTTAAAGATAATAATCAGACCAGCAGAGCGGATTTCGTTACCTGGGTTGCTCACCCCTATGATGAGGGCGCTCAGGCTGGAGTAGAGTCGGACGTAGTGGGCGTATCTGTTGCTGGAGGTCATCATCACCCGCCAATACCAGCTCTCTTTCCCGGCCTCTGGCCTGGGGTCCCGACCCCAGGCGCCGTATGCATATGAGCCAGCGTACTCCCCTGCTGTGTAGACTCTGGGTCCGGTGACATTCTGGAGCGTCCCGCGGGAACAGACGCCTGAACCACAGAGAGAGGAAGGGAAAGTGGACATTGCGGCCGCTGTTTGATAATTACTTCCTATTTATGCTAATATGTGCTGACAGCTTCCAGCAGTCTCCACTCCACATGAGGTGTTAGAGAGCCATGAGCACCCTCATTTGGAGAGCAGAGCAGAGTGGGCCCTGGCGCTGGGCGTCGGTTCAGAACCAGCCAGAAAAATATCAAGCAGCTTGTTATGAAGGACGAGAATAATTTTACAAAACGTGGGAACTTTAAACCCAAACCAGACCCTCTAGTCCGGGACTCACCCTGGGGAGGAACTGTGGGTGCGGCGGTGGCGTTGAGTGAGCTCTTGCACTTGTTCAAATCTGTCCTCAGACGCTTGTTAACTTGTCGTCCTCTCACCACCTGCATGGTGTCAAACTTCTCCATCTCCACCATCTCTTCTTTCAGATGCTCCAGCTGAGACACAGAGGGAAATAAAAACACAGACAATGAACATGTAGACTAGATTATTCATTAAGGGTTGCAGGGGGGCAGATCTCAAGTGCTGGCTGGCAACGCAAGTGGAGACACATTTTAAATAATTAATACCAGGTGTGAATACATGGACTTACAGATGGACAGGTATTATTGTGAGGTCTGAGCAAGGCCTATCAGTCATATTATCGTGGATCTACCTGTTGGCTGGTGTCCGCGGTGAGGCGCCGGTGTCCCCTGGTGGTGCTGTTGAGCTTCTCAATCAGCTGCTGTATCTCGATCATTTCGTTCTCAATCACGAACAGGCTGAGGACTCCGTACATCTCTCCATCGTCCTCCCTCTCCAGCACCGACACGTCTTTGTGCAGCTGGACAAGACGTCGCTCCAAACCCAGCAGCAGACTCTCCATCTCCAGAGTCTGCAGGGACAGCAGAGTTTCATTTTTTGATTCTTAATTATTTTTGCTGCAGTTCAGTTTGTGAAGATATTTAAGAGCAGTTACCTTCTGTGGGGTGATGTTGCTGTTGCAGGCTGAGACGTTGCCCTCCACTGATCTCAGTTTGTCATGAGGGAACGCTTTCTCTGAGTTATTCACCTCACAAGCACACTTCACATCTTGTGCAGGGGCCTGAAATGTGGATAAATTAATAAGTCATCATTGGTGATAAAATAAGAAAATAGAAAAAGGTCAGAGTGTTTCTTACCTGCTGGGTGAGTGTGAACAGAGCACACAGTGGAATGATCACCAGCAGCTTCATGGTGCAGCAGAGAGCATAAATGAAATGAATATGTGTCAGACTGCAGCAGTTTCTAACTCGTGAACACTCCCTCTAACTTCTGCATGTGAATGAGTGAATGTGGGTGTTATTTTGTGTGTTTGGTTTATCATATGCTTCCCTCCTTGTGGTTTGGATTGATGCAATGTTGGAAATTTGTACCTGATGGATGGAAACGCTATCAATGCAGATAAAGCAGACAAAGTTAGATAAAAGACGGTGATCATAGCAGATTAATGAAGCCTTAGAGACAATGAGACAAAACAAAGCCACAAAGAAACTAAAGAGGTGGATTATACAGAAGAGACATGACTACAGACTCAAAACATCAACTAAACAATGAAGGGTTGCAGTGGGCAAAGAGGCAATAAATGACAAGCACTCACAAAAAATTACAAAATCACACAAAAAAATTTCAACCACGAAAAGAAAACACATTAAAACACAAACCAGCTACAGTGAGACAAAATGTGGGCAACTGCAAAGTGACACAGAATGACTACAAAGACAAAATAATTAAAAATACGACTGCAGGGAGACACAAAAAAGACACAGGACGACTACGATGAGACAAAAAGTCTCTAAAAATAATCACGACTAAAAGAGGAGAGTACACTGATGGAAAAAGAACTTTGAGAGACTCTGGTCAAAAGTCAAAAAGGTTTCTTTAATCAGCGATTCACAGAGGGTCTAATTACAGGTTCTTTCTGGAGAGAAGCTCCTCTGTCTATCTCCCCTACACACACACAGCTTTTATACAGATAATCTCGATATGTGGTGTCCATGGTAATGTCAGTTCTATCGGCCCCTTATCACTTGTTGCCTGTAACATCCTCAGTGCAATGGCCATGTGAAAGCAGAAAATCAGGTGAGAAAACATTGTAAATCCAACCATAGAGATGTTAAATAAAGGATTATGCATAGGTTATACATTTAGTTGTGTCACTGTTACTCAAGTCTATCTATGTGCAACTGGTTCAAAATTCAAAACTCTGAACCAGAACCCCCTCCATGAGTCACATAACACCTGTCCTGCAGCAACTCCACTGGCTTCCTGTTAGATTCTGCACCTATAAAATCCTACTTCTCACCTTCAAGGCCATGCAAACTCCACACAGAAAGACCCCAGTCAGCCGGGGGATTCAAACCCAGGACCTTCTTGCTATTAGATAATGGCAAACACAATTTACATTATAGTTTTCTTATTATTATCTAGTTATTTGGAATGAGATGGATTTATAAGAGATGGATCATAATACACAATAGCTAAAGTTGAAAATATGAATTACATGATGCAGCAGTATAATTATATAAAGTATAATTATAGTATGCTATATATAACTGTTAATCTCACAAAAGTTAAATGTATAAAGTTAAATATTATACGTATGAACTTATTAGTGCATTAGTGAAGGGTTGCCTTCAGGGACCAGCGGGAAATCAATGACTAATACAGCCTCTATTCTGAGGACTGACTGACAGACATTTACATGCAGTATCTGCGTTGAAGTTGTGGCGACAGGATTCAGGAACAGAAAGTGACCACTCTGCAGAGAAAGCCACATAATGTCAGACTGCAGAATTTTAATCCAAATATTAATTCTGCCGTTTTTCTGATTCATGCCTTGATAGGAAGTGCAGTGTTTGTTGTGCATGCAGAAGTCTCCTCAGTAACAGACAGTGGTCAGCGACATGTGTTCATCCAAAAAACTCCAAACGAAAATAGTTGATTTGATTCTTGTGTTAAAATCCATACAGCCTCACTGGGGCGAAGACCTTGTTCGGTCTGAAGATATAACACCTTGCATGCAAAACGACCTAGAATTAAACGTTTAACACAGTCCTCTTCTGGATTCATTTCCATCATGTGTTCTGCAGAATCATTCATATATTCACTTTGTCTAATCGCTTGTCCTGTCCGGTCGCGGGGGGCTGGAGCCTATCCCAGCAGTAATTGGGTGAGAGGCGGGGTCCACCCTGGACAGGTCTCCAGTCTATCACAGGGCTAAAACAGAGAGACAGACAACCATTCACACTCACACCTACGGCTAATTTAGAATCACCAGTTAACCTAACCAGCATGTCTTTGGACGGTGGGAGGAAGCTGGAGAACCTGGAGAGAACCCACACAGACACAGGGAGAACATGCAAACTCCACACTCCACACAGTTCGACGGATTAGAACCTTCTGGCTGTGAGGCATCAGTGCTAACCACCCATCAGTGCAACTTTCACTTTGCAACTTGTTTTTTGCAGTGACACTAAAGGCTATTTTTCTTCTTCTTCTTCTCATTTTCCGGAATATGAGTCTGATATTTCATTTACCTTCAATGAATCATTGACTGACACAGCCTCTATTCTGAGGACTGACTGACAGACATTTACGTGCAGTAGCTGTGTTGAAGTTGTGGCGACAGGATTCAGGAACAGAAAGTGACCACTCTGCAGAGAAAACCACATTATTTCAGACTACTGTCTTTTGATCTGATTTTTATCCAGTGGTTTGTGTTATTCATACTGCGTGTTAGGAAGTACAGCGTTTACTGCGCATGCAGAGGTCTTCTAGGGTAACCACTCATTATAATATGTGCAATGTTCCACTGCCAAGATGCATTTATTAAGAAAGTCCAGTTCACTTTTTGGAGTTTCCAAGTTAACTGATTTGAAGCCATGCAGCTTGACTTCCTCACCACACTGGTCCAGACTGATGGACTTCTGTTCACGTGTGTTCATGCATTCACTGTCTGGCTTCTGGTCAGTCTTGGTGAGATTTGTTTCACACTAAGATAAGATAAGATGAGATAAGATAAGACAGGACTTAAGGCGTTACAGTGGCTAGGAACAGCAGTGCAAAATACAAAAAAATAGAGGTAAGAAGGTGAGAAACTATATAAAAGTAAATATGTTACAAGGTACACAAAATATTTACCTATTGCATCAGGTTTAAGAAGCAACAAAAAAAAACAAAAAACAACTAGTGTTAAATGAAGGTTGAAGTGATGGATGCTGAATATCTATAATCACATTTACGAATAATAAAGACAAACTAAATTAGGAGTTTCATCAAGTAAAGCACCAAAAATGACATGAGGTAACGACGTGAAGTAACACAGGGATGAATTGGTGTAAACAGATGTATTATGTCCTGTATATGTCCAAGAAAAGAGGCTCCGTGCTAAGAAATGCTGAAGTTAAAAAGTCTGACTGTTGAGGGGACAAAGGACGTCAGGAAGAGAGGTAAGACCTAATGTCCCAACTGTCTCATACAGAAGGTGAGAGGGGTTGTTGCTGGACTCCATGTGGACAGCAACGTTGGAGACGTGGACACATCAAGGTCATCTTCTTCTGCTCTAGACATTCATGGTTATCAATACTTTGTTAGAGAAAAGGTTGAATTGCGTTAATATTGCCTCCTGCAGAGGGAATCAGTTGTATTTTGCTGCCAGATGCCCTTTCAAGAAATAAAAATCCAATTCTAGTAGACTTTTGTCTTCAATAATCAATATATATATTATATTGATAAATTATTATTAGAATTAGACGGATATGAACTAAAGCAGGTATCCTCTCAAATATTAATGCTTATTCAACGCTTATAAAAGGAAGCTCAGAGCTGCATAATATAAAGGTCTTATGTGTGACTCATACTTGCTAACATCAGGCCTTCTTTAATTATAAACAGGAAACTTTGCAAAGGGGAAAGAAGAACTAATAATCTGTTACTCATAAAGAAAAGTTGGGGAAATAGGGAACTCCTGAGTTGACCACAACTATTGTTGTTCATATTTTTACTTCTGTCATTCATGTCAGAGGTTTTAAGGCTCTGTAGCGACTCGTCGTCAGCAAAGATCCATTTCTCCAGCTCTGAACATGCTGCTGCTAGTCCTGCTGCTGCTGTCAACCACAGTGAGTCTCACTTCAAATCTAACCTGAGAAACATCGTTGTCATGGCTTTGCGGCCTCTTTTTCAATTCACACCATCATGATTGTCCACCATATCTGACTGCAGACGTGGGATGCGACGGCCCAGAAGAAGCCCCCAGTGTGTGTTTGCCAGGTGAACTCCACCATGTGGATGTTCCCGGCCGTGAAGTACGAGGCCGTGCTGGAGCAGGTCGAGACCTGTGAGGGATCTTTGAACAAGCTGCAGCATCAGGTAGGGGCTCACAGTCAGCGTCATTTTACAGGAGTCGAGACCTTACAGAGAAATTTGGGAATAGATAAGCAATTTTAATCATTTATAAAAAGAAAAATCGACAGATGTGATATTTTACTGCAGAAAATCTACATTTGGCACCAAGAGCTAGTGTTGCCCAAAGAGCTTGTATTGAAACGGCTTGTAAGACATACTGTTGTATCATGCAGTAGAAGACAATAGTACAGATTTTTTTCTGAAGTTTAAACTATTTTGAATCACCTTCCCTCAATAAGTTGTAAATAATTTTTGTAAAGTGAGTGACCAAAGTTGCAGCAGCGATAAGCATAAAACACCAAGAACAGAAATATAGTCCTATGGGAACTGTGATGAGTTATGCAGAGAGGACTTGCAGAAATTTTTCACTGTTGACTTTTCTGCAAAAATCCTTCAGCTAGAGGATGTTTGACAGTTTTCTTGCACATGCTGCCTGATCTTGTCATTTTTTTCTGGTGTTCATTTTGGACAGTGAACGTTTTATGTCCTGACAACCCTCTTGACGAAGGTCAAACTCTTTTTGACATCAACTTCTGACTTTTCACTAAAATTATCAATATTTTTTGTGTAAAGAAAAGAAAAAGATGCATGAAAAGAAACTATTCAAGAACATTCTAAGAACCTAAAGTGTGTAGTCCAGTTCATTTCTCTGATGCAAAGACCTATTTCGATATTCACATTGGGCATTTATATTTATTCTCCGTGATAATTTGACTGGATGTCGCAGTTGCTATTATTTCGATGACAGTCATTCATTTCAGACATGCAATGCCGTGTGACATTGGGGAAGTTCAGCTTCCAGGAGAAGGAGAAGGAGTCAGTTTCACAATATTTTAACTTAAATGTGAAATCTGAAGCCGTTTCTGTTTGTGTTTCCTCGTCCCAGGTGGAAGTTTCCAGCGAGAGTCTCCCTCAGATCCAGGCCGAGGTGATGAACGCGACGGCCCGGCTGGAGCCTTTCCAATACCTCCACGACCGCGGCCTGTACACGGCTCTGTCCCTGAGGCTGCTGGGGGAGGAGCTGGGTCAGGTGGAGACGGACATCCGTGTCGTCCACAAACAGCTAAACAACGCCCAGACGCAGAAACTCTCCAAAGAGGTGCAGCAGAAAGAAATACAGCAGAGAAAAGTATGATATACAAGAATGCTACATCATGTCTTATGCTCTTGTGTGTTTGTGTGTTTTTAGGTGAGTAAAGTGCGCAAAGATGTAGACAAGATGCAAACATCAGATACCATGAACATGAAGTCAGTGAAAGAGAAGCTGCGCTACCTGAAGAACAACGTTGAGTCCTGCAAGTCAATCCCCAAAGACTTCAAAGGTAGGTGGTCTTCATTTATGGGTCACTATTCTGGGCCCCCGACTTTTTTAGGGTTAACACCTGTTTAGACTTGATTTTAGGGTAAGGGGGGTTACAATTAAGTAGGGCAGCAACGACTCATCGACTACCTAAATACACGCATTTGCATAGAATATATATTGGTTGGTGGTCAGAGTCTGGGAGTCGTCATTGTGTCTTTATAAGTTGTTTTTGATAAATGACTTGGTTTTAGGGTAAAGGTTACGGTAAGGTTAGGGTTACTAACAAATTATGTCAAAGGAGTAGTAGACACATCACAATTCAAACATCCATCAGTCATTTCTTTATTAACACACACACACCAATAATGACAATAGCCATATGTACTGCCTACGAATGAATCTCTACATTGGCCTAAACAAGCTAACATTAGCCTTTCTGAGCCTTCACAGGTCAATAAGAGTGTTATATAATTGTGAGGTTGATATGATGTTTTATTTATAACCTTTAGAGCCTATCCACACAATTCTCCATCAACTATGCACCACATGGTCACTTGCCTGACAGAATCTGTGCCCTGTGTCTCAATTTCAAACATGTTCTTTTGCCTCCATCTAGTGGGAAAAAGGTGGTACAACAGATAATATAGCCATCTTATATGGAACGGGACGTTTGCAAAAAATGTGTAACGTGCCTTTGTAAATCGCTGATCTGGGGAGTTACAGTCAAATGGATTGTATAATGTGCACAATGGTAGAATGTGATGATGTCCAGGCTAAATAAAGGTTTGAACTGTGTGCACATTTCCTGTAGTGGAATCAGTAGTTTTTTGTTGCCAGATTCCCTTTCATGAAGTAAAAAGGTTTTCTCTGGATCTCCAAATGTCTAAATGGAGAGTGGGCCTGGTTCTATTTTTACTAGAACCTTTGTAGAATATGTGTGCTTTGTGGTATTTCCATAAACTCTTGGTCCAGTTCTAGTCAAGGGGTTGTTGAATGAGTTCAGAGGGATGTCATTGCCATCAGGGTGTTTTCTAATAACTAATCTAGAAGAACTTCTAGATGAGAATGAAAATGTAAACCTTTGTTCCTAATACTGGGAATCCACCCTCCCACCAAGTCTTACCTATCCATAGAGACAAGGGTCTGGTATATGTACCTGACAGTCTTGGAGGTTTTCTTGGTATGTCTTTTCAGGCAAGGTTAACCTACTTCCACAGTAAGACAGCTAAATGTTAGGTTTGTGCCAAATTAATGTCACTGCCTCCTGCTTTTCACACCAAATCTCCTCCAACACTTGTACTTTACATCACCAGAAACCTTCTCATTTCTCTCTGGTTCCAGGTCGGGGCAAACACTGCCTCAAAGGTCTGATCGCCAACATCAGCGATCCCGTCACCACTAAGGTCTGTCCTCACGGTCAGAGCTACATCTCTGGGTCGTGGGGCAAACAAGCCCAGCTCGACAGCGAGGGGCAGAAGAACAGTTACTGGGTTCAGCCTCTGCTCAGTGGCCACGTCCATGGAAACAGTCTGCGCGTTTACCAAACCTACGAAGACTTCATGGCTTCTGTCAACCACCAGGACTTTACCTTCGCCTCGTCCTACACCCACGCTGATGCCATCGAGGGTCCCAGCGCCGTCCTGTACGGTGAAGCTCTGTACTATCACTGCTACCGCTCTGCAGACATCTGCCGCTACGACCTGAAGACCAACACCGTCAAACGGGTGAAGCTTCCAGGCACCGGAGTCGGTTTCAACAACAAGTTCCCTTACTGCTACTACGACTGCCGGGCTAATAGTGACGTGGATGTGGAGGCAGACGAGACTGGACTGTGGGCGCTCTATGCCACCGTCGGTAACCACGGTAACCTGGTGGTGAGCCGGCTAGTTTGGGACGACGAGGCTCAGACTCTCAATGTGACTCAGACGTGGGAGACGAGGCTGTTCAAGAAGGCGGTGAGCAACGCCTTCATGGTGTGCGGCGTCATGTACGCCACTCGCTACGTGGACGAGTACCGCGAGGAGGTGTTCTACGCCTTCGACACCGCCACGGGCAAGGAGGACAACTCGCTAGCGCTGCCGCTGGAGAAGGTCGCTAAGGGAGTGGCCAGTCTGAGCTACAACCCCACCAACAGGCAGATCTACATGTACAACGATGGATATCTGCTGGCTTACCAGGCCCAGTTCTGATCTGAAGCTGTCGTCATTCAGTGTCTATTATCAGCCATGCAGCAGTGTTTGCAGGTGACTAATGCAAGAGCTAAAGCTACATCATGTGGCACATTTCTTTCAGTGAAATACTGTAAATATCAATAAAGATTTAAACAACTTTAATAACACTTCTTTCTTTGTTTCCATCAAACAACAAAACACATAATTTTGTTTAACTGGCCGACTGTCTATTTAGATTTGATTAAAACTGAATAAACATTTTGTTCGGTTATTTATTTATGTATTTATTTTATGTATTTTTTTTTTTTTAACATTTCCACTTCCTGCACATTGAAGGAAATGGTTGCCGGTTAATGCTGGGTGCCCACTTTTCTTTTAAAGCTTGGTTTATATCTCTGAGACGGCAAAAAAAAAAAAAAAAAAAAACGAACAACAACAAAAAAAACACACCACTAAAGCACTGAGTTTTTCTGTGCACTACAGACTCAACTGAAATCCATGCAACAGAAAATCTGAGTAGACGTTGTGCAGGGAGGGAGAGGGAGGGAGAGTTTTCTGAGCTTGTCCGACTACTTACATTAACATCTGTCCTCAGTGATCTGGTCTCTAGTGTCCAGGTTAAACAGGTCCAGGTGTGAACACTGATCTGGTCTGTAGTGTCCAGGTTAAACAGGTCCAGGTGTGAACACTGATCTGGTCTGTAGTGTCCAGGTTAAACAGGTCCAGGTGTGAACACTGATCTGGTCTCTAGAGTCCAGGTTGAACAGGTCCAGGTGTGAACACTGATCTGGTGTCAGTCCACATGTGGAGGTGGTCTGGGACACATGTGACCTCCTTCCTTTGGTAGTGTGAACACACAATGAGTCCTGGGTCACATTAAAGACCACCTACTCAACAGGGCTGATCTGTGGAAGAGGAGTTTAACTCATTCATTCAACCACTATTAGAAATGATCGCATGAATAAGTGATAAGTCTGTTTATTAGCAATGAGAGCCTTTTAAAAGATTCTGGCCTTGAAGCTGAGAACCAAACTAAACTAGAAACTAATCTGAACTAGAATCAACTCATGTGTTGTTCACGGTTCTGAAACAGTAGTTTCCTCATTTAAGGTCAGGTGGATATTTGCTGTCAATATATGAGAAGTTAAACAATTCAAGATTAGAAGTTGATGCCATTAACCCTCCCTTCAGGTGGAATTAAACCACTGGAAGCTGATTTTTATTTCTTTATTAAATTAAATCTGAATTCCAGACAAGCCCCTAATTTATGTTTGGGGAAACCAGTACGTATCATAAAGGACTTCAGTGAACTTGCAGTTTAGAATAATCTTTATTTGTCAAGCTCTAACAGGACCTTCTCTAACCTCCCTGACAAAAAAAAGGAAAAAAAACTGGAGGAAAATAAACTGGCTTCTCACCCCTACTTAGACTGCTTCAAAACTATTTCAAAGCACATGGCTGCACAAGACACTAAGATGGAGGTCAAGAACATATGATGCTTCAGCAGTTTTACAGACACCATTCCTAAACTGGACATAATCAGTTCACCTTCAGCCAGCATCCAGCTCACAGGAACCTGAAAAATAAAAAAAGAAGAAAACAGCGCCCCCTGCAGGCAGGAAACACACACACCGTATGACTCATGTTACCTTCATCTTATTAAAGTCTTCTTAAACTGAACTTTATTATATGGTCCAGCCTTGCTTAGCTGTGTGTGTCGTATATTTGGGTCTTTCTTTCCTTTCCCTTATAAACCTACGACACCTTCAGCTCTATACCTCTAAGGCTCTGAGAAAGACTGCAAGAGGATTTTTGTGACAAAAACCAAAAAAAATAAATTGTGGGCATTTTGTTCTCCTTGATTTTGAAGTTTGAGATTTTTTTCCCTTTTTTTGTGGAGTATATTTACCCTGATCTTGCTCAGACACGACCGTCAGAGTCTATATGGTACAGATGTGTTTCAGCTCGTGGCCTTGATACGGGTCATGAATCTGAAAGTATTCGGTCAAATAAGTAATAAATGCAGTCGCTTGAGTTTTGAAGACTTCACACCTCCTCCATGCACCGTGCAAGTAGCTGAAGTTGTGCCGTAATTCCAGACTCCCTGCAGAACTCACAGGAAGGAGGTGACGCCTGTTAATTACAGACTTTTACTGACAGTATGTTGTCATGTTTTGCTTAGGTTTGCCAATGAAATAATTAATTAATCCTGGATTCACTTGTACCTGAAGATACAAAGGCGTATAAGTCAGAAAACAGAATCCGTGCCACAGCTGTGGTTTCCTGTAGTTCTTCAAATACTGCCGTTAAACCCGGGCTTTGTTGGTTGAGATGCTATTTTGGGACTAATTCTTATAGTGTTGAGTATGAAACATCACTTTGCGTCTTGAAACCAGGTTTCTAATCAAATTTTTAGATAAGGTCCCATGAAGTAAATTCAGTTCGTCCTTTATTGTTTTAGAGAAGCTTCATAGATCTAAAACTGAGTCCGACCAAACATTTGAACTTTTATTATATGTATTTTTTGTGTTGGTATATTATTTTATATATAGTGAAGCAAACCCTGTAAATCACAGGTGTCAAACTGATCCGTGAAAGGGCCGCTGTGGCTGCAGGTTTTCATTCCAACCATGCAGCAGCACACCTGACTTGGCTCAATCAATCAACTGAACTGCCTTCACGCATAGACATATATAGATAGACGCGTCATTGACTGTGGAGGGACGTGCCTAAAGCGCCGCCATCTTGGTACAGGGCTCGCAGAGGCAGCGGTGCATGAACATACGAAGGAAAGAGGTACTCCTCAATCTCAAATTATTCGCTGAATTTTGGACCGATTTCAAAACGTATTGAACTGTTAAAAACGTCACACATGTAGCTATGATAAAAATATGGTTTTACTACCCAAATACAATTTTTACTTAATGTTATCAGCAGACTAGCTTCTGACAGAGGATTGTAAAGAAAAGATGCCGGACTTCAACTGAGCAATTTATGATCACTTTTATTGTGTAGAAACCCCATTCCTCCATAGATGTAATGCACTGTAGGAGCGAGTGGCCCTGTTCCAAGATGGCCGCCCTGTAGGCACGCCGCTCTAGTAGACGGCAGCGCTCAATGTCGCGTCTATCTATATATGTCTATGCCTTCACGCAGTCATTTCAGGTGCCCTCTTGCTTGATTGCAACAAAAACTTGCCAGCCACACCCACTGCATGGGTGCTGCATGGTTGGAATGAAAACCTGCAGCCACAGCGGCCCTTTCACGGATCAGTTTGACACCCCTGCTGTAAATGAATCTGAGAAGTGGAAAAATTCAAAGTGTCAAATATATAGTGCCGTGGCCAAAAAAAAAGTCACCACCTGGATTTAACTAAGCAAATAGGTACAGGCCTCCTATTGGATAATTACTGCATGGGTGATTATCTTTCAGCTGGGATTGGGACTGAACAGCTGTGTAGCCTTGAGAAAACCACTAATCAGTGAGGCTAACTGGGAAAAAAGGCTTCAATTTGCTAGGGAGCATAAAGATTGGACTCTGGAGCAATGGAAGAAGGTCATGTGGTCTGATGAGTCCAGATTTACCCTGTTCCAGAGTGATGGGCTCATCAGGGTAAGAAGAGAGGCAGATGAAGTGATGCACCCATCATGCCTAGTGTCTACTGTACAAGCCTGTGGGGGCAGTGCTATGATCTGGGGTTGCTGCAGTTGCTCAGGTCTAGGTTCAGCAACATTAGGTGTCCAAAGAATGAGGTCAGCTGACTACCTGAATATACTGAATGACCAGGGGCCTCATGTACAAAGACTTGCGTGTATTTCCTACTAAAACGTGGCGCACACTCAGATCCAGAAGCACATTTCCTTTGTACATCCCAATCAACGTGGAATTGAGCACACATGTCGTACCCGACCCCTTCCTGTCCACGCCCTATTTAAATATGCAAATTATACTTAAATTGACCCTGCACCTGAGATTCCGCTCTCTGCGCGATCAGAAAATGAAAACATGAGAATGGGTAAGAAGAACTTCACAGAAAGCGAATTGGAGACGCTACTCACTGGAGTTGAGGTGCACAAAAATGTCCTCCACTCGCCACAATTGCATTTGCGCATCACATATGATCTGTACATTGATCGAATGAAAATGTTTCCTGATGACATTTACAAATTCATCTTGTGACAGCACTTTTATATCAATTTGTGTGCAATCGATCGCTCCGATTACATTCGGAAAACCGGCTCTCGCTGCAGATTGTGCTTTCGTGTTGCATGGGAATCTGATATACCTGGCTGACATGAGGATAATTCCGTCCCACTCGACTGGCATGGCTCAGCTCAGGGTCGACCGGCACAGTCCTGATCGGTCGGGCTAACTGTTTTCACATTTATGACAGTTTCCAAGCATCACCTCTAAGTGTCGCCAAAGGATCAACAGCTGTCAAAGCCAGAGTACACCAGCCATGAAGTTGGCGTGAGGCACGGACAGGTTCACGGACACTTCACTCTTGATACGTCTGAACTTTTCTGTGAACAAGAGCGTACGGAACATTTTTGTGCGTATGTACCCTTCGTACATAAGGCCCCAGGTTATTCCATCAATGGATTTTTTCTACCCTGATGTTCACGGGCATATTCCAAGATGACAATGCCAGGATTCATGGGGCTCAGATTGTGAAAGAGTGGTTCAGGGAGCATGAGACATCATTTTCACACATGGATTGGCCACCACAGAGTCCAGACCTTAACCCCATTGAGAATCTTTGGGATGTGCTGGAGAAGGCTTTGTGCAGTGGTCAGACTCTCCCATCATCAATACAAGATCTTGGTGAAAAATGAATGAAACACTGGATGGAAGTAGATCTGGTGACATTGGAGAAGATTATTGAAACAATTCTACGGAGAATGTGTGCTGTAATCAAAGCTAAAGGAGGTCCAACGAAATATTAGAGTGTGACCTTTTTTTTTGGTGGTGACTTTTTTTTTGGCCAGGCAGATAGACCTTTATTGCACTAAAAAAGTAAATGAATCTGAGGTGAAAGTTTAAAAATCCCCTCATGATTGACTTCAGTAGAAACCGGAGCAGTTATGAACCACCTTTTCTTGCATGTGTTATCTTTGTTTTATATGTATGTATATATATACTGTATTGATCCCAAAAGGGGAAATTATCTCTCTGCATTTTGAATCATCCAGTCGTTCACACAGTAGTGTTTTTAAAGTCGGAGCAGTGGTCTACAGTCTCTAAGGCACGTGGAGCAGTTTGGGGGTGAGGTGCTTGCTCGAAGGCACCTCAGCCATGGACACCGTCCCAAGCTGCATCTCTAACTACTTGGTGTTAATCAGCTGTGACCATTTCTACCCTAAGAACAATACTTAAATTCAAATACAGACAGCTGAGATTCACCAATTTTTGGGATTCACTGAGTTTCATTGATTAAAAAACAAACAGAGACGAAATGAATGAGATCTTTATTGAAATGCAGGAAATAAATGATGAGACTGTTTTATGCATGCGCATTATGCTGCACCTACCCTGTAAACTAAACATGTCACACAAACAAGGTCTTGTAGGAGACCATGTAGGAGTCACAGTAGGCATGAAGCATCTGGTCCACGGGGCTGTAGTTCAGGGCCTGAATGTTGGGGGCCATCTTGTTGATGAAGATGCCAAGGTTGTACCTCTCCCTCCCTGTTGCGGTGTCGAAAGAGTAAAAGATCTCCTCCACCTCTCTGCTGACGTAGCGCGTTGCGTAGAGCACGCCACAGGCCATGAAGGTGTTGGTCACCCCCTGCTTGTAGACCGAGGTGTGCCAGGTTTGGCCGAGTGTTGGGGGTTTATCCTCCACCACTTTGGACAGAACCAGGTTGCCAAAGTCCTGGGTGGTGGTGTAGACCACCCAGACGCCGGACTCGTCTGTCGCCAGGTCCAGGTCGGTGTATGGGTAGCATTCATCCAGGTTGCAGAAGTTTCCTTTTGAGTTGTACCTGAAGAAACAAAACCCAGAAGACGTGATTCAGTTCTGGCATCAGCAACGATCTGGTTGAAATAATGAGCTCAGATTCAAACCTGGTGCCTTTGGGTAGTTTCAAGGTGGACACAGTTTTGGTGGTGAGGTTGAAGCGACAAATGGCGCCCTGGTTGTAGCAGTTGTAGTACAAGGCTCCTCCGTACAGGACGTTATTTGGACCCTGGATGGTGTTGGTGGTTGGGTTAGAGGAGCTTATCTCAATGTTACCTGGAAGAGGAAGAAGAAAAGAGAGAGAGAGAGAAGATGTGGGTGTTGTCTATGTTACAGAGAAGGGCCGTGTGCTTTTTGGTTCTTCAACTTTGGCGTTGGACCAAAAGAAAATTGATTTGCAGAACAAAAACTACTAAAACAGGCACGATGAAGAAGAAGAGGAAGTTGTTTCCATCAGTCAGTGATTTCAAATCTTTTCTGTTCGTCTAAACGGAGCATGGATATGACTCTGGAACAATGTTCAGATGTAGTTTTAGACACCTGAATTTCTCTCTGAGCGTTTGTTTTGTGAATCTGGAGAAGAACCAGGTTTATTTAGAGCTGCACACAATGATCCATGGACCAGAGACCCTGGTCCAGGAAGAAGTCTCCATGGTGACCACTGGTCCAGGTCTCTCTGGTCCAGGAAGTAGTCTTCATGGTGACCACTGGTCCAGGTCTCTCTTTTCAGTTTTATTTAAAGATAATTTAAAGATAATAATCAGAGTTCGTTACCTGGGTTGCTCACCCCTATGATGAGGGCGCTCAGGCTGGAGTAGAGCCGGATGTAGTTAGCATAGCTGTCACTGGAGGTCATCATCACCCGCCAATACCAGCTCTCCTTCCCAGCCTGTGGTCTGGGGTCCCGACCCCAGGCGCCGTATGCATATGAGCCAGCGTACTCCCCTGCTGTGTAGACTCTGGGCCCAGTGACATTCAGGAGCGTCCCACGGGAACAGACGCCTGAACCACAGAGAGAGGAAGGGAAAGTGGACATTGGGGCGCTGTTTGATAATTACTTCCTATTTATGGTAATATGTGCTGACAGCTTCCAACAGTCTAGGCCCTAGCGCTGGGCATTGGTTCAGAACCAGCCAGTAAAATATCAAGTAGCATATGAAGGACGAGAATAAATTTACCAAACGTGGGAACTTTAAACCCAAACCAGACCCTCTCGTCCAGCACTCACCCTGGGGAGGAACTGTGGGTGCGGCGGTGGCGTTGAGTGAGCTCTTGCACTTGTTCAGATCTGTCCTCAGACGCTTGTTGACTTGTCGTCCTCTCACCACCTGCATGGTGTCAAACTTCTCCATCTCCACCATCTCTGCTTTCAGATGCTCCAGCTGAGACACAGAGAGAAATAAAAACACAATGAACATCTAAACTATATCATTCATTAAGATTACAGGTGGGGTCCACCCTGGACAGGTCTCCAGGGTGGATGGACAACCATTCACTCTCACACCTACGGCCAATTTAGAATCACCAATGAACCTAACCAGCATGTCTTGGTGGGAGGAAGCTGGAGTACCTGGAGAGAACCCACCACACCACTGTGGTGAAAAAGCACCTTAAGTGATGTCTAGATAAAAAATGCATCTACATATCTAAACTATTTATAAATTCAATTATTACTAGATGATCGCAATCGATCATTAAAAGGTCCATGCCGTGGCGAAGTCATCCCCGAGCAGGACGCAGAGGCATAGTCAAATATTTACACATCACCAGTAGCGCCCCCTATAGATCATATTGCGCCAAACTTGGTGGGCTTGTAAGGAGTCATTCACAGATTATTCTTGTCAAATTTCAAGCAGTTGACTGTAGTGGTTTGTGAGATATAAACATGTAGCGGTTGTAGCCTGCTAAAGTTCTTTTGAGAACTCTTCATTATCTTTATCCATAAATGATACATGCCAAGTTTGGTGAGAATTGGATGAACGAGTTGATTTTGCGCTGAGGAGCAATTTTTTCAGAATGGCGGAACAAAATGGCAGGCGGAAGTGGGCGTGACCTAGTCCATCTGGATCATGTCTCCAAGTCAGCAACCAGCTGTTGATGGTTCTGATCCAGCGGTAGGTAGAGATCCATTAGAGACAGCAGCTGGTACAATATTCTACTGACCACATGATGGTGCTGCTTATTTACAGACACATAAACTGAGACTAGATCACAAGTGCTGGCTGGTGACACATGTGGAGACACATTTTAATTAACAGATAGATATAGACAGGTATTATTGTGAGGTCTGAACGAGGCCTATCAGTCATATTATCGTGGATCTACCTGTTGGCTGGTGTCCGCGGTGAGGCGCCGGTGTCCCCTGGTGGTGCTGTTGAGTTTCTCAATCAGCTGCTGTATCTCGATCATTTCGTTCTCGATCACGTACAGGCTAATGACACCATACATATCTCCATCGTCTTCCCTCTCCAGCACCGACACGTCTTTGTGCAGCTGGACAAGACGTCGCTCCAAACCCAGCAGCAGACTCTCCATCTCCAGAGTCTGCAGGGACAGCAGGGTTTCATTTTTTGATTCTTAATTATTTCTGCTGCAGTTCAGTTTATGTAGACATTTAAGAGCAGTTACCTTCTGTGGGGTGATGTTGCTGTTGCAGTCTGAGACGTTGCCCTCCACTGATCTCAGTTTGTCATGAGGGAACGCTTTCTCTGAGTTATTCACCTCACAAGCACACTTCATGTCTTGTGCAGGGGCCTGAAATGTGGATAAATTAATAAGTCATCATTGGTGATAAAATAAGAAAATAGAAAAAGGTCAGAGTGTTTCTTACCTGCTGGGTGAGTGTGAACAGAGCACACAGTGGAATGATCACCAGCAGCTTCATGGTGCAGCAGAGAGCATAAATGAAATGAATATGTGTCAGACTGCAGCAGTTTCTAACTCGTGAACACTCCCTCTAACTTCTGCATGTGAATGAGTGAATGTGGGTGTTATTTTGTTTGTTGGTGTATCATGTGCTTTCCTCCTTGTGGTTTGGATTGATGCAACACCAGGAATTTTTACCTGATGGATGGAAACGCTGTCGATGCAGATACAGAGACTAGAATTAGTTCATAAACATGCGTTGAAGAGTTTGCATGCAAGTGCTAAGACCTGAAATAAAATAAAATAATAATAAAATCCCTATGAACTTGCCTACAAACATTTTGCATTCATAGTTTAGCTCAAACACTAAGGTTAGCATCAAGCAGTTTTTAGACAAAAGACTCAGATGGATGCAGTTTACCTTCTCAGCGTTAATCATGGAAGATTAATGAAGCCTTAGAGACAATGAGGCAAAACAAAGCCACAAAGAGGTTTAAAAGAGACTAAAGAGCTGGATTATACAGAAGAGACATGACTACAGGCTCAAAACATCAACTAAACAATAAAGGGTTGCAGTGGGCAATAAATGACGACAAGTACTCACAAAAAAATCACATTAAAATAGACACAAAAGATTTACAACTACAAAAAGGAAGTAATTCTAGCACAAAGCTGTAGAGTTAGATTATAACGCCCTCCGTCACTGGAGGACACTTTGTGTATCCTAGCTGGTGTGAATCCTTATCTTCATGTTTATGAACTATAGCCAATTGGATGTTAACACATCTCCCCTTTGCTGCTTCGGCCCACCTTTCTGGTATAAGAATCTGAGCTTTACTGTTTGACCCTCAGAATTGAGGTGGACTCATGCACTTATGTTGTCATGACGAAGCTTCGGTTCTCCTCGATCGAGCCTAAATAAACTCCTTCAGCATAAGACATACAGGACTCTGGTACTTCTTCTTCTTCATCGGCATCACCACAAATTCCTCCCTAACACTGCGAGTTCTATCGGTCCCTTATCACTTGTTGCTCGCAACATCTTTGGTGCAATGGCTGTGTGAAGGTAGAAGAGGCAGATAAGAGAACAATCCAACCATAGAAATGTTACACAAAGATGTTAAATAAAGGATTACGCATAGGTTATACATTTAGTCGTGTCACTGTTACTCAAGTCCATCTATGTGTAACTCGTCTAAAGTTGAAGGTAAGGCGAGCATAGAACACAATCAATGATACAATCAGGAATATTTTTTGACAAAAAATATAGACGTATAGATATAGTATGCTGTATAGTACTGTTAATCTTCCAGAAGTTAGATGTATAAAGTTGACTGACTGACAGACATTTCCATGCAGTAGCTGTGTTGAAGTTGTGGCGACAGGATTCTTGAACAGAAAGTGACCACTCTGCAGAGAAAACCACATTATTTCAGACTACCGCCTTTTGATCTGATTTTTATCCGGTGGTTTGTGTTATTCATGCCGCATGTTAGGAAGTACAGCATTTGCTGCACATGCAGAAGTCTTCTAAGGTAACCACTCATAATAACATGTGCAAAAAATATTTACCTATTGCGTAGAAAACCAAAAATTTGAAAAAAAAAACAAAAAACAACTGGTGTTAAATGAAGGTTGAAGTGGTGGAGGCTGAATATATATAATGACATTCATGAATATCATGAATAAAGACAAACTCCAATAGGAGTTGCACCAAAAATGACATGAGATAATGACATGAACTAACACAGGGTGAGTTGGTGTGCAGATGTATTATGTCCTTTATACACTGCTTGTCCAAAAATATCTTGTTGGACCTCCTTTAGCTTTGATTAAATCACACATTCTCTGTATCATTGTTTCCATAATCTTCTCCAATGTCTCCATATTTATTTCCATCCAGTGTTGCATTCATTTTTCACCAAGATCTTGTATTGATGATGGGAGAGTCTGACCACTGCATGAATGGGGTCGAGGAGATGAGATGGAGGAGGATGTAGAGTCCTCCATCTGCGCGAATAAATACAACTGATCATAACTGAGTCCATGGACACATCCCACTCAACTAGTTGCTGCTTTTATCAGAATCAGAATCAGAATCAGAATACTTCAAGGAAATTGTATTGTTGCTGTTGCTCCAGTAAAGTGACAGTTGCTAGGTGACAGAGCAAATGCAATAGAATGAAAGTAGTACAAAAATGTGAAGGATCACATTATAGCATAAACTTTTGTTCAGTTTGCAAAATGGCCAGTGTTAACCAACGCTACCCAAAAAATTGTCTAAATTAGCTTACTTTCCTCCTCTAGTGTCATATAACATCAGGTAAAATTCTAAAGTTGTTAGACACCATGTGTATTTCAGTAACAGTTCCCAAGTTGACTGTTTGTAATGTGTTTTAATTATTGTAATTATTAATAATCTTGGTGGTGCACACCCCAACAACACCATGCTGTAGTTTATCGTGTCAGCTGGTGGCCCCTTAAGCAGGTCTTATACTGTCAATGAAAACTTGTATGGGACCTTTGCAGTAATGTGCAACATGCCTTTGTACATCACTTTCTTGAGTTACAGTCATATGGAAGAAATATCAGTACTTTTATGGATTCTACAATGTGCACAATAGTAGAATTTGATGATGTACAGGCTATATAATATATATTATATATATATAAAATGGCCAAAGGTTGAATTGTGTGAATATTGACTCCTGCAGAGGGAATCGGTTGTATTTTGCTGCCAGATGTGTGAACAAAGTACACAGGGGAATTATCACCAGCAGCTTCATGGTGCAGCAGAGAGCATAAATGAAATGAACATGTGTCAGACTGCAGCAGTTTCTAACTTGTGAACACTCCATCTAACTTCTGCATGTGAATGAGTGAATGTGGGTGTTATTTTGTTTATTTGGTGTATCATGTGCTTTCCTCCTTGTGGTTTGGATTGATGTAACGTCAGGAATTTTTACCTGATGGATGGAAACGCTGTCGATGCAGATACAGAGACTAAAATTAGTTCAATAATAAACGTTTTGAAGAGTTTGCATGCAACTCCTAAGACCTGGAATTAAATGCAAATAAAATCACTATAAACTTGCTTACAAACATTTTGCATTCATAGTTTAGCTGCAAGGAGACACAAAAAAAATTAAAAAATACAAAAGTCAGACTAAGAGACACAACCTTACAGCAGTCTGTAGAAACAAAAAGCTGCAGGACGACTACAATGACATAAAAAGTCTCTAAAACTAATCACGACTGAAAGATGAGAGTACACTGATGGAAAAAGAACTTTCAGAGTCTGGTCAAAAGTCAAAAAGGCTTTTTTAATCAGCGATTCACAGAGAGTCTAAATACAGGTTCTGTCTGGAGAGAAGCTCCTCTGGCTATCTCCCCTACACACACAGCTTTGATACAAATAATCTTGGTATGTGGTTTCCATGGTAATGTCGGTTCTATGAGTCCCTTATCACTTGTTGCCCACAACATCCTCAGTGTAATGACCATGTGAAGGCAGAAGATCAGGTGAGAAAACATTGTAAATCCAACCATAGAGATGTAACACAAAGATGTTAAATAAAGGATTACGCATAGGTTATACATTTAGTTGTGTCACTGTTACTCAAGTCCATCTATGTGTAACTAGTCTAAAGTTGAAGGTAAGGTGAGCATAGAACACAATCAATGATACATTCAGGAGTATTTTTTGACAAAAAATATAGACGTATAGATATAGTCTGCTGTCATGTCTTTGGACGGTGGGAGGAAGCTGGAGTACCTGGAGAGAACCCACGCAGACACAGGGAGAACATGCAAACTCTACACAAAAAGGAACCAGTCGGCCTGGATTAGAACCCAGAACCTTCTGGCTGTGAGGCATCAGTGCTAACCACCACACCACTGTGCCGCCCTAGGTCTGCAGAATCTCCTTGTCTCAAAAGCATGAAACCAACTGATTTTGATGATCTGTTTTTTCACTGTACAACCTGTGTTTGTACAGACATCTATGTGCAGTAGCTGTGTTGAAGTTGTGGCGACAGGATTCTTGAACAGAAAGTGACCACTCTGCAGAGAAAACCACATTATTTCAGACTACCGTCTTTTGATCTGATTTTTATCCGGTGGTATGTGTTATTCATGCCACATGTTAGGAAGTACAACATTTGCTGCGCATGCAGAAATCTTCTAAGGTAACCACTCATAATAATATGTGCAATGTTCCAGTGCCAAGCTGTGTTTATTAAAAAAGTCCAGTTCACTTTTTGGAGTTTCCAAGTTAACTGATTTGAAGCCATGCAGCTTGACTTCCTCACCACACTGGTTTAGACTGAAGTATCTCACTATTGTATGGACCATTTTTGTTCACATGTGTTCATGCATTCACTGTCTGGCTTCTGGTCAGTCTTGGTGAGATTTGTTTCACACTTATAAGATAAGATAAGACAGGACTTTATTTATCCCTGTGGGGAAATTAAGGCGTTGCAGCGGCAAGGAACAACAAAATGTAGGACAAGAGAAAAAATATATAAGAACAAATATAAATTTGTTACAAGGTACAAAAAATATTTATCTATTGCATCAGGTTAGGGTTAGGTTTGTGGACAAGGAAGTAAACTTACTCCTAAAGAGAAGACTACTTATGCACAGGCACAGGTTGTATCTTCTACAAGTTAGACCCGGGTTGTTAAATTGGCTCCTTTTTCTCTAAATAAATAATAAATAAAAAAGCGGTTTTTAAAAAAAACTAAAAAAAAAAAAACTAAATAATTTTAACGATATTAATCAAAATAACAAAAACAAATACCAAATTATATTCAATATAGGGACCCTCGGGAAGAGTCAAGCTCAACAGCAAACTTATTATGAGTTTATGCCACTCCATTAGAGGGTTATTTTAAATCAGTCACGGTCAGATATAGAGTTCCAACTATCGGGTATGGTCAGGCATAGGGTTCCCAGTATCGGTTAAGGTTAGGTGTAAAGTTCAAAGTCTCGGTTAGGGTTAGGCATAAGGTTCCAAATGGTTAGGGTTAGGGTTATGGTTAGGGTTAAGTAGCAAACCAAAAAGTTGAAAGAACCAACTGGTGTTAAATGAAGGTTGAATTGGTGGAAGCTGAATATATATAGTGACATTCATGAATATCATGAATAAAGACAAACTCCAATAGGAGTTGCACCAAGTATTGCACCAGAAATGACATGAGATGACGACATGAACTAAAACAGGGTGAGTTGGTGTGCAGATGTATTATGTCATTCATCTTCTGTAACCGCTTGTTCCTGTGAAGGGTCGCGTGGTCTGCTGGAGCCTATCCCCAATAATGCGTTGGACAGTTCTCAACCCAGTTTTAGTAGTTTCTACAATCTCCTTAGATGTTTTCTCTGCTTGATGCATGCCAATGATTTGAACCTTCTCAAACAGACTAACATCTTTTCCACAACCACAGGATGTGTCTTTAGACATGGTTGTTGAAGAAATGAGAAGCTACTCATTGCATCAGTTGGGGTTAAATAACTTTTTGTCAACTGAAAGATAATCACCCATGTAGTAATTATCCAACAGGAGGCTCCTACCTATTTGCTTAGTTAAATCCAGGTGGCGACTTTGTTTTTTTTTTTTGGCCAGGCAATGTATGTCCAAGAAAAGATGATCAGCAGTAGTGCTAAGAGTCTGACTGCTGAGGTGACAAAGGACGTCCTGAAGAGCTCCTTCTTGAACTGTGGGCTCTGCAGTCTCTGGCTGAAGGAGCTACCTAATGTCCCAATGGAGAAGGTGAAAGGGGTGGTTTTTGCTGTTTGACAATTTGGACAAAGTCCTCCAGAGGACAGTCCAGGATGGAGCTGGCCCTCTTGATCAGTTTGCCCAGTCGTTGTCCCTCTCTAACTCCACCATACCAGCAAATCACAGTGTAAAAGGTTGCAGATGCAACCGGGGCGCTGTGTCATAAAAGTTCCTGAGTAGTGTCCTGCACACCTCAAAGGACCTCAGTCTCCTCAGCAGGTGGAGGCAACCCTGCTAGTACAGGACATTCACTAACAAGACCAGTTTATTTTGACCAGGTTAAGGGGAGGGAAAGGTAGGAGGTGGATTGGAGGGTTTGAGGGGATGGGATGCGGGTGGTCCTCTGATGTTTGGATGGAGGAACCCAGGAAGTGAGATTCAGGGTGGGGGCATACCTCCGGAATCTTCAAGTCCATATTTATCCAGTTCCAGAAATTAGATTGTAAAGGAGAAGAGAGGACATAGAGGGTTGGGGTGGAGGGGTTTGAGAACTGAGCCAAACGGGCGAGGAGAGGTTAGATGCACCCATATAGGCAGGTGTGGGTAATTGGATGTTTGAGGCGTGGACTTGTTCCTGAACCTAAGTTATATCTTCAGTTAGTGTTGTCCGACCAGTCCAGTTTATTGTTCAGGTGAACACCCAGGTATTTCTATCCATCCACAATGTCGATGTCCAGTCCCCGCATGTTCACCAGTGCGGTCTGTGTTGCCTTCCTTCAGAAGTCAGTCACCATCTCCTTTGTCTTGGTGGCATTGATGTGAAGTTCTCAACCGCCCTCCTGTATTCCATGTCGTTCCCATTTAATACCTGGAACTGTCCCTTGTGGAGAACCTGTGCTGTAGAGTACCTCATCAGACAGACAGCCATGAAGCCTCACACACTACTCTGGTGTACTCTGAGAATTTAGGTAAGGTGAAGAAACTGATGCATCAGAGAGAGAATCAGATCAGCGGATGCCAAAGGGGAATACTGACCTTGAAGAAAGACAGGAATAAACATTTGTCCAAAACAGCTGCTGCATTTACATGGACTCTAGTGTTGGACTAATAATATGAATAAGAATGCCTCATGTAACCACCTGTTTCAGAACAGACTGATCAATCAGATGTAGAGAGGTGGTCTAAACCTTTGATGCAATAGAGCAAGTGTTTTTTGGCTTGTGTTTAATTACCTCAACCAGCCACGCTGGGATCCAAGAGACCACTTTAAAGCTGCAGATGCTTACCAGGTCCCAACTGTAACCTTTTTGTTTTTTCTTTTTGATGAAATAAATCCTTATTTTTGTAACTCTGTCAAGTGTCTCCAGTTGATGATGATAGCACCTCAGCCTGCTGGTTTTTCTCTGGTTGGAATAAATCATAAATAAATCAAGTGAGGAGTTTCCAGGAGGAACAGAAACATGGAGGTAGAAAAACAAGACGAACCAAGATGGAATCTATGTGGACAGAGACGATGGAGACGTGGAGACATCTTGGTTGTCTTCTTAGACTCTACACATTCAAGGTTATCAATAATGTTAGAGAAAAGCTTCTTCTTTTGTTATATTTTGAGCAGATTTGAAGCTCTAACAGATTTGTTTTCTCCATGTCAACAATCAACATCATCTGTCTCTGTTGCCTCACTCGACTGCACCACAGTTCATCTTCCAGACACCTGGCATAGACGTATACTTGCATCTGTAGCCTGATTTCTTTCCCACCTAGCATGCTAGAAAATGTTCTGAGAACCTTGATAAGGGCTTCTGCTGTCTGTATGCGCAAATAAATACAGCTGATCATAACTGAGTCCATGAACACATCCCACTCAACTAGATGCTGCTTCTATGTGAGGGATCACATTATAGCACACACTTTTTTTTCAGTTTGCAAAACGGCCAGCAGCAACAAACGTTACACAGAAAAAGTAATGTCTTAATTAGCTTACTTTCCTCCTCTAGTGTCATATAACATCAGGTAAAATTTTAAAGGTGTTAGACACCATGTGTATTTCAGTAACAGTTCCCAAGTTGACTGGTTGTAATGTGTTTTAATTATTATAATTATTAATAATCTTATTCATGGTCTTACGTCCTCATAGCTAAGCTTACAAGCAGATTGGTGGTGCACACTACAACAACACCATGCTGTAGTTTAGAGTTTATTGTATCAGCTGGGGGGCCCTTAAACAGGTCTCCTACTGTCAATGAAAACTTGTATGGGACCTTTGAAATAATGTGCAACACGCCTTTGTACATCACTTTCTTGAGTTACAATCATATGGAAGAAATATCAATACTTTTATGGATTCTGCAATGTGCACAATAGTAGAATTTGATGATGTACAGGCTATATAAAATGGCCAAAGGTTGAATTGTGTGAATATTGCCTCCTGCAGAGGGAATCAATTGTATTTTGCTGCCAAATGCCCATTCAGGGAATAAAAATCCAATTCAAGTACACTTTTGTCTTCAATAATCAATATATTGATAAATAAATGTCATTAGAATTGTCTGAATTAGACGGATATGAACTAAAGCAGGTATCCTCTCAAATATCAATGCTTATTCAGTGCTTAAAAGGCAAGTTTGGAGATGCATTATATAACATCAGGCCTTCTTTAATTATAAACAGGAAACTTGGCAATGGGGAAAGAAGAACTAATAATGACTCATAAAGAAAAGTTGGGGAAATAGGGAACTCCTGAGTTGACCACAACTATTGTTGTTCATATTTTTACTTCTGTCATTCATGTCAGAGGTTTTAAGGCTCTGTAGCGACTCGTCGTCAGAAAAGATCCATTTCTCCAGCTCTGAACATGCTGCTGCTAGTCCTGCTGCTGGTGCCAACCACAGTGAGTCTCACTTCAAATCTAACCTGAGAAACATCGTTGTCATGGCTTTGCAGCTTCATTTTCAATCCAAACCATCATGATTGTCCACCATGTTTGACTTTAGGCTCAGAATGCGACGACCCAGAAGAAACCTGACGTTTGCCAGGTGAACTCCACCTTGTGGATGTTCCCGGCCGTGAAGTATGAGGCCGTGCTGGAGCAGGTCGAGACCTGTGAGGGATCTCTGAACAAGCTGCAGCATCAGGTAGGGGCTCACAGTCAACGTCATTTTACAGGAGTCGAGACCTTACAGAGAAATTTGGGAATAGATAAGCAATTTTAATCATTTATAAAAAGAAAAATCAACAGATCTACATTTGGCACCAAGAGTTAGTGTTGCCCAAAGAGCTTGTATTGAAAAGGCTTGTATGACATATTGTTGTATCATGTAGTAGAAGACAATAGTACAGATTTTTTTAATTTAAACTATTTTAAATCACTTTCCCACAATAAGTTGTAAATGATAAATGTAAATTGAGTGACCAAAGTTGCAACAGCCACATTGGCAACAATAAGCATAAAACGTCAAGAACAGAAATATAGTCCTATGGGAACTGTGATGAGTTATGCAGAGAAGACTTGCAGGAATTTTTCATGTTGACCTTTCTGCAAAAATCCTTCATATAGAGGATATTTGACAGTTTTCTTGCGTGTGCTGCTTGATCTCGTCATTTTATTCTGGAGTTCATTTCGGCATGCAATGCCGTGTGACGTTGGGGAAGTTCGACATCCAGGAGAAGGAGAAGGAGTCAGTTTCACAATATTTTAACTTAAATGTGAAATCTGAAGCCGTTTCTGTTTGTGTTTCCTCGTTCCAGGTGGAGGTTTCCAGCAAGCGTCTCCCTCAGATCCAGGCCGAGGTGATGAACGCGACGGCCCGGCTGGAGCCTTTCCAATACCTCCACGACCGCGGCCTGTACACGGCTCTGTCCCTGAGGCTGCTGGGGGAGGTGCTGGGTCAGCTGGAGACGGACATCAGTGTCGTCCACAGACAGCTGAACAATGCCCAGACGCAGAAACTCTCCAAAGACGTACAGCAGAAAGAAATACAGCAGAGAAAAGTATGATATACAAGAATGCTACATCATGTCTTATGCTCTTGTGTGTTTGTGTGTTTTTAGGTGAGTAAAGTGCGCAAAGCTGTAGACAAGATGCAAACTTCAGATACCATGAACATGAAGTCAGTGAAAGAGAAGCTGCGCTACCTGAAGAACAACGTTGAGTCCTGCAAGTCAATACCCAAAGACTTCAAAGGTAGGTGGTCTTCATTTATGGGTCACTATTCTGGGCCCCTGACTTTTTTGGGGTTAACACCTGTTCAGACTTGATTTTAGGGTAAGGGGGGGTTACAGTTAGGTAGGGCAGCAACAACTCATCGACGACCACGCATTTGCATAGAGTATGTATTGGTTGGTGGTCAGAGTCTGGGAGTCGTCATTGTGTCTTTATCAGTTGTTTTTGAGAAATGACTTGGTTTTAGGGTAAAGGTTACAGTTAGGTTAGGGTTAGTTGAGATGGTTATGGTTAGGGTTACGGGCAAGGGAACAAATTATGTCAAAGGAATAGTAGACTCTGTCAGTGTATGCTGCCTGTTAACTTGGGATGCCATGCTGAAAGAAATTCTTAAAAAGGATTCTTAACATCACAATTCAAACATCCATCAATCATTTCTTTATTGACACCCCCCCCACACACACACACACCAGTAATGACAGAAGCCATATGTACTGCCTATGAATGAATCTCTACATTGGCCTAAACAAGCTAACATTAGCCTTTGTGAGCCTTCACAAGTCAATAGGAGTATTATATCATTGTGAGGTTGATATGATGTTTTATTTATAACCTTATGTGGTCTATCTACACAATTGTCTATCAACTATGCACCACATGGTGACTTGCCTAACAGAATCTGTGCCCTGTGTCTCAATTTCAAGGCGTATTCACACCAGGAAGGTCCGTTAGTTCACTTGCTTTGGTCCGGACCAATTATTTTTTTCTTTTTTTTTTTTTTAGTGCGGTTCGCTTTCACACTGTGATTAATTGCAACCGGACCAGAATTTATAAACAAAAACACATGTGCTAAGGTCGTTCAGCCATTGGCTGGTAAACGTATAGGCGGGGTAAAGAAGGAAGCCAAATGTCCCACGTAAATAGGCTATAATGGAGACTTTGCGTACTGTAGGTCTACTTGTTATTATGCTAGCAATATGGTTTATAAACTGAGCGCTGGAATCCCCTCTCTCTCATTTGTTTACTAAAAATCTTATATACTTCTGCATTTTTATGTGTTTTCTCCAGCATTTGAGATATCTGGACATCTGCCCAGATATCTAGGAGGCAGCGTGTCTCCTCAGAGCTCGGTTAAGCCACGGCTCATCTCTACCTAACCCACCTGCGTTTGTTTGCTTCACGTGTCTCTCTCTGTTGTGTGTGTCACTGGGCTATCCTACATTTTCCATAACTAGTGCAGTGCCCGTCGGAAGTATGTATTCCTATAGTGGGAGCTGAAGAAGATTTTTCAGTTGTGACCATTGTCGTGACCCATGTCTCCTCCCCACAAAGACACCTGCCCAGTTTCAAATCAGCGTGCCACAGACAGACAGACAGACACAAACTCACCAAATAAGTTAAAAGAAATTCTTGATTTATAGATAGATGATCAAATCACTCATGTTTTGTCTGTAAACTGTAAAATAACGTTGAGTCTCCGTTGCCATGGTTACCATCTAGCGTTTGAGCCAGCGCAATAATTTAGAACTGTCATCAGGCAACTGGAAATATTAGAGCGGAGAAAACCTATTTTACCGATATATTTTACATTTCTTATCCAAACAACGTCAAACTTAGCAGTGCACATCTTCGTGCCCGTAGCGAGACACCTGCCCAGTTTCAAATCAGGCCAACGGTTCGCGACATATGCGTGCCACAGACAGACAGACACACAGACACACAGACACACAGACGCTTCTTGATAGATGCGCGAAAACTACGGGAGCTCGTCAAATCCAAAAAGGTAGATTTTTGCAACTTGGGTCGGATCGAGGTCGGGCTGCTTTCACACCATAAAGGAACCGCACCAGGGCTCGGTAGGAACCGCTCCGAGACCACCTCCTCAGCTGGGTCTCGGTCCGCTTGTTTGGTCCGCACCAGAGTTCGAGTGATTGTATTCACACCAGTCAAAAAGGTCCGAACCAAGCAAGGAAACGAACTTGAGTTCGTTTTAATCGAACTAAACAAGGCAGGTGTGAATACACCCTCAAACATGGTCTTTTGCCTCCATCTCGTGGGCTAATGGTGGTTCAACAGATAATATAGCCATCTTGTATGGAACGGGCCTTTGTATTTGTAAATCGCTGATCTGGGGAGTTATACTCATATGGATTCTATAATGTGCACAATGGTAGAATGTAATCCAGGCTAAATAAAATTACTAAAGGATTGAATTGCATGTACATTGCCTCCTGTAGTGGAATCAGTAGTATTTTATTGCAAGATTCCCTTTCATGAAGGGTTCTCTTTGGTTCTCCAAATGTAAAATTGAGAGTGGGCCTGGTTCTATTTTTACTAAAACATTTGTAGAATCTGTGTGCTTTGTGGTATTTGTATAAACTCTTGGTCCAGTTCTTGTTGAATGAGTTCAGAAGGATATCATTGCCATTAGGGTGTTTTCTACCATCTAGTCTAAGAACTTTTAGGTGAGGATGAAAATGTAAATCTTTGTTCCTAACACTGGGAATCCGCCCTCCTAAGTCTTACCTATCCATAGAGACCAGGCTCCGGTATATGAACCTGACAATTTTGGAGGTATTATTTGGGGTACTTTGGTCTGGTTTGGGTACATCTTTTCAGGCGAGCGTAACCTCCCTGCACTCTTGAGCTTAAGAGGTTACATTCTTTGTGACTGATCATGTCCTATGTAAACATGGTTAGTATTGAGCTCTATTTGACTATCAGAAACCTTCTCATCTCTCCCTTGGTTCCAGGTCGGGGCAGGCACTGCCTCAAAGGTCTGATCACCAACATCAGCGATCCCGTCACTACTAAGGTCTGTCCTTATGGTCAGAGCTACATCTCTGGCTCATGGGGCAAACAAGCCCAGCTGAACAGCAAGGGGCAGAAGAACAGTTACTGGGTTCAGCCTCTGCTCAGTGGCCACATCCATGGAAACAGCGTGCGCATTTACCAAACCTACGAAGACTTCATGGCTTCTGTCAACCACCAGGACTTTACCTTCGCCTCGTCCTACACCCACGCTGATGCCATCGAGGGTCCCAGCGCCGTCCTGTACGGTGAAGCTCTGTACTATCACTGCTACCGCTCTGCAGACGTCTGCCGCTATGACCTGAAGACCAACACCGTTAAACGGGTGAAGCTTCCAGGCACCAGAGTCGGTTTTAACAACAAGTTCCCTTACTGCTACTACAGCTGCCGGCCTAATAGTGACGTGGATGTGGAGGCGGATGAGACAGGACTGTGGGCGCTCTATGCCACCATCGGTAACCACGGCAACCTGGTGGTGAGTCGGCTAGTTTGGGACGGCAAGGCTCAGACTCTCAATGTGACTCAGACGTGGGAGACGAGGCTGTTCAAGAAGGCGGTGAGCAACGCCTTCATGGTGTGTGGCGTCATGTACGCCACTCGCTACGTGGACGAGTACCGCGAGGAGGTGTTCTACGCCTTTGACACCGCCACGGGCAAGGAGGACAACTCACTAGCGCTGCCGCTGGAGAAGGTCGCTAAGGGAGTGGCCAGTGTGAGCTACAACCCCACCAACAAGCAGATCTACATGTACAACGATGGATATCTGCTGGCTTACCAGGCCCAGTTCTGATCTGAAGCTGTTGTAGTTCAGTGCATATTTTCATCCCGAAAAAAAAATCTGTTAGCTATTGGCTAATGCTAGTGCTAAAGATGTGATAAGAAATGTTTTTAACCTTGAATAAAGCTCAAAAAGTATAATAAAGACTGAAAGAATGAAATACTTTATAACCCTTATTTTTCTTATTACATTCGGAAATATAATCACTATATCAACTTATATTGGTTCTTGGTGGTCGTCGTCATTTATTTTCTCTAATGAAGACAACATGTAAGTAAAAAATTAACAGCAGATTAAAAACTTCTGAAATATAAACAGAGCATCCTCTGTCCTCTCCAGTTTTACATGGAGATACTTCTCTAACAGGAACTCAAAAGCTACAGAAAGATGACTTCAGAAGCCCTTAGCTTTAGACCTACTTCACAAACTACAATTACTGTCGGTGAGCTTCATTCTTCCTTCTAATATTAGATGGAACGGCAACAAAGGTCTTAACATTCCTACTGCATGTTCATTTACAATTTCAATAATAACTAGATGATCGCAGGTGATCATAAAGGGATCCACGCCGTGAAGAAGTCATCTCCAAGCGGGACACAGAGGCATAAGCGGGTCAGACATGGCCTGAAAGGAGGCAAAGTGTCTGCGGAGTAATCCTTTGGCTGACAAGTGAATGAGAGTCAGGCGGGTCGGAAGCAACAAAATTTGGTGGGCTTGTATGCAGTCTTCCACAGATGCCATTTCCTCAGTCTGCCACTAGAGGGAGTCATAGGTTAAAGCAGGTGGGAAAAGACCTGACAGGAGGTCAAGTGTGACTAGAGGAAAGCTGGGTCTGCCAACTAAGTAGGAGATAGGACTCAAATATTTACACATCACCATTAGCCCCCCCTATAGAACGTATTGCATGAAACTTGGTGGGCTTGTAAGGAGTCATCCACAGATTATTATTTTCAAATTTCAAGCAGTTTACTGTGGTGGTTTGTGAAATATAAACATGTAGTGGTTGTAGCGTCCCCTAGAGCCCGAATTTCACGAAACTTTTCATAAGGATTGGGTGAATACTTCAAAAGTTATAGGCCTTAAAGTCATATGAAATGTTTCCATGTCACCTGTAGAGCCTCCTGTAGGCGTAATGTCATGCAAGTTGATGGGCATCTACACAATATGTTACAGATTGTGTAGATGCTCAAATTTCATGAAGTTAGTTATTGCAGTTTTTGAGATATTGAAATGTTGCTTGTGTAGCGCCTCCTAGAGACCAAGGGTCACAAACGTTGGGGTGCTTGTACGGAATCATATATTAATCAATGATTAAGTTTGATTAAGTTTGGGTATATACTTCACAAAATATGAGCTTAGGAGTTATGTAAGCGTCCGCGTAGTTCTGCTGGGAAGACTCCAATACGTCACTTATTCATTCATTACCCTTAACCAATCAGCAGCCCCGCCTGTCTTTATAATGAACCGTGTCACGCACCTGTCTGGCTGCTTTCAGGTATCGATTTTCGACGTCAATTACGACAATCGTCTCGTTCCGTAGTAGCTATGTCGCTTAAAGAGATCGCCTCGTTGCCCATCTCTGATTCCGACGACGATGATATGATCCTTCCAACTCCTTCCCCGAAGCGCCGGAGCACTCGCGTTCGGGTGAGAGAATCGCCCTGGGCCGGCCGGCCCCCCGAGCAAATTATTAGTTTACTAGAAAGTCGGGGAATTCCCATCCAAAGAGGAACTTCAAAGGAAGACCTCCTCCTTATGGCATCTCAAATATTCGGTAACCCCGAGCCGGATCATCAGCCGGACAAATCAGCATCACCAAGCCCCGACGCACAGCCGCAGCCAGCAAAGACAAGAAAGAAGCGTCTCGTAAAATCACCTTTACCTCGGCCAGCGAAGAAAACGAACAAATTAACAACAGGACCTACGGCTTCTACCTCACGGGACGGGGCTGCCGGCGAGCCAGCATCAGACCAGATCCTCCAAGCCATCCACGTCCTGGCTCAGTCCGTTAAAAGCCTGGAGACCAGGATGACCACCTTCGAGAACATCGCCTCCGGCCCTTCGACTTCATTCCCGGCGCCGGCTTCGCAGTTTTCACCAACGGTTCCCACCGTTCAAAATCAGTCCACTGCCTCAACCGCATCACCGCTCCTCCAAGATTCATCCGCGACCGGAACACCCTCCGGCGCCTCCGCTGCCACGGGCTTACAAGTCTACAGCCTGGCGACAGCCGCTCCAGCCCTCGCCCTCGGTAGGACGTTTATTTCCCCCGCTGCGGCGGCCGTTTCTTCTTCATTGAGATCGAACATCATCCAAGGTAAAGACGTGAATTTGGCTTCATTACTTTTGCCGTCACCAGCCCGCGATCGTCAATTTGTAGAATGTGGAGACGTCTCAGTCATGCTCAAATCCTCTGACCCCAGATTGCATCGCAATCTGCCATTCGGCGAATTCGTCATCGCTTTCAGCGTTTACAGAGATATTTTATGTAACGTCTATCCTGACAGAAGAGAGGAGCTGGACACTTATTTAGCCATGATGGCCGATTTCAGCCAGCGCTACGGTGGGACTCTCTTTTATGAATACCACCTAGCTTTTTCTGCCAAATCCGCCGCTTTCTTAAGCATGCATAACAGCAGGCTGAATTGGGCCGTAACAGACTTCGAACTGTTAGTTCGTCATTTCGGCGGGCACCGCACATTGGCCTGTGTCATATGTAGTGCTCACAGTCACACCGCTGCATTCTGCCCCAAGGCACACGACCAAAAGCCGTCTTCTGCTGTCCCAGGCTCCAATCCAGTAAGCAGTGGGTGCGACAGGCAAGGTCGCCCATTCATACGCTTTAATGGGGCAACTCTGTGTAATAACTTTAATGAAGCTGTGTGTTCTTTTAATGAATGTCGTTTTCTGCACGTTTGTAGTTTCTGCAAAGAACCCCACCCGAAATCAGTCTGCCCCCGACGCACGAGGCCTCCCAAGCGAGGAAAAGCTCCGTTAAAGAAATTCTAAGCAGGCATCCATCGACCCCCATTAATATAACAATTCTCTCACACCTTCTGTCCTCCCATCCAGACCCCTCATTCGTTAATTATTTGCTCACGGGCCTTTCTCAAGGATTTCGGGTGGGTGTTATGTCTTCACTTAGCAAAGCATTTATTGCTAAGAACCTTCAGTCTGCTCTTACTGAACCCGATGTAGTCTCAAACTTGTTGGCTAGAGAAGTGAATAAAAACTACGTCATCGGTCCCTTCAGTTCGCCTCCCTTCTCTACCTTCAGGATAAACTCTCTAGGAATAGCGACCCGCAAGTACTCAGGCAAGAAGCGACTTATTTTCGATATGTCATCTCCTCACTCCGATATCATAGCCAGCGTTAATGAGTGCATTCCCCAGCAGCCATTCTCGCTATATTATGCATCTGTCGACAACGCGATTCACCTGATTAAATTAGCAGGCGAAGGAGCGTGGTTAGCAAAAGCAGACATCACAGACGCCTTTAAAGTCATGCCCATCCATCCCGCAGACTGGCACCTCTTCGGGGTTAAATGGGAGTCAAAATTTTACTTCGCCGTCAGACTGACCTTCGGCTGCAGGAGCAGCCCCTGCATATTTAATTGCCTGTCAGAGGCCTTGTGTTGGATTCTGCTAAACGTCTGCAAATTGCCATTCGTTTTACACCTTTTAGACGATTTTCTGCTAATCGATTTCCCGTCTCCCGAATCATCAGTGCTCGACTCCCTTAAGCAAGTGTTCCATGACGTAGGCGTACCCCTCTCTATCGAGAAAACAGAAGGTCCTTGTAAGTCTCTCGTCTTTCTCGGAATCCTCCTGGATTCAGCGGAAATGAAAGCCTCTCTCCCAAACGAGAAACTAGTCAGGATTAGGTCCATCGCTGAGACACTTCAGTCTTCCGACGTGGTCTCTAAACGCGAACTCCTCTCACTCCTCGGCCATCTTAATTTCGCCATGAGGATCATTCCGCAAGGCCGCTCTTTCATTTCTCGCCTGCTAAACTTGGCGCATTCAGCCATCAAATTAAGTGACCTGGTCCGTCTCGACGAGGGCTGCAGATCTGATCTGAAATTCTGGTCTCATCTTCTGAACAACTGGAACGGCATCTCGTTCTTTTATAATGACGTGCCCGAATCATCAGAGTCACTGGCATTATACACAGATGCAGCTCCCTCTGTCGGTTTTGGGGGTTTTTACCAAGGGCAATGGTTCGCTGAGAAATGGTCCCCTGACTTCTCAGAGTTTGCCCTCGGGTCCGCCTCTTCAGCATTGTACGAGATCCTTCCAATCGTCGTAGCCAGTGTCCTATGGGGCGCCACTTGGTCTCGCAAACGGATCAACATATTTTGTGACAACGAAGCAGTGGTATGCATCCTTAACAAAGGACGATCCCCATGCAACAAAATCATGTCCCTTCTTCGACGGCTAACTTGGCAGTCCGTCATGCATAATTTTATCATCAGTGCAGAACATATCCCCGGTTACCAAAACATAATCGCAGATGCTCTCTCTCGTTTTCGATTCCAGGAGTTCAGACGGCGCTGCCCAGATGCCGACCCGGAGCCGATAGCGTGCCCACCGTTCCCAGCTCTAATCTTGGATTAAAATCACCTATGGCATCACTGTTAGACAGTGCTAGACGCTATATGATTAAAGGAATAGCCCCAAGCACTCTTAAAGTTTATAAGTCTGCTTGGACCTGCTTTACATTATTTTGCCTTTCATACAGGCACCCATCTTCCCAATACTCGTCCCAACCGTGTGCGCATTTATCGTCCATAATTTCGAAACTCGTAAAATCAAAGTCACATCAATCAGAAGGATGTTGGCTGGCATCCAATTTCACGCAAGGCTAAATGACCCTAATTTCCCAAGCCTGTTCTCAACACCATCCATACGGTTGCTACTTAAAGGAATAGCTAAAACTACGGTAACCGTTCCGGATCAACGACTTCCTATCACCCCTTCCATTCTCCGCACTTTGGTATCTAGACTACGGCAGGGGTTATTCACACCGTATATCGATATACTTCTAGAAGCAGTTTTCCTCATGGCTTTCTACGGTTTCATGCGTTCTGGAGAATTCTGTTCTGACGCCCAGATTTTTAACCCTTCTCGAGACCTTGCAAACTCCGACATCCGTTTTTCCTTGCGCTACTATACTATCTGGCTGAAACATTCCAAAGCAGATACATCAGGCTCAGGCACCTCTATTAAAATCTATAAATTGCTTCCTACTTTCTGTCCTTATCTATCCATGATTAACTACTTAAAATTACGCTCACATTCTCCAGATAATTCACCGTTATTTATTCTTCCTACGGGGCGACCCCTGTCCAAGCACTGGTTTAAAATCCACCTAACAACGGTGGTGAGGAGTTGTGGCCTCTCGCCATCGAACTATACCGGGCACTCCTTTCGCATTGGCGCTGCTACCGCAGCTGCCGAACTAGGATTACCGACATCATCCATCAAATTGCTCGGAAGATGGTCCTCATCAGCTTTCCAATCCTATATAAGACCTGAGGAGGATCATCTCATTCCAGATGCTCAGTTGGCACTCTCAAGAATCAACTAAGGTATACTTGCAAACGTCTGGTGGTGGTTACCTTCATTGTAGTAGGCTACTAAAGCCATGTTTCCCTAACTCACCCTCGAGTAACCAAATCTTCCGACAAATTTACGTACAGTCAGCACCTTGTATTCTTAGTAGTATATTCTTGCACACTGCTCCGCTTCCCTTTCCAAGTTTAGTAAAACCATCTTCTATTCATTGTTCTAATATCAAGTCACCATATCTTTCATGAATTCCTTCATGCTCATCGAAGAAAAGAGGTATCTTCGAGATACCCTTCGTCAAATCATATCTTTCGAAATCTTCCATCAGGCTATCACGACCCTGATAAATCTCAGTATCTTAGTCTTAAATGATAAATCTCAGTCTGGTACGTTTCTAGACTCTTCGTTTTTAAAATGATAAATCTCAGTCTGGCTCCCCCCAGACTCTTCGTTTTAAATGATAAATCCCAGACTCTTCGTTTCTTCATCATCGTATCTGTTTATCCTCCTGAATATGCTACATCGAATCATCGTCAAGCACATGCTTTTCGCAATCACGTGTCTTCGTGTCACGTTTCATTCGTCATCGTCAATCATGAGTCATCACCATAGTCAATAATATGTCATCGTCATCGTTAATCATGAGTCATCATCATAGTCAATAATATGTCATGGTCATCGCAATCATGCGTCATCGTTAATCATGTGTCTTTGTTTTCATTACTTCATCATCGAATCAAGCTTCCGTTCACCTCAACATCGCACCTAAGAAGGCCTATAAGCCATGATCGGCTCATAATGGCCAATTCACTTCACTCTCCTATTTACAAAATATCTTATATTGCACCTGACCTCTCTGGACCTCAATTAAGTAATTAACATCACCCTGTCAACCACGCGGTGTCATGTCAACCTATCCCAGGTGCAAAGCTTTATGCATCCCGTAAATTACTAATTAGAATATGTTATGCTCTATTCCAGCGGACATGATCTTGAGAAGTGCCTGGTACGTATTTTCCACTTTTATTCTTTGGGGGTAGGCTCCGCCCCTGCCGTCTCACTCCGGCAGGATCTGCAGGGTCCGATCGCTTCGAAACCTGGACCGAGGACGGGGCCTGCGCCAAAGACTTTCCATATTGCCAACTGTTATGTCTGTAAATCCTTCTCTCTCTGATGTTCTCTTGTCTGTACCCGGCTGGCCTTAGGCAGATGGGTCCCTCCATATGAGCTGGGTTCTGCTCGAGGTTTCTTCCTGTTAAAAGGGAGTTTTTCCTCGCCACAGTTGCCTTCAGGCTTGCTCTGGGGGTTTCAGGCCGGGTTTTCGTAAAGCGTCTTGAGACGATTCGTATTGTTATCGACGCTAGATAAAATTGAATTGAAATGAATTGTATTGAATTATATGGATTAAATAATTAATTCTTATGCACATCGTTGTTTCCCGAGTCTTCCTGGCTGAAATACTGTTGCAAGCCTGTAAAAATTAATTAGCCATTAACTTTGTAATCAATAACCCTGCTAAGGTTCTTTTGAAAACTTTTTTCTATCTTTGTCCATAAACGATACAAGCCAAATTTGGTGAGAATTGGATGAACGGGCTAGGAGGAGTTGATTTTGCTTTGAGGTGCAATTTTTTCAAAATGGTGGGAAAAATGTCAGGCAGAAATGGGCGTGACCCAGTCCATTAGAACCAGGGCTATATAAGGAATCAGAAGGAGAGAAGGCACACGGTTCTCGAGATTTGAGCCAAAAAGTAAACTGGATTATTATAGCGCCACCTAGCTGTAGGCATGTGTATTGACACCTTGGCAAAGTGAAATGCTAGGACTTCTACCGAGTTACCAGTTATGATGCCTTTTGCCCTTGCAGTTTGTCCTGAGCAGACACTTTTAGGGAAGCAGAAAAAACAGAAGAAGAAAAATCGCAACAAAATCATTCAAAATCAAAACTTCGTAGCATGGACCCCAATAAAAACTTTGTTAATTGGGGAAAAATGCAAAGTAAAGGGGTGCTTTAGTGCTTTTTTGGGCTTATATAATTAACTGATAGGATCTCATCAGATTTGGACCTTTAATCAGTTGTTTTCTGAGTGCTTACTTCCCTGTCACTGTGTCTTTCCTTCAGTTCTGTATCTAAGTCTGTCTTTGCCCTGTCTTTTCTTAGTTTGTCTGTTTCCTTCATCTTTATCAACAATTCCCATTGTGCAGAGTACCGCGCAAAGCCAATGAGATACAGTTAGCTCTAATCAGAAGTGAACAGAAAGTTTAATTCACATAAAGTGCAGGTACGACCTACTGGGATCAGCCTGGTAGGAGTAGGATGTACATTTGTGTTGTGTACAGTGTTTACAGGATATTTTACATAATTGTAATTGACAGCATGCCAGGGCGAACTGCAGAGGTGTTGAAAAAGAAGGGTCAACACTGAAAATATTGACTCTTTGCATAAACCTGATGTAATTGTCAATAAAACCCTTTGACACTTGTGAAATGCTTGTAATTATACTTCAGTATATCATCTGACAAAAAGATCTAAAAACACTGAAGCAGCAAACTTTGTGAAAACCAATACTTGTCATTCTCAAACACACACTTGCATCTTTACTTTGGTTTTGTTTCAAATGAGCTTCAAAAAGTAAAAATAAAAACACACCTAAACGACCCCAAACCAGACGTCCACTAATCTAGTTTTACCTATAAAATAAAAGTCAAATCTGGCGTGAAACCACCTAACTGGCAACCCTGACTTGGTACCAGTGTGGCGTAATCTAGCAGAATAATACTTTAATTTATAACAAATTAAACTGTGCCACGCTAAAAGTGAACACGTGGATTATTGTAGTCGGTATAACATCAGCAGTGTACCGCGTGCCTGAGTGACGGATATATATGTGCTGATGTTAAAAGAACTGAACCATGAGCCCAGAGACGCTGTAATAAACCTGGACCTTCTCTTTCTTTTAGTCAAACAAGAACTCCAGAGCTGCTTTTAGAGAGCTGCTTTTAGAAGCCGTTCGCTTTAGAGCTACTTCACAACCGACAATTACCATCGTTGATCTTCCTTCAAGCTCGGAAAAGAATTTAAAAAAGCATCTTCGCTGCTGCTGCTGCTGCTGCTGGAAGACTGGATGGAAACGTCTTGTAATCTCTGTTGCATCATGTTTGACAATAAAGAAACTGTGGATGTAGGAATTTTTAAAAAGGCAAAAGTAGTGTTTCCTACTTCATTGGTATTGTATCACTGATGTAATATTTTTTAGGGGTTATTAAGCTGTTTCTTATGACATATTTTTAACATTTTATGATTTATTATTTGAGTGTATGATTGGTTAAGCATGGATGTAAACGGCAGGGTAACTTTAGGCTTTCACAAAAAGAGAGGTAGGATTGAGTCCTGGTGAAAGAAAAATAATAAATTGAAAAGGCTTACAAGAACAAAAAGGTGCTGCAGAGCTCCAAGGAAATCCAAAACTAAAGAAAATTTTACCATGAGGAGTAAAGCAGGTGAGTACAACAGGTGCATCCAGGAAGACTCCACAGGTGACAATCACACAGCAGTAGTCACGTTTAAAATTTTCTTTTTAGACGTCCTAATTCTAACAAGTAAGCTGGACAGAGTGCTGTTCTTTCCTATGATGCATCTTTAAATCCAAGGTTTGAAACCCACAATGCTTTGCTGCGTCCCTTTACTTTGACCTGGAGCAACCATTCAGAGAGTTTGTAGTCGTACCGGGTGTCTACAGTAGGGGGCGGTGCGGTCCCACTCTGAGGTGGAGGCGGGGGGACAGATGTTTGTGCTGCTGTGGCCTGGTTTCCAGTTTCTGGCTGGCTGCCTCTCAGACACACCCAAAGCTCTGCTCACATAATGACAGACCTGCTGCTGCCCTGCAGATTTTTTAGAGAAGCCAAACGGCAGCCGGCTCTGGCCCAGGACAGAACTCAGCGGTCTGCTCTATGCCGTGTACGTGGTCGGGGTTGATTCCATGTTTCCGGCAGGGGAGGATCTACATGTTGTGTAATGACATGCTGGGATCGCACTGGAAATCTTAAAGATCTGCTCTTTCATTGTTGCTACTACAAACACATGTTTAAATGTATGAAATGAGAAGCTGGGAGGCTGCAAAGTTAGAGATCGGTTTAAACTGACCATTGGTGCAAAGTGACCTGCTGAGGGGACACGTTTACCCATGACAGCATAATATCCATACAATTAGGTATTAAAAGTATTTGACTCTACATAAGACAGAGCTTCAAAGTAGATCTTAATGGCTGTAGCCATCTTTCACATCTACAGCAGTGGCAATGTAGTAAGTTAGTAGGAGGGAATAGGAGACGTAAACTAAGAGGTCCACATATGATACAACAAACTTAAACTACAGCAGAGGCATTGTGTTTAGCTTTCAGCTATAGTAGGAGACTTAAACTAAATTTTAAACTATAGCAGTGGCAATCTACAAAGTTTTAAATGACCATAGCAGACCTAAACTAAGAGGCCACCCACTTGACTTTCAACAACAGCAGTGGCAATGTGCTACTTTTTCAACGACAGTAGTAGACCTAAACTAAGGGGCCCCCATCCGACAAAACTTTCAACTACAGCAGTGGCAATGTAGTAAGTTAGCAGGAGAGATTAGGAGACTTAACCTAAGGGGCCAACATACGATACAACAAAGTTTAAACTACAGCAGTGACAATGTGCTAAGCTCTCAGTTGCAGTAGGAGACTTAAACTAATTTTTGAACTATAGAAGTGGTAATCTACAAAGTTTTAAATGTATGTAAGAGACCTCTCCAAGGGGTAATTTCAGCTACAGCAGTGGCAGTGTAGTAAATTGGCAGGAGAGAGTAGGAGACTTGAACTAAGGGGCCCACATATGATACAACTAATTTTAAACTATATCAGTGGCAATGTGTTGAGGTTTCAGTTGCAGTGGAGACTTAAACTAATTTTAAACTATAGCAGTGGTAATCTACAAAGTTTTAAATGAATGTAGGAGACCTCCCTCAGGGGCCCCCCATTTGACATGATGTACTTTCAGCTACAGCAGTGACAATGTGCTACTTATTCAATGACAGTAGTAGACCTAAACTAAGGGGCTCCATCTAACAAAACTTTTAACTATAGCAGTGGCAATGTAGTAAGTTAGTAGGAGAGAGTAGGAGACTTGAACTAAGGGGCCCACATATGATACAACTAATTTTAAACTGTATCAGTGGCAATGTGTTGAGGTTTCAGTGGAAGTAGGAGACTTAAACTAATTTTAAACTATAGCAGTGGTAATCTACAAAGTTTAAAATGACCATAGTAGACCTAAACAAAGGGCCCCCCATCTGACAAGACTTTCAACTACAGCAGTGGCAATGTAGTAAGTTAGTAGGAGAGAGTAGTAGACATAAACTAAGGAGCCCACATATGATACAACTAATTTTACATCAGTGGCAATATGTCTAGGTTTCAGTGGCAGTAGGAGACTTATACTATTTTTTAAACTATAACAGTGGCAATCTACAAAGTTTTAAATGACCATAGCAGACCTAAACTAAGAGGCCACCCACTTGACATTCAACAACAGCAGTGGCAGTGTGCTACTTTTTCAACGACAGTAGTAAACCTAAACTAAGGGGCCCCCATCCGACAAAACTTTCAACTACAGCAGTGGCAATGTAGTAAGTTAGCAGGAGAGAGTAGGAGACTTAACCTATGGGACCAACATATGATACAACAAACTTTAAACTACAGCAGTGGCAATGTGCTAAGCTCTCAATAGCAGTAGAAGACTTAAACTAATTTTAAACTACAGCAGTGGTAATCTTCAAAGTTTTAAATGAATGTAGGAGACCTCCCTCAGGGGCCCCCTATTTGACATGATGTACTTTCAGCTACAGCAGTGGCAATGTGCTACTTTTTCAATGACAGTAGTAGACCTAAACTACTTTTAACTATAGCAGTGGCAATGTAGTAAGTTAGTAGTAGAGAATAGAAGCTTTAAACTAAGGGGCCTGCATGTGACACAACAAACTTTAAACTAAATCAGTGGCAATGTGAGACCCTTCTAAGGGGCCCCTACTTGACATGACACACTTTAAACTACAGCAGTGGTAATGTGTTTAGTTTTCAGACAAATATGAAACCAGTACATGTATGATATTAGAGCAGTATCAATAGTATCAATAAACCTTAGTAAGTGCTTCATTTTTGCTTAAGAAAACACAAATTCAGTCAGTAAATGTTGCTGCAATCAAATTGTCTGTCTGTCAGCGAATTAACTGATTAACTTATCACTCTCTGGCTGCCTGGAGAAATAATACAACTGAGTATGTATTTATAATTGGGGTCAGAAGGGGCCCAACAACACATTCTTGCCTGAAGTCGCTCCATGTTCCTCAGGGAGAATTATAATAACGTCTCATGTATCACCTAAGGCAGGTCTTTGATTAGTTTTAACATGTTAGCATTCAGCTTCCTTTGGTTACAGATCTACTAACGTGCCCGGGTTAGGGGTCAGGGCTCCTTAATGTAGAAGAGGAAACTGCAGCGTATTCTTTCTTTTTAGGGAACGACCAACTTCAGATTTGTCAGCAAATATTCAGGAGAGAGAGAAGAGATCCTGACGTTTAAAATTCTCATTTCTGACTTTTCTGCATTGTCACTAATAGTCTCAGGGTTTATCGAACGCTTAATCATCTTTATGCCAGGAAGTTCGTCCTGTTTAGTCCGCCAGGCATGATGACTGCCTGACAGCATCACCTTTACACATCATCACACCATCACCTCTCATAAATATGTAATGGTCACATTAAAGAGTCCATCGGATGCACACGGCCATTATCGCTGGTATGAGGAGATTACAACTAATGACTGACAAGCAGCCGTCAGCCTGTCTCCCTGCACACCACTTACTGCCTGGGTGGAGAACAGAATCACAGACACATCAGCCCCGTTCAGACCTCGCTTTAACATGTGAACTGGGCAATCTGAACGCAAGTGCCCTACTACAAGTCCCTGTGTTCACACCTGGTATTAAAATGTGTCTCCACATGCGTCCCCAGCCAGCACTTGAGATCTGATCTCAGTGTGTGTGTCTGTAAATCAGCAGCGCCATCATGTGGTCAGTAGAATATTGTACCAGCTGCTGTCTCTAATGGATCTCTACCTACCGCTGGATCGGGCCGATTGGGTCCTTTCTCTGGCTTCCTCCCACCGTCCAAAGACATGCTGGTTAGGTTCACTGGTGACTCTAAATTGGCCGTAGGTGTGAGTGTCTCTCTGTGTTAGCCCTGTGATAGACTGGAGACCTGACCCCGCCTCTCGCCCAATGACAGCTGAGATAGGCTCAAACCCCCCTCCCATGACCCTCCAGAGGACAAGCAGTTACAGAAGATGAATGAATGGATGGCCGTTTCAGTGTGTCCTGGGTGTGTTCACACCTGTACTCTCAGCTGACCACTTGTGATCGATTGTTACTGCAAGGTGTGAACATGAGCTGTGTGCTGTTTGTTTTCTGACTGAGTCTGTCAGGAATGGGAAGACTTTTCTTTTAGCCATTTTTTTGCACTCAAGCTTCCCTAATGTTGTAACGTTTTCGCTGCTGCATCTTGATTCTTCCAAAGTCTGCTTCAGAGCATAAAACCTAAGTAAACACTGGACAGATCACAAACAGTGGCAGCATCATGTTTCAAAGTGATAGCTTTTACTTGCAAATCGCTGACAGCTGTAGATTTTAAAAAACTAAGCATCCACGTTGCATGTGGGGTTAAATGATGCTGATGTCTTTATGAGGATAATAATAATAATAATACATTTTATTTAAAAGCGCTTTTCAAGATACTCAAAGACACTTTACATAAAAAGGACATCAAATTAGCAAAACAATGTGAAATATAACATCAAAAACACAATAAACTGAGCTAAACATTAAAAGCAATTTTAAAAAGGTGTGTTTTTGTCAGAGATTTGAAGGTAGGAAGGTAGGAAGGATCAGTCAGTGTCACAATAGGCATCCGACAATCATGCAACAATCTGCAATGATCAGACATGACAGAATGGGCAGACCCTGTTTTCACCAGAGCTTTAATTTCGTTGTTTTTGCACAATTTAAAACTAGCAAAAGGTCAAGATAACAGTGCAGGAAGAGGCAGAAAGACCATGTGGTCTGATTTAAACCTTCTGATCTAATAATATTAAAATTTCACAAGATTATAGAGAACATAAAAATGAACTTAACACTGATAGTTGACTAAAAAGTAGCAGAATAAAGCAAAGTCTGGCAGTTTATGCAGCTGGACAGTCTTCTGAGTCAAAGAAATAAAACATGTGACTGTGAATGAAACAAATAAAACATTGATATGTGGACAAATACGCAAGGAAAAGCAGCTACAATAAATATTTTAAGGCATCTTTGTAACATTTAAAACAGAAAAAGCTGTTCAATAATTTGTTAAAGTTAAATCTTAATGAAAACTGACCGTCTGCATCTAAAAACTGTCAGTTAAAATAAGCTGACTCTGGTCAGGTTGGAATAGACCTTAATCAGTCACTAATGCAATGCACCACCCACCAATCCTGGGCAATGACACAAACCAAGCACACCTAGCTGTGGCAGCATGGCCAACAGGTGCATGCTGGGTCTGATTGAATGACTCCACTCTGCTTCGTCTTCTGGAGGTTTGCTTCGGCGCTCTGCTGGTTTTCACTGGACACGTTTTCATGAATGATTAGAGGAACAGAGAGGACTGTGGAGGAAGATGATCAGAAAGGTGAGTGACCAACCTACCTACAAACCAAACTCACTGGAGAGAGTTAAGTGTCTGCAGGAGACAAAGATCTGCAGAGTCAGTGGAGGAACTGATTTTTTAAAATGATGACAGGAAAACCTTTTAAAATGCTTCATGTTTGATCTGTGCTGTGGTTCAACCTCCGCTTTTAAGCTTGAGATTCATGTAGAGCAGCATCAAATCAAATCATTCCTCACTGCTGAACCTGTCCTTCTTAAACTGCAAACAAACTGAAGAGAGATATATCCTCTCCCGACTTATTCTTTACAACAACCTTCTCTCTGAGTAGCTTGTCCTGTTCTTTTGTCTTCATGGACTTTCCAGACTCTGGTGCCTTTATATTACAGCCATTTGAGACGCATTCACTGCTCTCAGGTGACGTCCATTTCAGCATTTGTGACACTTGTAGCACTGAGTCACTGCGCCATGTACATTATAAATCGGTTTTCCAAAGAGCCAGATCATACCAACCATGCTTCCACTTGATAAAACGATAAAAGAGGAAAAAATATTTCCGAATGCAACTAATCAGAGACATGTAGATGCTATGGAGTTGAATTTGTCAGACGTCATGTATGACTACTCCTCTGTCCATCACCATCAAGCCCCGCCCCCAAACGATCTGATTGGCCCAGCAGATCTTTACAGGAGCAGAATCATTTCCCAATGGAGAGACTCGGAAAGTAAAATTTAGAACGTTGAGGCTAGTTTACCAATCGTCAGCGATGTTGGAAATAAATGAGTTTTTATTTTTATTTTAACGTCCTGATGGTTGTCCATTCATTTGTTTCAAGCCTTTTCATATTTTCTCCTGGAAACATTTCCATTGTCGTTTGTGCTGCATGGAGCGTGTTTCCATATTTCGTTGGTGTTGTATTTGCCGGTCTTGCTAGTGCACATGTTGTAAAACTGGACGCCGGTGTTTTCTCTGAAGCCGCTGTACGTCGACTTCTCTCATAACAACAACCAAGGCTGTGAACTACTAATCTGCTCAGTGTAGATTGATTTTATTTTCCATGAATGCTCATCATAGTGTCGTCAGTCAGAGTTTAATGGAAACATGAGTGATCTACAGATACCTACATTATAGGACTTAACCGTATGAGACCGGATGATGTGCAGAGTTTTCCGCTCTCAGGTCAGCAGGCTGATCGACAGGATCTCAGCAGCACATTACAGCACATACATGATATCTCAGGAGCTTTAACCCCCCCCCCCCCCCCGTCCTCTATTAGCATTAATGCTTCTACCCTGTAATCTGTGCGTACTGTCTGAATTAATGAGGATTACTAAGTGTATGTGAACAGGTCTGCAGTATTCAGCAAAAAGCAGTAGTCTTTATTTAAAACCTTAAACGGCTGAATCAAGAAACTAACCTGTTTATGTTGTTGGACAGGTGATGTGAGGCTTTAATAGGATTATAGTAGCTCCACACTGGATTAATGTGGGAATGAAGGATGCTTGCGGCTTGTGTTTGAGGCAGGTGGAGGCTGTGCACAGATTTAGTGCTCAGTTCAGGTTGTCCCGTTGAGGAGGAAGGCAGGGCGCATGCATGCAGGGACTGGGCCAGGATAAAGAAAAATCTGTTTAATAATGAACTTACAGAACAGGGGAACAAAAGGTGCTGCAAAGACAAGGCAAGGTAAAGAGCTTAAACATGTGGAATAAAGAAATACAGGGAGCAGTAGGAAAACACACCAGACAAACTGACAAAGAACTATGTAGAGGTTTTTCTACATTTTTGCATAAAAATGACTCAAAACATCAGCAGATTTTCACACAAGTCCTGAAAGTAGACAAAGACAGAACCCAATCGAAATTTTATACTTGCAAAAGTTGCAAAAGTATGTTAAACTTTGTTTTCAGTTGTGCAGCAGTTACCGGCAACTAAATGTTTCCAGTAACTGCTGATCTGCCATCTACAGTGGCTCGGAGAGAGCTCCTCAGAAAGCTCCTTTGTCCACAAACATGTGTTGTGAAGATCAGACTGAGACAAATCCCTGATTTATTGAAACTAAACCAGGAACTGAACCACACCTGAGTCTCATTACATTGATGGAAACACTTCTGAACACATGGACTCTGATTTAATCCTAGAGGAGCTCCTCTCTGATATGTAATATTGGCTCATTTACTTGAACAAACAAATACACAAGCATAATATTTCTGTTTCATTTGCATGCTTGAGTTCTCGTTGTCTACTTTCCGCTGAGTTATTTTTTATGCATATTTGATAAATGAGATAGACGCATTTTTGTGCACCATAGGGATGTGTGATATTTCATCGTTTGCCATATATCGTCAAAAACATTCCCCACGGTAAGAATATGTCATCCCGCGATAAAAACGATAAATTCCCACTGATGACGTATATATGTGCGCGACACATTCGCAGCCCAACACGTATGGAATATTGACAAATTGACAATGGTGGAAGGCGCAGCAGATACACCAGGCAGCGAGGAGCTTGTTCCTAAACGAGGCTCCACCTCCATTATCTGGTTTGGTTTTAACCCCTTAACGCCTGAATTGATTTTTCAATTATATAAAGAAATGAAATATTTGTATTTTTGCTTACTACTCTGGCCGGTCCTACGAGAAACTAGTGCTTGCAAAAGGTTCCTAGGAATTTTTTGAATGTGCACAAACCGACACTGGAGTATTACATGCGTTATTTCGGCTGCAGTCTGAACGGAAACAGTGCGTCGCGAATTCGCGACATTAGGCATGAAGGGGTTAAAAAGTCTGATGCGGGGCAGCAAATTACAACATGCAAGGTTTGCAAACAGATACAATTTTTAGTCCATATCGCCCATCCCTAGTGCACCATATTTAAAAGTTGTTTAAAGTTGCCTGTGAATAGAACTAGCCGGTATAGATGCACTATTCGGGTACAAACCAAGATGGATGCTGAAGAAAGTACATGATTTTTAGTTCAGACTTATTTTTGGTGACAATGATGGAAAATAGAGACATTTAACTTTAACAGATCACCGTCGCTATGGCTCACTGTCAGTGATAGAAAGCCATAAATCTGAGTCCTCGTCTGTGCGACAGGCTCTGGATATAACCAGCACAAACTTGCATAATGTTTCTGTCAGCTCTCCAAATTCATGCGCTCCACATTTTCCTTCCATGTGATATTTTTTTGCAGCCAGCTGATATTTTTTGAATTGGTTAAACTTTAATCAACCACCCAGATACTTCTTCTCCCGCCTTCGAGTGATAGTCATGTGGCCAAAATATGCAGCCTGGCAGAAGACGGAGGGTTAAAACAAAGGCTGCGTCAGAGAGGATACTGGAAGATGAGTTTCCTCTCCACCGACTCATCATCCGAGGCCCGTCTTTCCCGTTGTTTGTGCCACTGCTAAAATATCCCGTCCCCCGAGGGATCAAACTGATGAATCCTAATGTTTACTATGGAAGCTGCATCTGTGTCTGTATACAGTATGAGCTCAGGCTGATGCAGCCACTGGTAGTAGTGAGTGTGGATGTGAGAATAAAGAGAAGCTGCAGTGTGAGGAGGTGTGAAGAGAGAAGAGGATGATGTATGATGGGAGAAGGAGAAATGTATTGCTATTATTTTCTACAAAACGCTCTGAATCACTGCAGGTTAGAGCTATGCTACCATCTTGTTTTTTCCAGCTGAAATAATAACAGCCTCTCTTATGAAATGGAAGCGTTTTAACTTCACAGCTGCAGAGAATCTGTTTCCTCTTTTTCCACTTCAAGACAGTTTATGTTGCAGCAGTTCAGCCCTGGTACTGGTGTGGACGCCGTTAACTGTGGAGGCTTACTGTTCAGAGGAAGGCTCCGTGTACGTTTCTCAAGTTTGCTTTTAAACTAGACAAACTACTGTTATTTGATTTTGATTTTTAAATCAAAAAACCAAAAATGATGGTAGGAATGATTCTGTAGTTTTAAACCAAAAAGAGAACGTTAAATCTTAATGTTCTTTCTACTAACGTGATTTCTTGTCCTTGAATGAAGCAGGAAGTAGTCTCCATGGTGACCACTGGTCCAGGTATGGATCATTACGTTCAGCACTGAATAAACCTGGTGCTACTCCAGATCAAGTACCTTTCAGGCATTTATGAAAAATTTATTGACCATAATTTTCTGTACATACCACAGAAAAACATATTTGTGTTTAGTTGTATTTCCCCAAACAGGATCTTTTTTATGTTGCCTGGTTGGGGAGCAAAAAAAAAAAAAAAAAAAGCTATTTCCGTTCTTCTGTCCAGAAAAGCAAATGTTTGTGTCTCTAAATTGGTAAATGTATACAGTGCAGCTTTTGGCTAACGCTGTGAGGACCAGCTTCAGTTTTATATCTTAGAAAGCGAAGAAATTCTCTGGATTTTCTACATTTCTGCATAAAAATGACTCAAAAAATCAGCAGATCTTCACACAAGACCTGGAAGTAGACAAAGAGAACCCACTCAAACTCATGAAACAGAAATATTAGACTTACTCCATAATAGTCTGAGAGGTCCCAAAGGAACCCAGGGGAACTTCTAAGCAGCTGAAGGCCTCTCTCACATTGGCTAATGTTAATGTTGATGAATCCACTGAACAACCATGGTGTGATGGACAAAGACACTGCTCTCCAAGAAGAACATTTCTAAACATCATGTGGACAAGACAGAAGACTATTGGGACAATGTTTAGTGGACAGATGAGACCAAGGTAGAATAGTTTGGTTTAAATGAGATGAAACAACACTGCATCATTCCAGCATCAGAACCTCATCCCTCCATCAAACATGGGGGTGCTAATGTCCTGGTTTGGGCCTGTTCTGCTGCATCTGGACCAGGACGGCTTGTCATCATTGATGGACCAATGAATTGTGAATTCTACCAGTGAACTCTAAAAGAAAATGTCAGGACATCTGTCCATGAGCTGAATGTGAATAGAAACTGGGTCATGCAGCAAGACAACGAGAACCAAGAACACAAGTGGTTCTACAAAAGAACGGTTAAAGAAGAACAAGATGAATGTTTAGGAACGGCCAAGTCAAAGTCCTGACCTTAATCCAATAGAAATGTTGTGGAAGGACCTGAAGCAAGCAGTTGATGTGAAGAAACCCACCAACATCTCAGAACTGAAGTGGTTCTGTTCTGAGGAATGGGCTAAAATTCCTCCAAGCTGCTGTAGACCACTGATCAGCAGTTAACAGAAACGTTTAGTTACAAGGAGGTCACAGCAGATATTGGAAGTATAATATTTCTTTTTCATTAGTTTTACTGGGATCTCTTTCTCTACTTTCAGGACTTGTGTGAAAATGTTTGGAATCATTTTTATGCAGAAAGAGTAAAAAAAACATTTAAGCAGCTCTGTATTAGAGTTATGACAGACAACTCTAATGACATAAATATAAAAACACTGCACTAACACAGAACAAATCAATCCATATTTTAAAATGACAGTTTATTATTTGAAAAAATCTGTTTAATTAAATTATAAAAATCGTCTGAGACAAATGACAATATCCGATATCTTATTCAATAATATACATTATGAAGACATAATTATGAGTAGCAACCTTATGTAATTGAATTACATTAAACCATACGTTTAATGTAATTAAACACAAATAAAGAAACTGTTGACTTTTAGAAGCAGATGTCAGATCCTCTTTCAATTCTTCGAGGGAAGGAATAAAAAGGGAAAGGACTCAGAGGACAGATGCTGGAGCAGACTCCAGACTCCAGCGGGAGGTCGACAGCGCTGTCCTCCTCTCTAATTTAAGAGAGTAACAGAGTAATTGCACACCAATTTTACCTCCACCTCCTCCCTTGACTACTGCAACTCCTCCCAGACTCCCTCCCTCCCTCCCTCCTCCTTCTCCTCCCTACCTCACCTCACCACATGCCTCCATGTTTTTCAACCTTAACTGTTCTTTTAAATTCTCACCAGATCCCTGAAACGCACGATTTTCTTTCAGTTTTCAAGTTAGATTAAAAAAAATAATAGAATAATGCAAGTATTTACAGTCACTGCACCAACTTTCAGCAACTAAATACGGTTTGACACAGAAACACAAGCAATGTTAAACAGTGGAGGTTGAATATCATGAATACTAACAGCTCCAGTAGGAGTACTGCTCTTAAGAAACCGAATGTTGCACAGAAATTACATGCGGAGTAAGAAAAATACCTGAAATATAATATTATACATGCGCATTATGCATGCACCTGAAAAAAGACCAAAATTACTGTACAGAATGAAATGATAAGTAAGTTTCCTGCGATGTATATGCTCCTTTAGTTGTAGAGGAAACTGAACAGCAGAGCTAAGACATGGTGAGTTATTAAAAATATGAATTAGGAAGGATTTCCAGTAAAGATCCCGTAATAATATTAAATAAAAAAAAATACCTGAATCATGGGTTTGAATATTTACTTCAGCTTTAATTCCAGCTCAATCCAAAGTGGGAATGAATCTGTTCGGAGGTGAATGTGAATAATAATAGTCTTTAGTGTAAGATAAGGGATAAAGATATAATCTAAGTCTAAATTAGTGAGAGATGGAGTATAAACATGAATGTAAACATAAATCTGACTGTGGAGAACAGATATTATGTACAGTGTTGTACAAACTGTCACCCAGTATAAGCAGGTTATTTCAGTAGCAGCATGTGGCCGCTGTAGATTTGCGACGGTCCGTCCAGATGTTTTCAGCTGCTGAACAAGTCGCTGTGGCGGCGCTGCTTCAGCAAAACCACCAAGGTGTTGGCCTTGACGAGCGAGGGAGACGTGGGGGGGTGGGGGGAGGCGGTGCTGCGATGGGTGGACCCGGCCTCGCTGCTATACGAGGCCTTCTAATGACAAGGCGTCTTAGGAGTTTTTGAAGATATAAATACTTCCTTTAAAAAAAGCTCCGTTCCGAGTGGAAATCTGGAACGAATCCACCCTCCCTGCTCCGTAATGACAGGGTGGATGGGAAGCCAGAGCTTGTGTGTGTGTCTGTTAAATCACACGCTGGGTGGACAGTTTTACTGCTGAACTTGTTCCTTCTTCCACATTGTGCTACCGAGTCACAGATGTACAACACCATTAAAAGCACACAACGTCCCGAGATAGATTTACATTCCCTGTTCCTGCTGACCAGACGCTGATGTTCAGCTTCATGTTCGTCACAGAAGACGAAATAACATTTAGACAGGGGAAGCCTTTCACTGGGTCTTCAGGTTTATTTTTTTTTATTTCTGACCAAACCAAACAGATTAGCTTTCTCTCATCACCTGAAGCAGCTGTGCCGTGGTGGCGTTTGGCTGCTGAAGCGTTTGTTTGTTTTTCTTCTGTGGTCACATCCTGGTTTTAGAAAGAGGTCTGGAAAATGTGACGCGTCCTGTGATTTTTCTTCCTCCGCGTTCCTGACCTTAACTGCGTGCTCTTTCACGTTCCTAAAATGTCTAGCTGCACTAAAAACACTCTAGACTCACAAAAATCTTCTGACTAGTTGTAGCGTTAACATTTTTACCAACAGTGAGAGCATTTCTACCCTTCACAGACCTTATGGCATTCTCCCGCTCTAATGGATTTGACAAGAAGGAATAATTTGAGGCTGATGGTGGAGGAAGTTTGTTCACATTGAAATATCATGTTCTGTTCAAAGTTTGCTCAGTAATCGATGTCCAATTAACTTTTTAAAACAAAAATATTTGCATGCAATGTTATTTTAAGTCCTGCTGCTGTAGATGACTGTTCAGCAGTTACCGGAAATGTTGAGTTGCGGGTAACTGCTGCACAAGGATTTGCATACTTTTGGAACTCGACAGATTGGCTCATTTTCCTGAAAAAGCAAATACACAAATACAAGCTAATGTTTTGAGTCGTTTTTATGCAGCAATGTAGAAAGGTCGCAAAAAGCAATGAATTCACTCTCCCTCCATGTGTAGCTCAGTGTGGCGTCTCTGGAAGTCACCATCTTGGCAGTTCCTGAAACCAACTAAATCCCAGTGAATTCAAAAATAGTCAAAGAGATGGAGCATGATGAATGGAGCTGAGGCTAAACACGGCTAGCTACCTGTTGGCTGCCTGTTAGCTACCTGGACATTTTAACATGGAGGTCTTTAGGAATTGTCTGTGAAGATTCTCAGTCATCTAGGTCATGGTATATCCAACAAAGATTTAAGAAAGGCAACTGGACTTGTAGAGTTTTTTGAGAAGACGTTTCACCACTCATCCGAGTAGCTTCTTCAGTTCTAGGGGACTGGTGGGAAGTCTGACGGTTCTTCACTGGGCCTTTGTCAAAGGCTAAAAAAGATACCCCAAAAAGGACAGCGAGGAGGAGAACAACAAAAGGAAAAACATCAAGTGTCCGAGAAACTCAGGAGAATTTTCAGAAATCGGCGTATACCAGTTTATTTCAAACCAGGAAATACACTTAGGCAAAGACTGGCACTATTCAGTTGCCTTTTTTGAACCTTTGTTGGATATGTCTATAGGGATTGACTCATTGTTGGCCTCTAGCCTCTAGTGGACATCATAGGAAGTGCAGATGAAAGTAATTATTACTTTGATAAACGATGGTGACCCTGGTGACACTTTTTTTCATCACATTTTCTGATCTTATCTCCCGTACTATATATTTAGAAGGTAGGAATCTCACTGTCCATTTCATTAGGTACACTAATGAAGTCATTCTAATCTAAATAATTTGAGTTGATGTAGAAACGGCGTCAGAAAAGTGGTGATTTATTGTGGACGATGGAGTTTGTGGTGCTGTTAAACTGGATTGTATTAGAGAGTTTCTGTTATTTAGCCTAGCCCACTGACTACTACGTCAAAATAATAGGAACACGTGTCAATAGTTTCAGTAGTTCTACAAAATGAAAACCCAAATGAATCAACATCTAGAAACTAATGCTGAACACCAGAACCTTCATGAAGACAAGATTTAGAGCAGGACTGTTATATTAGAACACATTCACTAGTGTACCTAATGAAATGGCCATAGAGTGTATATATTGTACTAAAATGTGCCATCTTTAGTTCTCCAGAGGAGCGAGCCCAAATGTACGACACCAACCTGAAGCTGAGTGCTGCAGTGTATATATGTGTGGTTTGCTTGGTGTGTATTTGTGTCACCCCACCTGACACTAAACTGTTCCAGTGGGCGACAGTGCAGCTGGATCAGCCTCAGTGGTTTTATATAGAGCAGCAGGACGGGGCAGAACAGAGAGGCTTTTCTCCTCCACCAAATATAATCCCTGCCCTCCTGTTAATGACAGGACGGAGGGCTTTGTCTCTCCGGCGCTACACATCGGCACTGTCTGTGTGCATGTTACATGGACTGCTGCAGTTTGCTTTCAGATATTTACTGTATTTGCTGTTCTTTAATTGTTTCCAGTTGATTTCATAATTCTGCTGTGGTCATGGTACAACACATATGATAGTTTGTAATCATGTCTCGTGTCAATGGTCTTGTTTCCTGAAAGATGTGCAACATTTAAAACTTCAAACATTTAGGTCTTTAGTTATATGACGCTTCAAGTGCATCAATGGTTTCAGCTAGAGTAATCACATTAAAACGATCACAACAAGAGTTATTGTAGATATTCAGCTTGTATTGACTTGAATAAAAGATGTTTTCTGCCTATTAGGTATGGAAATATGTTGCATCACGGGTTTTTGTTGCCCCAGAGCTACGGCAACCAAGCTCAAAGAAAAACTACTATTAGCTGGGAGGCTAGGAAGCTAGAAAGAACTGCTGTTTGCTGGGAGGATATGAAGCAGGGAAGTGCTACTATTAGCTAGAAGACTAGGAAGCAAGGAAGAACTACTATAGTTAGGAGACTAGGAAGATACAGTAGAAAGAACTACTATTGGCTGGGAGGCTAGGAGTTAGAAAGAACTACTAACAGCTGAGAGGCTAGGAAGCTTGAAAGAGCTACTATTAGCTAGGAGGCTAGGAAGCTAGGAAGGTTCTACAAACTTGAAAGCCAGACCAGCTTTGCCAGCCAAAACTAAATGGTTGGTCTGGAGTCTCTCCACTGGGAACTGATGAGTCCATGGCGAAGAGAAAATGTTTCTGACTGTGGCCGATGGATGATACACGAATGTGGGTTTACTTAGTAGATGCTACTGTTGTTTGAGTTGTTTTTTATTCTAGTGATAATTCTTCAAATGATCAGCCAGCAAGATGTCTTTTCTGAGCCAGCACATTCAGACAAAATGATAATTTATTGTTGGGCGGTGTATGAACCAGAGACCAAGCCAAACGTTTATCAAAGCCAGATTCCTCAAAGAAGTCGGCGGTGACACTGAAACAACGTTTTAAATTCTTATTTATTCAGAAAGAAAGAGTCTCACAATCTAATGAAAGCAGCTCTCTCTGGCTCTTAACGCAGTACTCTGTTGAATATCTTCGGTGTAGGCGGCGTCGGTGCTTGAATTTTTAATGTTAGCTTTGGACTAGCTGTCTTAAACAAAAGTCTACACAATTGTTCCACTGGGAGTAATTAGATGGTGCTGGAATCTGTTTGTACAACGAAACTCACATGTCGCCTGAGTTTTGTGTGGACTGAAATTTAAATGTTAAGCATTATCTAACTTCCTAAAGACTTGATGAGCAGTCCGCAGTGAGAGGGACTCGGTTATATCCTCTTGTTAAATTCTTGTGCATGAGCCGGAGTTTCTTAGCAAAGTGATGATAAGCACCCATTTGTACCTATAGCAGGTTACTTCTTGCATTCATTCAGTCTTTTTTCACACTTTGAAAGAACCTACTGAAGCCCTGAGAGTGAAGTATTTGGTAACACTGGACAGGTTGGTGAGGCTAGGACCACAGATTAGAAACATACAGCTCTACAGATCAGAATATTCTGGCTCCATAGATTAGAAAAACACAGCAACACAGATTAGAAACACGTAGCTCTACAGATCAGAAACATGAGGCTCTGTAGATTAGAAACATGCATCTCTGTAGATTAGGAATATGCAGCTCTGTAGATCAGAAACATACAGCTCTACAGATTAGAAACATGCAGCTCTACAGATTAGAAACATACATCTCTGTAGATTAGAAACGTACAGCTCTCCAAATTAGAAACCTGTAACTCTGAAGATTAGAAACCTGCAACTCCCTAGATTAGATGCCTGCAGCTCTGTAGATCAGAAACATGCAGCTCTGTAGATCAGAAACATGCAGCTCTGTAGATCAGAAACATGCAGCTCTGTAGATCAGAAACAGGCTTTTGCCTTTGCAGACCAGAAGCCTGGGGCTCTAGACCAGAGAAACTCACAGACAGACAAGGGAGTATTATATAGTTTCATATTTCAAATTATTGATTCATGGTGGTTCAGTCTTTCTGTGCAAGCATAACAAAGCCTATGGAGTGTGTTACTGTACTGCACAGAGACTAGTATATGAAGAGCAGAAGAATTAGGCAGCTGAGTGACCGCTTACCCCTCTGTGTTAATTATACAGTAGAGTCAGCTCTGACCATACGGCCTCTTTTGCCAAAGACTTTTCGGAGCAGTGAGGGTCAGTAATGTGTGATAATCTGAGGCAGGCAGAAGAGTGAGAGCTCTTGGGGAGTGGATCGGCTCAAAGCTTCTTTAATCTCCTAATCTTTAATAGAGTAGCTCTTGTTAGCTGGTCTTGGCCCTAGAGGAAAACTCGGGGCTGCCAGAGCTCCTCTGTTCCTGCCAATTACAATCGCATCAACATGCACCGACACAGTCACTCATACGTTTCACACATACTGATGCTGCAGGATGAGAAAACGAAAACAGATGCATCTACAGGGAAAACAGTTTGACATAAATGAGGCATTTAGGCCTCAGAAACAGATTCTCTCTCGTGTTATTGTCTTAAACACAATCAAACACTATCCTTCTTTCCCCATCTTTCCACATCTGCCTTTCCTATCATCCGTCAGTCCTGCTTACTGTCTGCAGCTCCCCCGAGGCCAGCGCCATATCATTCATCTGTCTGATGAGGACTTTCATCAGCAAATAGCTGGAGGCCTCTCTGCAGATTTCCACAAAGGCATTATTCATTCATCAGCCGAGTCTCTGAGGTAGGAAGTAAAGACCTCAGATGGTGATGCCACAGCCGAGCCGGTCCCTTTAGACACCCGTGTTAAAATGTCTGTGCAGCTGAAAGCGAAGAGTTGTGCTTGTGACGACCATTTTTTTAGGAAATTGTTTTTATTTATTAGTCAACTTCAGTCAAACTTCACCTCTTTGGCCATTTATGAATTAGCTGGGAGTCGGGTGGAATTCGCCAAGATGGAGACGGCCGGAGACGCTACACTGAGCTTCAAAACTGCTCTTCAGGACACCATCACGGAGGGTTGATCCATCTCTATTTGCAGTTAATGAATCGGTATTATGCCATATTTCAAAACTTGGAAAAACAAAAAGTGTATTAACTGTTGGAATCTGAAAATCGCAAAAAATAGTCCATTTGCCGTTGTTTCAGCTTTTGGAGGGATATCTTTGGTATAGGAGTTTTTCTTTCTTACTATAGCACCTGTAAATCTGAAAATTGGTGGAGTTCTGAGAGGCTGACTTTCAGAATGAGCTAATTTTTGTGGATTAACATTTGCACCCATGTTAGCGCTGTTCCTTCAGAGCTGATTTCACCAACACCCACTTCTCAGAGATTCTGCCTCACAGCTTGCCGCCGTCTCTCCGGTCTGAAACCCCCGAGCGCTGCCGCCGTAATGTCCTCTGAAGCGATGGAAACACGTCTGCTGGAGCGAGTGGCGGAGTGTGTGAGTAAGAGGATCAGCGGCCTCATTAAAGGAGGCAGTCAGCAGCCGAGCACTGACAGCGGCTTTGTGGACTAAATGACTGCCGGGAGAGATAAGAGCACATCAGGTGGACGGGCTTCACCTCGACAAACTCCTCTCTAACAGCGGCTCAGGATCTTCTGCTCTTCTTAATAGCCCAGAGCTGATGTAAGTCTGGGGGGGTGGGGAGGGTGAAAGCCTTTCACTCCAGCTGAGCTCAAACTTTTGTCTGGTGAGAGGAGCAAACGAGCATCACGTTGTTTTCTCATCCGTCAGCGGAAGAATTGTAAAAACATCGGCCGAATCGTCTTAATCTGATCGTACACTGGTAATTTAGAAAAACAAAAGACCAGACATGAATCAGAAGAACGTCTTTATCTCAAGATCACAAGCTCAGTCTTTCTCTATCTTGAAAGAACAAAGCTCGTTTTCTAATGATAACGAGCTAATTGCTTTATCACGAGAAGACAAAAGGTGAAGCCCCGTTCAGACCTCGTACTAATGTCCGCCCCGAGCAATCTGGTCTCACCTGTCCATCCTGGTCCTAATTAAAATGTGTCTCCACATGTGTCCCCAGCCAGCACTTGAGATCTGATCTCAGTGTGTGTGTCTGTAAATCAGCAGCGCCATCATGTGGTCAGTAGAATATTGTAGCAGCTGCTGTCTCTAATGGATCTCTACCTACCGCTGGATCAGAACCATCAACAGCTGCTTGTTGACTTGGAGACATGATCCAGATGTTGGAACAAGATGGAAAGACTCTCACACGTTAAGTCATCTCTCATTACTATATATTCTGCTTCGCTGTCTTAAACACGTCTGAGACATTCACAAAACCTGGAAATAATCAGAAAGTTGAATTTGGTCTGTGGTAGTTGTTGCATGCTGGGGCAGCAGGCTGAGAGCGACAGACACTAACAGACTCAACAAACTGATCCTCAAGGCCAGTGGTGTTGTCGGGGTGGAGCTGGACTCTGAACACAGTGTCAGAATCAAATAGCAGTGTCTCTAGAGCAGGGGAGTCGAACTCGTTTCAGTTCAGGGGCCTCACACACGCCCCAGTCTGATCTCAAGGGGAGCGACCAGTAACGCAGCATGAGAATAATAGCCTGTAAATAACATCAGATGTTTCCCTTTGTTTTAGAGCAAAGAAGAACATGATGATTTTACAAAACATTTCATGAAAAACTGGAAATGTACTGACTGTTGTTTAGTTCTAGTTGTGTAGTAGACAAACTAGGAACAGCAGTCTTCAGTCTTTAATATAATTTTCGCTCTATGCGACTTCACCCCGCGGCCCGATCCCTTCGTTGTTTAATTCCAGTTTGTTCTAACAACAGCTGTAGGAGGACGGCTCCACGGAACAGAGGTGTCTGGATGGTTGGGCAGGAAGGAGAGAAGATGGAGTGAATATATAAAACAGAGTGTGTGGGCGGAGGAGAGGGACGGAAACAAAGGGAAGCTGAAGAGTCTCTGACTGTCTCCAGTAAAGACAATAGAGGCGAGATAGACGGTACAGTAAGACGAGGGAAGGCTGCAGGCAACAAATAGAACAAGTCAACCTTCATCTGTGAACATCAGAGGAGACGAGACGATCGGATGAGACGCGTGTCTTTGGGTTTGTCTCTTGGAGGTTAAAAACAGAAGGCCTAATGACAGAACAGGCTTTTATTGAAACTGTGTCTGTGGTTTGTAAGTGCCTGTGTAGTTTTTGCAGGATACGAATCAAAGCCCAGACAGTATCACAAAAAGAATAAATGTATGAAATAACGTCACGGTGCAGTAAGGCGATGCGAGCAGCGTTGACTGACGTGAGGTCGGTCCAGAGATATCGCACGTAATCACAGCGACGGGAACGAACCGCGAGTGACAGGAAGTCTATTCAAGTCCCAAAGAGCTGTAGATGAATGTGGTCAGCCGCTGAACTTTTCATCTTAATGAAGTGTCACCTGCCAAACCAGCGCGACTCCATCTCGTTAGCAGACGCTCTGGGGTTTCCTCCAAGGAGTTAAACCTGGAACAACGTCTTTATATTGGTGATTAAGGCTTTAAGGCTTACTACATGGTGGTTCTGGTGGAATCTTGGCCCGCGTTGGTCCACAGTAGCAACACAGGCCACGATTTTACTTTTTAAGAACCAAACAAATCCCAAATTATTGTTTTATTGCAGACTCCAACACATCCAGTAGCAGGAACCACTAAGCAAGCTTTTATTTTGATATAATTTAGTCATAAATCACTGCCAACAAAGTGGGTGGCTGTGAACATAGACATAATTTTAGTTGGAATCGTATAACTAATTATAACATATTGTGAGTCAGTGTCATGTTTCCAACTCTTTACTTCTTCTTGCCGTTGGATGAAAATGTTGTTGCTGTTCAGCCTGGTAGGAGAAATGTGTGCCAGCCTCATGGTTTGGGGAGCCTAGTGATAAATCTTCTCTGCACTACTTGAGGCTTTTAGTCAGCGCTGTGATTTACACTGATGTAGCCCTCGATCTCTGCTGCAGCCAGGATTGATGTTCTCTTTTGGTCGAGTCTCTGCAGCGCCCATGGAAGGATTTTTTCTGTTTCTGTTGCTGGACTATTTTTAAAACACACATGTGCGTTCAGTAGCCTATAAACAGACAGGAGTCTAACCTCATGCTAGCTTTCTGGTGAAGGTTGTCTTCACGTGGAGACCACTTATAGGAAATTCCTGGGCAAGACAAAGTTCTCTGCGACCTGCTCATAAGATTAACATTCATGGAAGTGGTTGACCCTAACGTGGGGAAGATTGCTTTTCTGGGAAGAACCTGATTCATTGCTGTTGAACGTTTTGTTGCAGGAAAACTCTGTGTATTGAAGAATGGAAGAAAGAGTTTCTGTTAACTGCTGATCAGTGGTCTACAGCAGCTTGGAGGAATTTTAGCCCATTCCTCAGAACAGAACCACTTCAGTTCTGAGATGTTGCTGGGTTTCCTCACATCAACTGCTTGCTTCAGGTCCTTCCACAACATTTCTATTGGATTAAGGTCAGGACTTTGACTTGGCCGTTCCTAAACATTCATCTTGTTCTTCTTTAACCGTTCTTTTGTAGAACCACTTGTGTTCTTGGTTCTCGTTGTCTTGCTGCATGACCCAGTTTCTCTTCACATTCAGCTCATGGACAGATGTCCTGACATTTTCTTTTAGAGTTCACTGGTAGAATTCACAATTCATTGGTCCATCAATGATGACAAGCCGTCCTGGTCCAGATGCAGCAGAACAGGCCCAAACCAGGACATTAGCACCCCCATGTTTGATGGAGGGATGAGGTTCTGATGCTGGAATGATGCAGTGTTGTTTCATCTCATTTAAACCAAACTATTCTACTTTGGTCTCATCTGTCCACTAAACATTGTCCCAATAGTCTTCTGTCTTGTCCACATGATGTTTAGAAATGTTCTTCTTGGAGAGCAGTGTCTTTGTCCATCACACCATGGTTGTTCAGTGGATTCATCAACATTAACATTAGCCAATGTGAGAGAGGCCTTTAGCTGCTTAGAAGTTCCCCTGGGTTCCTTTGGGATCTCTCAGACTATTATGGAGTGTTCTTTGTTGGTGGACCACTCCTGTGGAGGGGAACAGTCGTCTTCAATCTGTCTGACTGTGGATTATTTGTGGGTTCCAAACTCTTTAGAGATGGTTCTGGAACCTTTTCCAGCCTGATGATCAACAACAACTCTTTCTCTGAGCTCCTCAGAAAGCTCCTTTGTCCACAAACATGTGTTGTGAAGATCAGACTGAGACAAATCCCTGATTTATTTCATCTAAACCAGGAACTGAACCACACCTGAGTCTCATTACATTGATGGAAACACTTCTGAACACATGGACTCTGATTGAATCCTAGAGGAGCTCCTCTCTGATATGTAATATTGGCTCATTTTCCTTAATAAACAAATACACAAGTCTAATATTTCTGTTTCATGAGTTTGATTGGGTTCTCTTTTTCTACATTCAGGACTTGTGTGAAGATCTGCTGATTTTTGAGTAATTTTTATGCAGAAATGTAGAAAATGTCCTCACTTTCAAAGATATAAAACTGAAGCTGGTCCTCACAACGTTAGCCAAACAAACAACACGTAAACGAAATGCCACCAACTCCCCAGGCAGCTGAGCTTGACTTCCTCATTTTTATTCTGCTCTGCACTTCTTCTGATGATCAATCAGAGATCAGACAGGCCTGTATTCTGAGGCTCGAATATGAGCCACTCAGCAAATGTGTGCTTGCCAACCTTATCTACAGCCACTAACACAGTGTGGAGCGGCACCTCGAGGTTGCCAGAGCAGGAATTACTGTCATAAGCTGATGGGCTCACAGGACAAGAAGCTGCTTTGGGGCTCCTTTGTATAATTCATCAGAACGCCTGTGACAGGAGTTTGTCATCAGTCGGGCTGTAGCAGTGAGTGTGTCTCCTTAAATCAAGAAGAAAACATAAAATCATCTTAATAACGTCTAATGCTCGAGCTCTCCACCGCCCCGTGTGGCTTCAGGAATTAACAGGAAGCTTCGGTTTGACTCTCAGCCAGATGGATCCTTCAGACGGTGAAGAGCGTTCTGTTGCATAATAACCAAGAACACTCACCAGGCAGGGCAGAGCCGGAGTGGACAGGTGGCTGATGTTGAACTCCCACCTCTCCACACACTAAAGCAGCAGCAGCAGCAGCAGCCCAGTCATCACAGGCTGACATTTACAAACCCTCCTGCCCCCGCAAATCATGTGGAACTCTACTTCCACACGCCAGGTTCCTGATGAATGAACTTCCCAGCATGCAATGGTGCTGCAGCACCTGGAGTGTTTTGTTCGCTGTGCTTCTGGTGTAAACACTCAATTATGAGGCGCGTTTCAACCCATACGGAGAAAAAAGTACTTCTGTTCTTAATTGGATAGTTCTTCAACGACGTATGTGACGGCAATTAAGGCATAAAGGCCTAAATCGTTATTTCGCTGTCAGTATTTTTAACAATGGAGACGATAGCGGACTATAAATCTCTAAATCTTTGCAGGGGCATGATCAGTTCCCAACGAGACGACTCCAGACCAATTTTATTGCCCAGAAACTGTTTGTAGATGGGGGAAGTTGGTCCGGCTCCCAGGTTGTGTTCATTTATTCGATATTTAATAGTAGATATAGACTCAATAGACTAATCAGTTCCCAACGGAGCAACTCCAGGCTAATCTTGTCATAGCTTAAAAATATAAATTTCCTGCTTTTATTCTTGAACTCCATTAAACTGCACACAAGGTCCAGTTTTATTGTAAACACAGAAAGGTCTGTCGTGTCATGAGTTTAGACATTATAAATTCCTACGCGTGGAGCGTAGAATGTAAGGGATGAAATGGATGTTGGGTTTCTACTTCTTGTTCAATATGGGCGGCGCCATCTTGTCTGAGTTTGGATCCAGAGTCTGCTCTACCTCCACCAGCTGGTACAAAATGTTAGATTATACAAGATACTTATTTATTTCTTCTTCTTCTTCTTCTTCTCAGATCCTTGAGTTTGGTCTGTTTACAGGACAACTACTCATCTAGAAGCTTTCAAACAGATAAACGGGACGTTCCTACAGGACCACTTCACCCAGCGGTTGTCAATGAAAACTGTCAATCATCATGATGTCACATCCTGTTTCTGTAGCTTCAAATAACTATAACGAAAAAATAGAGATTTGAACGTAAATCAACGTTATATTAACTACCGGAAATAAAATAAAAAGTTATTTGGTGTGTGTTTTAGTTTGCCCCAAATCCCGCCCACTGACATGGAGGGGGTGGAGCTTATGACCTATACTGCAGCCAGTCACCAGCGGGAACTCCACATGTTTTAGCTGGACTTTGGAGGAGCTGTCACAGCTATGGGTGAAAGAATCTATCAAAGTGCATGATGGGAAATGAAGCAGCTGCTGTCATATCAGAGAGCAGTGTAGTTTCTACTTTTTTCAGAGAATCCCATGATCAGAATTCTTCTTTATGAAAGTCAGGGACATTGTTCTGCAACAGGCAGGTGGCTAATGGCTGAATATGTCATGATTTTAGCTTTAAACTACATTTATTATTATTCTGTTTGGGCTGCAGGGCAGTGCAAAGTAAGCATGACACATGGAGACAGATTAATCAAGACAAAAACGTCTTACTTTCTAATTATAGCAAAACTGATATATTTTCCACAAGTCAGATGTGCTGGTGCCTTTCCTTACAGAATATTTCCAGGAAATCTGAGGATTTTCAGCGTAGATTCAGTCTCTGAGTGTTTTAATCCCCTCTGCTGCTGACTGAAACCAGGTGCTGCTCTCATGCTGCACAGCAAATCACCTTTAGTCACTATCTGACTCTGAGATCACCCAGCCACCCTGATGTAAGCCCCACAATCCCTCATGTCCTAAATTCATTGTTACAGCTCTCCTCCCCTGATCTGCCCCCGGCCTGCAGAGGTCACAGCAACAAACTCTCCTCCGGTCTCCAGCCTCCGTCTCCTCTCGGCCAATAAATCAGGACATACTTCACTGGGGACGTTGGCGACGAAGTTGAGCTCAGATCGTTTCGTTTTCCATCAGCCAGTCAGCACATTTTGATTAATCCGTTCATTCCAGTACCGGTCCGTGGAGAAGCTAATTATGCTAAATTCATGTCACATTAGATTTACTGCAAATATGAAGTGGAAAAGCAGCTCAGCTCATCAGTCTGACAAATAGATTTATTATTATTATTTTTATTAAATGCCAGTGTAAGATAATCAAATATCTTAGAAAAGAATATCTGCTGCTACATGTGTAAGGTTTTAAATTGGCTAATAAATATTGTGGTGGCAGCGATGTTTGGATTCATGATGAAGGAAGTAAAAGTAGTTTCATCTCGTGTGATGATGTGGGCGCAGAGGTTTGAATTATTTTAGATTTTAATGTGTTTAAACCTGCTTCAGTTTCATGTATTTTCTACATTTATTTTTTATTTTTTTTGTCAGTTTAGACTCTACAGCCGTATTCACACGGGACTAGTTTCACATGTAATTACTGCACTTACCGCAAACTGCCTGCCCTATTTCTCCTAACAGAGGTCCTGTGGTAAAACTAATCCAGTGCCAATCATCTCATCATGTGATTTAGGAGCTTTATTTATTTTATTTATTTTTATTTTTGTTCAATTTGCATAATTTTTTGCTGCCTCTTTTCTCTCAAGAATTATGAAGGCTGTGTTATAAATCAATGTCTGGACAGACGTGATGGTGTAAAGTTGAGATGTCGCTGACCTATTCACAGAAAAACGTGTCAAGACAAATGTCTTATGTCCTGGGGGACAAACGACCTCCTCAACCTGTCCATGCAGCAGGACAGAGACAGCAGCCTGTCACTGAACGAGCTTCTCTGCCTGACTATGGTGTCCTGTAGAGGGTGGTGGACGTTGTTCATGATGGACCAGAGTTTGTTCTGGGTCCTTGCATCTACCACTGATCCAAGGGACTCCAGCTCTGTCCCTACCACAGAGTCCTCCTCCTGTATCAGCTTGTCCAGCTGTGAGGTGTTCTTCTTCTTAGTGCTGCCTCCCCAGGACACCACAGCATAGAAGAGGACACTGGCAACGATAGTCTGGTAGAACATGTCCAGCAGCTTCCTGCAGATATTAAACAACCTTAGCCTCCTGAGGAAATAGAGACGGCTCTGACCTTTTTTTACTGAGTCTGTGTTAGACCACCAGTCCAGTTTGTGATCCAGATGTAGACCCAGGTACTTAGAGGTCTGGAGCAGCTCTACACACTCCCCATTGATGGTTACAGACTGCAGGTGGGGCCTGGACCTCCAGAAATCCACTACCATCTCCTTGGTTTCAGCTGTACTGATCAGAAGGTGGTTCTCTTCGCACCATGAGACCAAGTTGTTCACCAGATTCTTGTCCTCCTGCTCCTGTCCATCCCTGATACACCCTACAATTACAGTGTCATCTGAGAACTTCTGCTTATGAACTGACTCTGTGTTGCACTTGAAGTCGGAGGTGTACAGGGTGAATGGGACTGGGGAGAGCACAGTCACCAGCTGTGTTGCCAATGTTGCCTGTTTGCCATTTGTTGCTGGATATGTGGTGAAAAGTTGCAGCCTGGAAACCAGACAAGCTTCCCCTGCACACTAATGTTTCTAGCGTAAAGTTTTAGTCAGACTCTCTCTGTTGGGAACTGAATATTTTCCTGCAAAGATCTGCTGGGCCAATCAAATTGTTTTGGGGCGTGGCCTAAAACAGTGATGGACAGAAGAGTAACAGTAGTTGTAGACGTCATCTGAGCCGTGGAGTTGAATTAGCTTCCAACTAAAGTCCAGTCTCTGACTGGTTGGAGGACTATCCAGTTGATGCAGAGGTGTTTTTTCTCTGAATTAGTTGAGACCCAAACTCAGTTTTATCAGACTCATATTCAACCAATAATCGAGTCTGAAGGCAATAAAATGTTGATTCATCAGAGCTGAAATCAGCCACAACAGCTATAAATGTGTTTGAATAAGAGAGGACTAAAATAACAGCTTAAATTTGGACGTCTTGTTATCAGTTCCTCTTTATTCTCAGCTGGAGAGAGGAAAGAGGAAACGATAACTTTCTGACGTTTTTATCACACTGCAGAAAATGTGTCGGCTTCCTGTTTGAGATATTTATTTGAGACTTTGAGTCTGAAAAGGACTATGTATAACCTGGGGGTAGATCGAGGACTTTCATACTGGTGAGTAGGACTCCCTCATGGATGTCACTGTTCATGTCGTCGTGGTGTGCTGTAGATTGGCTTGACTTTGTTGGGACTTATCTACTTTCAAACGGCATCAAACATCCTCTGGAATGGAAAATGAACTAAATGCGCAAAACTGCAGTTCCTCAAATGTGCAACACTTTTCACCACGGCTCTCTGTAAAGATAAAACCTTCCATGCAAACGTGCACAGAAATGCTGCAGCAGATAAATACGCAGTTAAGGACAACTGTTTTGTTTTTCAAAACCACAGAGACCTTAGAGAGAAATGAACGTCTGGTTCATTCCATCACACCTGTAAAAAGCAAACAAATGCAAACTTCCATAAACTGCAGTTCCCCTATTGGCCACTAGAGGCTGACCACAGGAGCAACTTGTGTTCCTAATATTTTGAAATTGTAGTCAGTGGGCTAGACTAAATAACAGAAATGCTTCAGTGTTTTATTCAGTCCAGTTTAACATCACCACAACGAACAACCACCATCTTTCTGACTCTGGTTCTACATCAACTCAACATCAGAGCAGCCATGAAGGAGGATTTAGTGTACCTAATGAACTGGCAATGAAGTATAGTCTAAGATTCACACATTAAATTACTTCAGCATTGGAAATATGATTCAAAAATACAACCACTTTTTTGCCAAACTAAAAATAATTGCCTACAGTTCCTCAAATGGCCACTAGAGGCTCCAACGGCGAGTCAATCCTCTTTGACGTCCATTTTAAAAAACTTTACACCAGATATAAACATGTTCATGGCCTGGCATGAAATAAAGTTTTGGTCTCTAGAGCTAATTTATTCATTCATGACAACTTAACTTGTCATGAATGGAGAAATTATATGAAGGTTCTGCAGAATAAGGGGGCATGGCTGCTTTGAGTGACAGGTGTGGGGGTTCTCTCCGGTTGCTAGCTTCACTTACGAACTCACCTCTTCTACCATGTTTGAATTAGCTGGGAGCTGGGTGGAGTTGGGTGGAGTTCAGTGGAGTTGGGCATTGCCAAGATGGCGTCAACCAGAGACGCCACACTGAGCTTCAAAACTTCAGGGCGACGTCACAGATGCAAAGATGCAAAGTTTCAGAGTACATTTTTCCTCTTTGCTTTGGATCAAAAACCTTTAAATGCGCCACAGCGTTCATGTGGGTGCAGCCGAGGCACCTGCTGGAGCGTCGACTGCAGCCTGGTGGGCGGTCTCTCGGTTTGGGATGAAACCTGACAGTGTGTGGGAAGCTCTCGCGTCCATTCTTCTCCTGCCACCGAGCCAGAGAACAACACAGTCCTTTCCTCTCTATCTGCATCTGACTCTGCAATCACCGTCTCCCAGCTCCTGTCAGGGCTGAGACAGCAAAACAAGACTCGACTTGAAGAATGAAAGAACTGGAAATGATGCTGAACACAATGAAAAAAACATTGATCCTTCAAGACGATACAAAAAATATATACTCTCATTTTCTCTGTGATTAGTGCAGACTCAAAAAATACACTGAATGGCCAAAAAAAAACAAAAGTCTCCACCTGGATTTAACTGATCAAACAGGTAGGAGCCTCCTATTGGATAATTACTGCATGGGTGATTATCTTTCAGCTGACAACAAGTTATTTAACCCCAACTGATGCAATGAGTTGCTTCTTATTTCTTCAACAACCATGTCTAAAGACACATCCTGTGGTCGTGGAAAAGATGTTAGTCTGTTTGAGAAGGGTCAAATCATTGGCATGCATCAAGCAGAGAAAACATCTAAGGAGATTGAAGGAACTACTAAAACTGGGTTAAGAACTGTCAAATGCATTATTAAAAACTGGAAGGATAGTGGGGAACCATCAGGGTAAGAAGAGAGGCAGATGAAGTGATGCACCCATCATGCCTAGTGTCTACTGTACAAGCCTGTGGGGGCAGTGCTATGATCTGGGGTTGCTGCAGTTGCTCAGGTCTAGGTTCAGCAACATTATGTGTCCAAAGAATGAGGTCAGCTGACTACCTGAATATACTGAATGACCAGGTTATTCCATCAATGGATCATATTCCAAGATGACAATGCCAGGATTCATGGGGCTCAGATTGTGAAAGAGTGGTTCAGGGAGTATGAGACATCATTTTCACGCATGGATTGTCCACCACAGAGTCCAGACCTTAACCCCATTGAGAATCTTTGGGATGTGCTGGAGAAGGCTTTGTGCAGTGGTCAGACTCTCCCATCATCAATACAAGATCTTTATCAAACTATTTTATTTCAAATCTAAACGTGAGCATTTGAAGGAGCACGAGGAGAACGATTCTCTGATCTGACGAGACAAAGAACAAGACTGTTTAGAGTCTGAGTCCAGATGTAAACTCCACAGTACGTCCGTCAACACGTCCAGCTATCGAAACAGGATCTTCATGGAATATTCACACTTTCAAAATAAAAGACCCATTCTTACTAAGTAGAAACACAGATTTTTTTTAACTGCCTTTTAACTTTTAGATTCTTGTGCAATGTATTTAATATTTATTAATTATAATCGTACTTTGTCTGTGAATAAGATTGTTAGTGAGTGCATGTAGTATTTATTTATGTATATTTTATGTTTGTATTCTTAAAAGCAATGATTTTACTTTTCAATTAATGACAATAAAGGCTTTTCTAATTTGTAATTTCTTTCTAATTTTCTTTATTTGTACATATGCAAATTTTATTTATTTTTTATTTATTCTTTTTATTTATTTACTTTTTTGCTTTATAACTATCTTCCACTTATTTGTGTTTTTTAGCAGTTTTTTTTATGTGGCACGTGACAAGATGCTTTAAAGTTTATTTACTGTAATTAAGATGAAGTCAGTGGATGAGTTCAAACTATTAGTGTTGTTATTTTAATTAATGTCTCTCTCTCTCTTTTTCTCTCTCTCTCTCTCCTGGAGGCGGCCGCTATGGGGTGGTAGTGGGCGTGGCTCCGTAGCCAGGCGCTGACGTCAGTGGGAGCTGTTCAAAGTGCTGTGGTGCTGAAGACACAACTCCGCTCTGCGCTCAGTCAGACGCTCTCTCCTCCTCTTCTCTCTCTCTCTCTCTCTCTCTTTATTTTTCTCTCTCTCTCCGGTTCTCCCTTTCTCTCCGTGGCTCCGTCTCTCAATCTCTCGGTCGGTCGCTCGTTCCGCGGCCGTCTCCTGGTCCGTGAACGCTGGATTTCACCTCCTCCATTAGCGCTCAGGACGGGAGGAACCACGCGAGGAGAAGGAGAAGGAGGAGAAGACGCACATGAGGGAGAGATTTCAAACAAGTAAGTCTCCTCTTTTCCTCTTTTCCCTCTCTTCCCTCTCTTCCTCTCTTCCTCTCCGCGTGTGTGTTTGTGTGTGATGTGTCGAAGCAGCAGCAGCAGCAGCTTCACACCTCCACACATAATAAATCAAGTGTTTTTTATTTTATTTTATTTAAATATCTCTGGGTTGTGTGATATTTAAATACAACCTCGCCTCGTCTGTAATTATTACCCAGTGTGGGTGCGTGCGCGTGTGTGTGTGTGTGTGTGTGTGTGTGTGTGTGTGTGTCTTCCAGCCGCGCCTAAATCTTCCCCTGTGCCTGCCTGGGGTAAAACATTTGACTCATATTTGCATGATCCAATGCTTAGACATGCTCTCTCTCTCTCTCTCATTCTCTCTCTCACACACACACGCACATAAACAAACACTCTCATGCACACACACACACTTTTTCTTTGCGTGAGATGAGATGAATGAAAATACAAATAGAAAGCATCTCTCTCTCTCTGTGTATCTGTGCTGGGAGTCTAGTTCCAGTTTGCCTGCTAGTAGCGGCTCAATGGTTTCAGTGGTTTACAGGAGGAGGAGGAGGAGGAGGAGGAGGGTGCTTCATCATCATCATCATCATATCATACTGGGAGGACTGGTCTGTTAATGATCAGGCTCGTGCAGCTTCCGTGGCTCGTGGTGGAAAGTGTCTGAGTTTTTATTTATTTATTTATTTATTTTAATTCTAGAGTACATTTAGGTGTGGCCCGTCTCCCCTCTCCTCCCCTCTCCTCCCCTCTCATCGCTCATTTCCTCCTCCTCTCCTGTTCCTTTTCCTTCATCTTGTTTGCATAAAAATTATCCCTTTTAAATGTTCACTCACTCGTCACTTCATTAGGTACACTAGTGCCACTCAGTCGTGTTTGGCTGCGTCTCTGTGTTCGTCAGGACTTTAGGATATTTTAGACCAAGCTGTAATGTTTCTGTTAGTAAAAGTCACTAATGAGGAAATTTAAATGTACACTCTTACACACTGGCCAGTTTATAAGGTACACCAGTGAATTCATTCTAATATAGCCGTCTTGCTCTAAATCTTGTCTACACGGAGGCATTCTGGTGTTCAGCTTTATTTTATAATAACCGGAGCTCGTCGTCATGACTTGGGGAGACGATCTATGTTTCAGAATGTGTGGGAAATTCTTTTAACAAGAATTACAGAGTCACTGGAGTCTCGTTTTAAAGTTTTAATTGCAATAGTGAGGTTACATTCACTGGGCTAGAGACGGTTACAGAGAGACAGCCTTGCTGGGGAGACGACCTTGTTAGAACTCAGCTAGTCACAACAAAGCAGCTGTAGACTGGGAGCATCGGTGCCTTATCTGTGGGACCTTTCCTCTACTGTTTAATAAGAAGATGAGAGAAAATATCTTGTGCGACAGTTTAATCTCTGTATTTTTCCAAAGCAGAACAAGCTGTGAAGTATCTCTCTCTCACTGAGAGCAAAGGAAAACCTCTGTTAGTAAAAGTAAAGAAAAAAACAAAAAACTTAAACTCACTTGCCACTTCATTAGGAACACTAGTGAATACATTCTAATACAGCAGCCCTGCTCCAGATCCAGATCCTATCTGTTCTGTTAAACTGGATTGTTCTGTTGTTTAGCCTGGCTCACTGACTTAAACTTTCTAAATAACCAGGAACATGTGTCGGTGCAACAACAACACAACAACGAGAGAGAAGGATCGCAGCTTGTTCTGAAATATGTCTCACCTCCCCACGACGGTCTCTAAAATGAAAAAACACAAACTCCATTCTCCACGACGATCACAACCTTTCTGACGCTGTTTCTACATCAACTGGAGCAGCCACGAAGGAGGATTTAGAGCAGGACCGATGCATTAGAGTGTACCTAATGAACTGACCAGTGAGAGTATATTGGGAATCGCCCATTAACTGATTCAGTTTACATCTCTGCGTTGTTTTATCTCACTCAGTGGAGGCTTGGAAGCTATAAAAGTACTCGCTGTCTCACGGACTAAAAGCGAAGGCAGCTGTCATCCGCAGACTGAGTGAAATTCATTTTTATTACTGACTTCAAAGAGCTGCTTCTGCATCACCTTTACACGAGAAACTTTGTGGAGGTTTCTATTGGTCAGTGTGGTGAAGTTTAAGCTGCACACCAGTTATTAAAAACTCCCAACTTTCACTTCCTGATATCTGAGAAGCTTTCACAATCTACAATGACTGAGCTATGAGATATTTTGCTTCTGAAGCCGTCTGACAGCTCACGAGGACATTTATGAAAAGAAAAAAATCATACATGATATATATTTAAAGAGGATGGTTATTCTGTGGATGGAGAGCAGTTTGGTTCCTCTCCGTGTGGATTCAGATCTGGGCCCGTAGCCCAGCTCTTCTCACATTGGCCCAATTATCTCTTTATCAGAGTTAATCCTGTGCCTTTAGTCAAAACACTACGGCTGCTTCTGATTCTGTGACTTATTTAGTTGTGTTTATTGGCTGCCACCACTACCAGCACCACCAGCACCACCAGCAGCAGCAGCAGAAGTCTTCACAATATGCCCGCATCTTTAAACGGAATCGTGAGGCTAACCTCGTCAGCCTGGCTCTCCTGACGTCTCCTTCGTTTGCCAGATTGATCGCTTAAATCATCACCTTCTGTTTGATATTCTTTCTTTTTTAATTCCCTCGTCGGTGCTTGATTGTGAGATTAGTTTGTTTGTTTCAAATAAAGGCTGCGGGGCGCCGGTGATTAATATCTCAGAATGAAGCCGTGATCAGTGTTTATGGATTTAGCTTCTGTTTGTGCTGCATTTTTCAAAAGCATCCAAGGAAATAGTTTTATTTTTACTGCTGTCACATCCAGAGGCCTTTCGGCTAAAAAGTGGTGAGAAGGTCAAACCGTCGTCCTCCTCCTCCTCTTGTCTGTCCACGTCAACCAATCAGGCCTCTGGGTGTCCTGCAGACTGGGTTTCTGTTCGTGACAGAGCAGGCAGGTGGTTGAGTGGAGCTGGCAGGTCGATAGGGCTTTCAGGTGGGCGGGGGACTGGAGGGGGGTCACCCACGGCGGTGGAGCGACACCTGATAGTCCAGGATCCTGTTTCTACTTGTGAGCAGGTGGACAGACATCACGAATACTCTTTAATAACTTAACTGCAGTACAGTACGGGCAGGGAGTTGCGCTTGCGCTTGTTCCTAAAATGTTTGAGGTTTTATCTCTCACCATGAAACGAATGAATATGCACTTAACTGTCTCAAAGGGTCCTGACACATTTGCTGGCGGGAGCACTATTTAATTAGTTCTTATTGTATTCTTTCCCAAAAGTGAAATTTTAACTGGAGGACAGATGTTTTTCATTAAGTTTGCATCCCAAAAGGCAAAGCTGTTTGGGCTTTATTGCACTAACAATACAATTTTAAATTAACAACTTTTGTTTTGTAGCTAATGTTAACATCAGCTGTTTTTGTCGTCAGAGGCTTCATGCTCTTTCAGTTTCAAGGGGAACTTGACCCCGCAAATACTTCCAATTTGACGGCTGTGTAATTTTATAAATTCATTTTTTCACTATAGATGTTTTCATTTGCCTTACTGACACATTTGTAATCTTAATGCTCCTTTTGGTTGGTTCCTTCCATCTGAAGAACTCTGTAGTAACCATGATAACCGCGCAGGTTCAACGCTAACTGTGGTGTGATTTTAGCATCAGCGTATTAGCTTGTTATACTAAATAATTTAAAGTTGGAAGTCTAACAAAACAAATATTTATTTTAAAACGGAATTTATGGTTAAATAATGTCAGTAAGAGCTACATATTGAAAATGTGTTGTCTAGTTAGCTGTGTTAGCTAGCTAAGAACTTCTGTTGTACTGAGGTATTGTTTTTGAAGTTGACGTCCCACAAAACAGGAAACAGACACGAGTTGTCTTTTTTTTCATGTAAATAATGTTAGTAAAACCATATGTTGAAAATGTGTTGACTAGCTAACGGTGCCGCATAGTTGGCTGTATTGACTAGCTAAAGAATGTTTTTGAAGTTGAAGTCCAAGAAATCAGGAAATTGTTGTTTTGTTTTTGTTTTTCAATCTATGTTTACTAGATTCTTGTTAAATAATTTTAGCAAATATTGCTGTTTAGAATGTGTTGGCTTTCTAATGTTTTACGTAGCTAAGTGTTCTGGCTAGCTAACAGTGTCGATTAGCTATCTGTATTGGCGAATTAACAGATTTTGTAGTGTTACTTTTGTTGTGTTAGCCAGCTATGGAATCTCAGTTATTGTCTTTAGAAACAACTCTTGAGGATATTATCCAACTGTTCTGGATAGCTAACGGTATTGGCTAGCTACCTTTGCTGACTAGTTAACAAGGTTTGTTGTGTTACCTTTGTTGTGTTAGCTAGCCATTTTATAAAAATCTCCCGCTAATGTCATTAAAAAATGTCTCTTTTTCTTTTACACTATCTCCAGTTAATGTCTCTAGAAACTAACTGTTGGCTATCTGACTGTTCTGGAGAGCTAACCGTGTTGGCTAGCTATCAGTGCTGGCTAGTTAACAGGTTTTTCCTTTGTTGTGTTAGTGTAACAGTTAGCTTGCCGTGGACATGATTTGTTTTTCGTCTTCTTTTTTGCAGAATCCCCAGTTAATGTCAGCAAAAAGCTAGCTAACTGTGCTGGGTAGCTAAATGTACTGGCTAGCTAACTGTTCTGGCTAGCTAATGGTGCTTGCTAGCTAACTGTTTTGGCTCATTAAAAGGTTTTGTTGAGTAACTTGTCAGTAAAAACTACAGTTTGAGACTATTTTGACTTTCTGAGTGTTCTGACTAGCTAACAGTGTTGGTTAGCTAAACTGCTAAACATGTTTTTGTTGTTTTTAAATGAAGCTATGCAGGACTTTCATGTCTATAAATTCAGATCAATAAAATATATTTCTATTTATTGATTGACTCTTCTGTGGACTGGACGGCATGCATGACGCTGTTTCACAGACACACCTCATTTATTATACAACATCAGGTTAGAGTTAATGTTTTTATTGTTTATTTACTATTTAGTGAATTACATTTTAATAATTATTCATCCATTAGCTGGGGACTCCTCTAATGTCCCTCCTTGGTTACCTCAGATCTCCGCCACAAACTAGGACATCAAGCCACGGGAGGAGCAAACCTCCTACCACCCCTCCGCTTCTTTCTACTTCTCGTCAAAGATCTTTCTTTATACGTGAACCGAGGCTTCACAGTCCATTGCGTCTCCCTCTCATTTTCTCTCCCCTCCCTCCTCTAGGTGCTCTCATATGAGCCTGAATAGAGGTTATTGTCCAGGCGGCTGGCAGCAGATCCACGGTCAGACAAGACGCCTGATCCGACGTAACCAAACAAAGGTAGAGTTCAGGCTGCAGCAAACACCATTTCTTTTTCCCTTTCAAACCTGGCTTTACAGATGAAATCTATATCCGTCCCTGCGTTGCCGGCCTGTGAGGCGGCGAGCGGTCTGCAGCAGAGATGAGAGGCTTGTTGTGGACTCTGGAGTGGAGGCCTGCTGTCTTTTGAATCAGCTAAGCTTGAAGGATGTGCGATACCTGTGGGCTTGTGCTGTTAATTTCAAGCCACGGAGACACAAACGCGGCATGAAATGCGGCTTCTTTGTCCGACTCGCACTTTACTGGAACTGAACAGAAACTTTAACTCTGCAATTTGACCATAAGGCGCAAAAATAAAAAAGGTGAACGGCCGTCACTGAGACTGATTTGTTGCTTTGTTTCACTTCTTTTATTGAAGCTGACACCGTGTCTGATGTTATTTCATTTCATGCTGCCGTGTTTGATTTGCTGTAATCAGTCAGTGGCTCTTTCCTCAGTAGTTCACAGTGATATTAGATTTGTATGTGATGTAACACAACATCAGTAATGGACGGAAGCTTTTATCTGGTGTTTTTTACGAACATGTAGTTTTTACGTTTACACGAACGCTAATCACAGCAGACCGATGGATGAGGTGTAGAGGTTCTGGTGGTGGTAACCATGGTAACCTTTACTAATCATCTCCTAATGAATCAGCATCAGGGGAGGAGTTTTCAGGAGGGACAGAGACATGGTGGTCCTTCTTCTTCTTCTTCTTGTCCTCTTCCTCCTTCTTCTTCTTGTCCTCTTCCTTCTTCTTCTTCTTCTTCTTCTTCTTGTCCTCTTCCTTCTTGTTCTTCTTCTTGTCCTCTTCCTTCTTGTTCTTCTTCTTCTCCTTCTTGTCCTCTTCCTCCTCCTCCTTCTTTTTCTTCTCCTTCTTGTCCTCTTCCTCCTCCTCCTCCTTCTTTTTCTTCTCCTTCTTGTCCTCTTCCTCCTCCTCCTTCTTCTTCTTCTTCTTCTTCTTCTTCTTCTCCTTCTTCTCCATTATCTTTTTATCTTACTCTGCCTTCTTCTTCTACTGGTCATCTTGGTCATCATCTTCTACTCTGTCAATTCAGGGTTGGAGAGAAAGATGGAAAAGCTTCTCCTCCTCCTCCTTCTTGTCCTAATACTTGTCTTTCTCCTTCGCCTCCTTCTTCTCTTCTGATCTGAATGAATTTGTCTTTGTTAGTCCTCTGGTGTCAGTTGTTTTTATCTAACAGTGCACATTGATCCAGTTTGTCCAGATGTTGTCTGCGGCATCGTTCTGTCCTGATTCCTAAATATCATCAAACACGATGATCTGGACGTTTGTCTGTTCGGCTGGTTCCGGTAATTCGATGTTGCTGCACCTGGGCGTGAACTTCAGCGCAGAACATCATTATGTTTGGTTTTAGGTTTGACAGATTGCTGGAGGAATCTGAAGCTTTAGTTGGAGGTCTGCACGCTTTGTGATGTAGGTGTCACTCTAGAAACATGAAATATATCAGTCAGTGCTTGATTTAGGAAAATAAAATCTCTAACATCTCTGACTTTTAACATTTCCACCCTAATTTTGTTAGTTATCGTCAATGCTGTGCTCTTAAATCTATGCAAGCAACATGATTTTAAAGTATGGCTTCCTCTTCTTCATGTTGTTTTTAGATGCAGCTTCGTAGATCAGTGTTTAGTTGAGAAATAAGGGCATTGAGAAATATGAGTGTAAGAACAGAACAGCAGATACTAAATAATGCAATAAGACACGTTAAGGTCTCGTGGTTTGCCCTGTAACCTCTCTCTGACTCTGCGATCACTGTCAAGTTTCAGCAGGTTTAGACGATCGAGTCAAGCTTCAGCTGCATCAGCGTAAAGATCGTCATCATCCTCAGTTACCCAGGCGCCTCGGCCTCTCCGTTCGAAATGAAGCTTTTAGCAGAGCAGCAGGCGAGCACACGTCACTCAGGCTGAAAACACAGAGAGCTGTTACTATTGAACAGAACCGAGTCACGTTTTATTGTCCGCTCCGTCTTTTAGTCTCAGCTTCCGAGATGAAAACATCACTCTTTCACACGTAGCAGCAGAAGTGTCTGCAGGCAGGTGGAACCGGTTCATTTGCAGTAAGTTTGCACCTTCTTTCGAGCATAAAAACTAAAAAATGTGCCAAATTCTCAAGTTCCCAAAGCCTTTGTGATTTAACCACAGCACAAAATGATTGGGTGAGATGACGTCTGTCGGCTCCAGGGCGAAGCAGACCAGACCAGACAGCTACTCACTGAAAGCCTTCAGGATTAGCTATTTCATGGGATTGTCACCCTGATCCTCTGGGGTTTGTGTGCACGTCCTACTTAAAGCCACATCTGGTCAACACTGCAGAAGGAGTCCTTTAAATGAAGTCAGAATAAAACTTCTAAAAAAAGCTTTCGTTTTATATGTTGAGACAAATAGATAATGGAGCATGTGTCAAGTTTAAACAATAATTGGGTTTAATGGCTGCTAGAATTTTACCAAACTATCCCGAGATGATATTATGGTAATGCTAGACACTCGATGTTAGCAAGTACGGTCAGGAATCGGCTCAGTATGTAGATTCTGCAGAAGAAGTCCTTTAACCTGCATCAAATGAAGGTCTGTTTGCTCAGATATGTTTAAACACAAAAGGCTTGTATCGCCAATGCAATTACATATTTGTATTCTTAGTTCTCTCCTAAGCTCTGTGCAGCTCTGTGGGTTGTTATTCTGGTTTTATTTTAAGATTCAACCCTTGATCGGCTCCCATCCGGACGTAGCGTTGTCGTGGTTCACTTCTGTTACATCAAACATGGCAGAATTGTGGTTGACAAACTCTAGAGCGTCTGTGTCTTCTGATTCGCTGCCCTTGCACGTAGGCACTGAAGTAGAGGTCCTTTAATCTGAAGCAAATGAAAGTCAGTTTGGTTCCAGTTAAAGTTCTCAATAAAGCACCAGCACATTCACATTCGCTTGTTTCGCTTGTTTGGTTAGTTCCGCGGGACACTTTCAAAAACGCCAACTTTTCTGGAGCCAGTATCAACTTTAAACACAATATTTTGTTCAATAAACACATTTATATTTATATTATGATATGGGGTTTAGTGGCTACTAGAATAGCACCAAACTGTGACTTCAAAACCAACTGAGCTCTTCATATTTTTATACAGCCGTACTTGTAGAACATTTATTGTGCAAATTTACATTAACAAATAGAAGGAAAACACACAATAAATTCCCACTGCTGCTCGACAAGGTTCTTGACATTTGCAGAGGACTTTAGATTTCCTTATGTTCCTGAGCGTGTTTTGGGGGATTCCTGTTTCAGTTTTATTTTAAGATCCAACCTTTGATCAGGTCGTATCTGTTCAAGTGATGATTAAAGCAGACGTTGCGTTTTCGTCGTTACCTTCGCATCAAACACGGTGAAGATGCAGTTGATGCGCGTTCAGGAACATCTGTTTCTTCTGAAGATTCTGTCTGAACTACATCAAGAGCTGAAACTCAAGGTCAGGATGCACCACCACCCTGAACCAGATGATCTAGGCCTGTGTTTAACAGGCAGCGTATACATTACACTACATATATATAGACATAATATACAGTATATGCATAGACTATATGATTACAGCCCAAATTAGACCCTGTAAGGCTGATTAGAGAGCAGACCACACATCACTTACTAATCCTCCTTCCTTTCATTTCTGACCAGACTAGATGGGCTTCATCTTTTCATCTTGCCCTCAAGTGGGCGTGTGTCCTATACCCCCCCATCCCCACCCCTACCCCCACCCTCCCACCACCACCACCACCACCAACGGGTCTTGTGCGTCCGCCATCCTCCGGCCTTCTCTGTATCCTCCATCTGTCCTCATCTCCTTCCCTGCATCCACGCTGGCAGGTTTGTGTGCCAGCACGGCAGCAGGGGTAGGATGTCTGCTAAATTCTGCTGCTCTCGGCCAAAGAAGGATCTTAGAAAGATCTGAAGCTTGGAGATGCACACAGCCTGAATGCCCCCCCTCGTTCTCATGAGATCTGATTCTATTTTCTTCCTATAAATCCTCAAATAAAATGAATCTGACCCTCAAATCCTTTTTCGCATAAACTTAAAACACCTCCAACCATTTTCTGACCTGATACCTCATATATTTGTACATTATGTTCACTGACGTTGTTTCAGGCCTCTGTTCTATATACCATGTATTTGTTTTTTCACCAGTAACTCTATGAGTACACTCTATAGCCACTTAACTTCCTACATTGACGTTTCTCAATAACTGCTTGTCCATTAGCTCTATTAGCTCCATCCACCACCACCCTCCCGTGCATCGTGCATCACCGAGTATCATATGCTCTCGCTTGTATATTGGTTTTGTGCTGCATGAATGGTGTGATTCGCCTGCACGCCCTTCATCGTCTCTTCTCTCTCCTTTTATTTTTTCTCTCCGGCCTCAAACATTCAGGTTCTGCTCAAGGTCTCTTTAAAGTTTTTCTTGGTGTTTGTTCTGCAGGTTTCAGTTCTCTAGGTCTGTAAAGCGTCTCCAGATCATTTGGACTGTATATGACGCTGCACAAATAACATTTAATTGTTTCGAAATAGAAAATCTCAGCAGGCATACTTTTACTTTTGTCAATAATCTGTTTCTATCAATGGTGTTGGCTTGATAATATCCACCTCATCACTCCAGTAAGTGATATGTTCATGTTACCTGGTAGCTTGGAAGACGGACAAACTACAATTTTTTTGTTGCTTAAAGTTGGTCTGGAGTCTCTCCATTTGGGAACTGATTATGTTTCTGCAAAATGCCTAAATTGTTTGGGCGGGGCTTTACGCCGTGGTTAGTTTTGTCTTCTTGCCGTTTGTTGCTGGATGTGTGGCCTGGAAGCCAACTACATTTTTTTTTTTTTTGTGGTGGAAAGTTGGTCTGGAGTCTGTCCATTGGGAACTGATCGGGTCCTGCAAAGATCTTCTGGGCCAATCAGATCGTTTGGGCGGGGCTTTATGCACTAAGTGCTGTTTCTTTACAACAAAATGGCTGCAATCTGAGAAGTGGCGTGTTTTTTAAGCAGCCCTGTGTATTAGCCGTGACTCTACAGATGCTAGCTAGCAGTTATCTCCAATTTGAGTCCAATAGACACAAAGGAACATTAGCTTTCACTTCGATGTTACGATCAAATGTCAGTGTTTTTCTGTATTCACCAGCTGCGTTGCTAATGTTTGCCATTTGTTGCTGGATATGTAGTGAAAAGTTGCAGCCTGGAAGCCAGACCAACGTCTCCTGCACACTCATTTTTCTAAAGGAAAGTTGTTCTGGAGTCTCTCTGTTGGGAACTGATTCTGCTCCTGCAAAGATCTGCCTGGGCCAATCAGATCGCTTGGGGGCGGGGCTTAATGTGGTGATGGACAGAAGAGTAACAGTAGTCATACACAATGACTGAGAGACTTGGAGTTGATTTAGCTAACAATAAAATGGCTCTGATTGGTTGGAGGACTATCCAGTTGATGCAGAGGTTGTTTTTTTTTTCTGTATCATAATGAAATCCAGATGGATCAGTACCAGACTCATATTCTGATACGATTTGAGTCTGGCTACACCAGACTAGTGAAGTTGGTTTATGAGAGTTGATTTATGTGAGCCGAAGGCATCTTCAGAGATGTGTTTGAATAAGAGAGGACCAAAATCCTGGGAGAACTTCATCTGGAGGTCTTCTTCTGCATTAATTCTTAATAAAGTCTGGCTTGGTTTCTTCTGCAGCTCCAAGTTGTTGTTGTTGTGTTGAAACTCAATGAACAAAATAAAAAAGCAAGGTTTTGTAAATGGCTGCAAGGAAACGCTCAGCGCTGCAGGACACAAATAAGATATTTTGTGAGAGTACAACACATCCTTGGTCCCCAGAGAAAGTTGTTGCAGCCCTGAATAAGAATCCCCAAATCACGTTTTGCAAGTTCACAACCAACTATCCTCAGCTTCTGCTGGATGCTGTCAGCGAAGCGCCTCACATTTACTCGTGTGAAGATCGTATTTTCAGCGACACAGACACAGATCCCACCTGAATCATCTCTCTGGGGTCTTCGCTGGTTCGCAGCGCTCTCGTCTTTTTCCTCCTGTTTCATAAAATAAACATGGCAGAGGTCAGCAGACGTCCAGAATGACGGTGGGCGGTGGCAGCAACACATGATGGGAAAATCTCACTGAGCAGGAGATGTGACAAAATCAGAGCAGTCTGCAAAGAGCTCCTCGTATACTGATGATTTATTACCTCGTAGTTTTACCACCTTTATTTAATCCAGCGTCAGTGGACGTTGAGTTATACTCAGAAGCTCTAAGACTAAAAACCAGGCGACCTAACCACGGTCATTTGTCCTCTGCAGGGAAGAAACCCCCTCCCCACCACGTACACATGTCTGATGCACATTAACCTCACTTGTGCTCTGTGACACATTCTAGAGGAGATTATATAAATCATCTCCTGCGTCACACACGCTCTCTCCTCTTCAGCCTCTGTTATAAACCGTTCTGTTGTTATAATCTGAAATCCAATTGAAGACCAGAGCGGAGATCAGAGGTGACACGGTGACCACCGCCTGAACCGGCGTCCTCCTCGTCCTTCTCGTCTCAGCTCTTTTAATATCTTGGAAACGTAATCCAAATGTTACACGGAAAGCAATTGTCAAGTGGAATGTCTTCAATTTTCATTTGAATATCTTCCCGTTCTGTTCCTGAACGTCCTGTTAAACAGCAAACTGCTTTAAAATGTTAAACTCTGAAGCGTCTTTCATCTAAAAAAATAAAACAACCTTCAGTCTGGTTGATTCCTGCTGAAGAGATGGAGCTACTCCACCGCAGACGGCCTTTTTTTGGCAGCATCCACTTAGCGACAGACCGTTCTCTAACCTTAACTGAGCTCTGCCATTAACATGACCACAAAAACGCTGTTGTGCTCCGTTTATTCTCCTGCAGTACTGATAGTTTCTTAGAAAAAAAATGTCAAAAGGCCTGAGTAATCTGATGGAAACATAATCTAAATGTCATTATTTTTCCTTCTAAATATATTCACTGTTGCAAGGAAAGTAATTTTTGGACAATTGTCGAAGTGCGACATTTAAATATCTTCTTGTTCTGTTGCTGAACATCTTGTGCTGTATCACCTCATAAAAAGTCTTAAATCTAGAAACCTGACAGATCTGATCTCTGGTTGATTCAAATAATTAAATGAATCAATCTTATTGAAGTGTCTCCGATATTACAGCTTACACCGATCAGCCACAACATTATGACCACTGACAGGAGAAGTGAATAACATCAGCCATCTTGTGACAGTTCAATGTTCTGCTGGGAAACTTCTGGACCTGGCATTCATTGGTGTGGATGTTACTTAGACATGTAGCACCCACCTAGACCAGACCAGGCACCCCCCCCCCATAGCAATGACACTCCTTGATGGCAGCAGCCATCCCCAGCAGGATGCAGCCTGACACAGACACACACACAAAAACACTTTAGGAACAACTAAAAAAAAAAACATGAAGAACAGCACAAGGTGTTGACCTGGCCTCCAAATTCACTAGATCCCAAACTGATCAAGTATCTGTGGGATGATCCACAGAGGCCCCTCCCCTCAAAGGCCCCCCCACTAACAACTTTCTGTTGCCAGACACCACAGGACACCCTCAGAAGGCCCATGTCCATTCTCTGATGAGTCACCACAAGAGAGACATACACAATATTAGGAAGGTGGTCATAATGTTATGCCTGATCGGTTTATTATTGGTCGTGTACTAGTAGGAGTGTCATGTCCTGTCTCCTTCAAATTACTTTTTTTAGTGTTGTCACTTTCACCATTAGTCCATCCCCCCGTTGTCCACCATCTTCCAGCTTCTCCTGGGACGTCCAGACGCGTACCCAAGCCAAATGAAATCAATTCTGATTGATTTTGTCATATAATTTACACAACCCTAACATGCCTACAGAACGCTATAATTTAGATAGAAGAGAAACCAGATCAATACAAGTAATGCTACATAAATAAACCATCCTAACAGACCCTAGTCATGAGTTCCACCCACAGATGTTCCTATTTAAACCCCAACCCCCCACCAGTCATTTAGAACCGAAGACTTGGATGAAACATCTTTAAGAAACTATAAAAGTCCAGTTTTCCTTGTTTCAGCTTGTTATTTTGGCTTAACCATGATCTGGATCAATGTAAAGAAGGAATATTGCTAACGTCGTGCTAACGTCGTGCTAACATCGCGTGTCAAGCTAATATGATGTTTGCAAACGCCTTGTCTGAAGCTAATAGGACAACTGCCAAGTTAATAGCACAACTGCTAATGCCCTGTCCACAGCAGAACAACTGTTAAGCTAATAGTACAACTACTAAACTAATCAGACGACTGCTAACGGACCTACTTTTGACCTTTTAACTTCCACACGTTAGATTTATAGAAAGTCAGATTACTTTCACCACAAGGGTGATTCTCCTCGTCCACGTTATTCTCTGATCCTGTTTTTTACCTGGAGTTCTTTTAATCAATCAGAGGAAGGATTTGTTTTTTGGTCAGCTACAGATCTTTTCCGTCGTGGATGTCCTGAGTCTTGTCTAGTAAACCTGTCACCCCGTATATCAGTCATGTTCAGCTGCGACATAATCGTTGCCTCGTTCGGCCCAGAGATGAGTTTAACAGCAGCTGTTTGCAGGTTGTGGCTGGGGTTGATGTTGGGTGTGAAAAACGCTCGACTCTCTCTACTGGGCTTCGTATCAAAACTGCCGTCTGGAGTTTAGCCAGCTAAACTGCTTTTTGTCATAGCGGACCGTTCTCTAACCTTATCCAAGCGCTGCCATAAACATGACCACAAAAACACCAGGAAACGTAATCCAACCGTCAACAGTTTTTCTTTTAAAATATATTTACTGTTGCCAAGCTCCTGTAGCTCCTGATTAGACACCCTGATTAGTATCGGGGCCGATCCAGGCACTTAAACCAATAAACCGAAGAAGAAGAAGCAGTCAGTAACTAGTGTAATGTGGATGTCTGGTGAGGTGGTAGTAGTTGATCATCATTCAATACTACCAACCTGATCAACAGCTCCAATCCTGGAGACAGCGTCAAGGAGAAAAATCTTCCAGAGAGGGTTAGGGAGTTTATGGCAGCGTTGGATGACCAGAACATTTCTGGAGTAGAGAACACAAGGTACCAGCTACCCTCTCCACACTACATTAACTTTGACAGAAAGATTTATTGGACTGAATCCAGTCCACTCTAGGAGAAGACAAGGAAGACAAGGACAGACTTTAGGAAGCTACAGGAGACCAACTCTAGGAGAAGACAAGGAAGACAAGGACAGACTTTAGGAAGCTACAGGAGACCAACTCTAGGAGAAGACAAGGAAGACAAGGACAGACTTTAGGAAGCTACAGGAGACCAACTCTAGGACATTTAGGGTCAGGACTTCCACATTCAACTATTTGCTAATTTTTGTCTCAAGAAGAAGGAGGAGGAGGAGACGAAGAAGAAGAACCACACTGAGTAGAAATGAGTCAGAATGAGGATTTTTTTTAAAGCAGCATGAGAAAGATCCTGTGATCTGTGATTGATCAGCTGCTAACATGCTGATCTGAGCCGCTCTAATGTAAATAAATCTCCTTGTTAATACAGAAAACTACAGAAACTGCTCCATGGTCACTGATATAAACTGAACTGACCAACGATTATAACGTGTTTAAATGTTTTTTTATTTTTTGAGTGGAGGATTTGGAAAAGGGAACGGTTCCACTTTGTAATCCATCTGATTGAGATTGGCTGAACCACATTTACTCTGGATTACGCTCATTTTGTTGAATTATGTGCGTTGCTCTCGCCGAAGCAACGTTGACGGTGGACAGCTGTGCACTGGAAGAGTCTGGGGCTGAGGAGGGGGGAGGGTGGCCTCCCTCCCTCCCTCCCTCCCGGCCTCCCGGCCTGCCTGCTGCTGCTGCTGTTGGCAGGTCAGTGTGAACAGACTGTGTGAACATGGAGAGATTATGTTTCCACCGCTGGTTACCTCTGCTGAGAGGCTGCAGCGGGATTTGGGTTTGGTTTGGAGTTAATCTTCCCGTCTAAGGTTTATATTTGGTAACATGTGCGAGCGTGTGCGGCCCACTGATGAAATCTCAGACACCCACAGCAATCAGACTTTTAACTGTGCCACTTTTACGTCTCCTGCAACAACAAAAAAAAGAAAAAAAAGAAATCTTGTTCGCTGCGGATGTTGCCGCCCTGTCTGCCCCGGAGCCTAGAGGTGCCCTCCTGTTCCCAAAGGCCCTAATCTACTTCTCGTGTGAGGTCGGAAAGAGGTGCTTTGGGTGGAGTTGGGTGGCTCGAACTAAATCAACCACATCTGAGACGCACGAGTTTAAAAACGCTCTGAGAAGCGGCCGCACGCTGATAACAGGGGGGAGCTCAAGACTCACATCAACAAGTACATGTGAGGCAGCTTCACGCTCGGCCTCTCATTACCTGCGTGGACTACAGGCCGTGTCCTGACCTCAACGGGAGCGTGGGTGGGGTTGGGAGGGGTCGACAGGCAGCCCTGTGTTGTAATTAGCGAGGTGCTGAGGTTTAGGATGACACGGAGGCCGGGTGGAACGTGGCTCTGCGCTGCTCCGTCTTAACCTGATTTTCAGCTTCCTGCTCGTCCTCTTTCTATTCTCGGAGCTGCCATGTGGTGAATCCAGAGCGCTCGTTGGGCCGGCCGCGCAGGTTGGACACGCAGCATTACGGATGCAGCAGTCGCATCTGGCAGCATCGATTTAGTTTCAGCAAACGGATTTTGTCGATGCTAATGAAGGGAAGTGAGACGGATCGGAACTGGATCTACAGATGCTGCTTTGTTAGAGCTGCTCAGACGCACCCTGTGAACAGAAAGCCACTTTAGCAGGCACTGGAGCTTTTACCAGGGCTGGAGATCATCGGAGGAACTCTGATTACTTCCTCTACACTGTAAAAACTCTTAAAAGCTTATAAAATCGTCTCCTTTTCATTTCTAAACTGATAATGACCAAATGTAATGTCTTAAGCTGAGTTTTTGCAGTGTGGGAATTTTAAATCATGCAGCCATCTAGTTTTATACACCAATCAGGCATAGTTTCTTAAAGACGTTTCATCCAAGTCTTCTGTTCTAAATGACTGGTGGGGGAGTTCGGGTTTAAATAGGAACATCTGTGGGTGGAACTCACATGACTAGGGTCTGTTAGGATGGTTTGTTTATGAAGCATTACCTGTAATTGATCTGGTTTCTCTTCTATCTAAATAATAGCGTTCTGTAGGCATGTTAGGGTTGTGTAAATTATACGACAAAATCAATGATAATTGATTTCATTTGGCTTGGGTAAGCGTCTGGACGTCCCAGGAGAAGCTGGAAGATGGTGGACAATGATTGAATGGACTAATGGTGAAAGTGACAACACTAAAAAAGTCATTTGTAGGAGACAGGACATGACACTCCTACACGACCAATAATAAATCGATCAGGCACAACATTACAACCACCTTTCTAATATTGTGGTGACTCATCAGAGAATGGACATGGGCCTTCTGAGGGTGTCCTGTGGTGTCTGATCAACAGGATGTTGTTAGTGGGGGGGTCTTTGAGGGGAGGGGCCTCTGGATCATCCCACAGATACTTGATCAGTTTGGGATCTAGTGAGTTTGGAGGCCAGGTCAACACCTTGTGCTGTTCTTCATGGGGTGGGGGTGCCTGGTCTGGTCTAGGTGGGTGCTACATGTCTAAGTAACATCCACACCAATGAATGCCAGGTCCAGAAGTTTCCCAGCAGAACATTGAACTGTCACAAGATGGTTTAAATGTTATTTACTTCTCCTGCACTGGTCATAATGTTGTGGCAGATCAGCCGTAGATGTGTAAATAGGCAATAGAGCATTGTGTCAGTAGTCAAATACGTCTTCAGGGCAGAGCTTTAGCAGTATGTGTTGTGTAACGTCCATCTCCATCCTGACTCCCAGTCACCTCCTAATATCACACATATGCAAACAATCATGTGGAGCCGAGGTAAACACAGAGCACCCAGCCGGAAATCACAGCCAGTACTAACAGGATTATATCTTACATAAACTCTGACAATTTCAGCCACCGGACCAAGAGGCAAAACTCATTCCAAGCCCCGTTAACACGTTCATCTTGCGTAAATAAATAAAAAATCACTTGAAAGTAACACAACACAAATGTTAAAGACAAGAGGCTCAAATTCTCACACAAATCATTTATTTGTTTGGTGTTTTAAATTTCTACCTTCGTCTTTGACTTCAGTTTTTTATAACTAGAGCTTCATCCTAACTTCATGTGGAGTAGTAGCCCAACATATTCTGATTCAGATTGAATCTGACTATGAGTCTGGAAACATCTGGATTTCATTATGAGGCATTTTAACCAATCTGAGCAACGACCTTCATCTGTTAAATAAGCTCAACAAATGCCTTAATCACTGTTAACTGTTCATCCTTTAAAGATATTTTCGCTGTCTATATCTATATATGGATATATATTTATATACACCGATCAGCCACAACATTATGACTGACAGGAGAAGTAAATATCATTGACCAGCTTCTGGACCCGGCATTCATTGGTGTGGATGTTACTTAGACATGTAGCACCCACCTAGACCAGACCAGGCACCCCCACCCCATAGCAATGACACTCCTTGATGGCAGCAGCCATCCCCAGCAGGATGCAGCCTGACACAGACACACACACAAAAACACTTTAGGAACAACTAAAAAAAAAAAAACATCAAGAACAGCACAAGGTGTTGACCTGGCCTCCAAATTCACTAGATCCCAAACTGATCAAGTATCTGTGGGATGATCCACAGAGGCCCCTCCCCTCAAAGACCCCCCAACATTGTGTTGCCAGACACCACAGGACACCCTCAGAAGGACCATGTCCATTCTCTGATGAGTCACCACAAGGGTGACCTGCATAATGTTATGGCTGATCAGTGCATAAAGTCACTGTGAGGCATGAATTGTAATTATTTATCTCATCATTAATTGAGTCTCCAGATACAGACACATGTTCTCAATGAATTTTAAATAGTTTAAATATAATTTAAGTGCTCATGTATTCTACCTCTTCTATTGTTGTGCCTCGTCAGTTTTCTCTCAACATAATTTCTTGTGATAGGAGACATCGCAACGCATCCCAGGACCCACGATTCAAAATGACTTCACGGGTCCCACTGGGACGTCTGTACTGGAAATAAAGCGAGTCCATAAAAATTAAACAGCTCTTAGCGGTGGAGTCACGGCACTTTGAATCGAAACTGTATCTCTTCACTGTTTCACTACCGTTATTTACTTCAACGTGTCTAAAGCCAGAGCTCTTCCTGTACCTCGTGGCCGGTCGCTCCAGATTAGGATCATTGTGGTAGGAGTGTCTCTTCCTGTGTTACATAACCTTCATAAATACTGCAGACGGCTAAAAAAACTAAGCTTTGTCATCGCACTGCACGAATTTAAGATGAGGCTTGAATTCAACAGTCTGGTGAGTTAACGAAGGTTTATATATCTGTATATATGCAGCAGGTAGCGTCTATATGCAGCAGCTGTAGGGATTTTAAAAGCAAACTGAACATCAGGGTTTAAAGTCCATTAACAACGGGATAAATCAATTTCTAAGATGAGGCTTAGAGGCCCATAAAGATGTTTTTATGGAGGCGAGTTGTTCTGGAATCTCTCCGTTGGGAACCGATTCTGCTCCAGCATAACTAGATCAACCAGGCCAATCGAATTGTTTGGGGGTGGGGCTTAATGTATCGGGGGACATAAGAGCAGCATAGTCGACATCTGAGAGCCGTAGAGTTAAATTTGTTAGCAACAAAATGTTTGCCCGTCAGAGAAGCGAGATGTTTGGAGTCCGTTGTAAAAGATATTGACGGGAAATAACTTCTTAAGCGATTAAAGAGTCTTATCGCTTACGTCACATATTTTATTTTTTGTCCGTGAATGCTGTCGGTCGTCCAGGTCATAGTTTATAGTTGGTAGAGTTTCTTGAAGGCGCTTCATCCAAGTCTTCAGTTTTGAAAGACTGTTGGAGGGTCGGGGTTTAAATATAAACACCTGTGGATGTTACTCATCAGAAACTCACATGACTGAAAGCTGTTGCTCTTTACAGCCAGTATGGAGTCATTACGATAATTTCACTTGTGCGTCTCCCTGAAGGTTATTACGCTCTGGTAACATGCAGTAAGTTATAAATAGCTGCCAGATATTGAAAGTTGCAGGTGTTCTGGAAAGAAATGAGTGAATGTATTTAGTCACGGGACATTTTCTGATGTTTATTTAGCAATTTAAAAAATAAATAAATAAAAATCCAGGTGGATATTTAGAGGTTGAGGTGTCAAAGGGTTAAACTCCAAGGGGGTACTTCTGCAGCTTCCAAGTCTCCACTGAGTCAGATGCAACTGTGGTTGTTGAGAGACAGCAGGAAAGTAAATATACACTTACTTGCCAGTTCATTAGGTACACTAGTGCAAAAGTAAACTCATATTTTGATAAGTTCTTGCTCTATTCAGTGAGTCTGTGTGTTAAGCCACAGCCAGGAAGTCATCATGTTAGCGTAGCTAGCATACCATGTTAGCATTTAAATGCTCAGCAGTTAGTGAGGCAAACTGGAGGAAAGTTTTGGCATCAGCACGAGTGGAAAATATCACAGTCCACGTAACAACATGTTCCATTTATCCGGACAGGAGCGTGGGAAACGGTGTTCAGTGAAAATAAACTTATGCACGTACACTGAGAAAATAAATAAATAAATAAATAAAGGTGCGCTTGTTTTTCCACTGCTCAGCAAACAAACTTAATTCAACATTCATGGCAACTGGCCGGTGGGTAGAATTTTAAATACCTCACCTGTTTACTTTGCATTGAGGCTTCAAGTTATGCAAAATGAAAAGCTCGGTGCACCTCAGCTCCTCTAACGCTCCTCCTCTCTGCTCTCTGCTAGCCAGGAGGTTTAGGTGGAGACAGAGACACCACCTCCCTGAGCGTCTTGTGGAGGCCCCGTCCCTGATGTCCATTCACATTTCTATTCAGTCTTCAAACTAGAACCAGTTTAGCTGAATGATTTACACTGTGTAAAAATGTAAAAGGACATTTTCAGTCTCTCTCTCTCTCTCTCAAACACTCACCTGTGTTTGCCGTGGCCTGAACTTTGGGCTGTTTCCATAGCGACACTCACCACACTTGGCGACGGCGACAGCCAGCCAGCCAGCGGCCGTTTGCTCCTGACTGTACCCTCCTCTCTTTCCTTCCCTTTTTACATTTGTTCTCTCCATCACCGCTCGGCCCTTGAGCACCTTTAACTCTGTGACCGGGTGCAGAGGGAGTCTATGCAGCCCGGCTTCGTACTTATGTTTTATTTATCTTCGTGTTGATCGGGCTTGTTGCGGGTGGGACGCCGTCTAGAAGGATCCTAACGCTCCAGGCTGAATATGCCCTGACTGAGATTTGAAGATTATGCAAAAAGCAGGAAGTGCTGCCTCAGAGAGAGATCAATAACACGGACAGGAACAGGAAGATGGTTTGGTTGTCAAGGGGAAGATCAGCACAGGAAGTAACCGCAGCGTGTAGAACTGCAAAGGTGTGTGTCCACTCCGCTCATAATGAGGGAACTTAAACCTAGAACCTTCTTTAGGTTCTTGTGCAACTGTGCTACTCTAATACTGGCTGCAGAGCATGATATGAGCATGGATGGATTACTGAACAGCTCAAGATAGAACCATCAAATCGAGCCTAGCCATGTGAGTTCCATGTGGAACCTCCCACCAGTCTTTTAGAAACGAAGACTTGGATGAAACATCTCCAAGTAAACTCAATGAGTACATGCACCCTTGTTTCAGTTTGTCGTTTTGGAGATGCAAAAGAACTCATCACGTCTAAAAGGAGGCGTAAACCAACAGGGAATACGTCTAAATAGACACAAAACTTTATTTATTTGAAGTTTTTGTGCATGCACACACAGTCGGAGCTCAAGAGTCAGACATGAGGAGCAATAAATAGCATTTAATATAATCAGTTGAATATTGAAATGATTGCACATGTCCTAACTAAGTGTAACTGCACATGAGGTTGGATGTTGCACAGAAACAGAAAGCAAGACAACCTCTGAACAACAGACTCATGCATGTACCACAACAAAAACCCACAAGCCAACTGCAAAGATGAGCAAAATGACCAACAGAGACACTCAAAGTGAAAACACAAGGACAGACGTGACTTTAAAAAAAGACGAGGCAAAGATGTGGAGCCACTTAAAAGACAAACCACTAGAAACAACATGACCAAACAAAAAAAATACAAAGAGAGCTGAACCAACGAGAAGGAGATGCAAAAATGTACAACATCATCAGAAACTCACTTCCTCCCATTGAGGACATAGCAACAAAAATAAACTCTGTCTGTCCAGAGCCCAGAATATAATCAAACCCCACCCAACCCCAACCATGGATAGTTCTCCCTGCTACACTCCAGGTTGGAGCAGAACAACCAGACCAGGTTCTGTAACAACCCTATGTCCTATCTCCTACAAATATTTTTTTTAGTGTTGTCACTTTCACCATTAGTCCATCCCCCCGTTGTCCACCATCTTCCAGCTTCTCCTGGGACGTCCAGACGCGTACCCAAGGCAAATGAAATCAATTTTGATTTATTTTGTCGGATAATTTACACAACCCTAATATGCCTTAAGGAAAGCTATTGTTTAGATAGAAGAGAAACCAGATCAATTGCAGGTAATGCTACATAAATAAACCATCCTAACAGACCCTAGTCATGTGAGTTCCACCCACAGATGTTCCTATCTAAACCCCAACCCCCCACCAGTCATTTAGAACCGAAGACTTGGATGAAACATCTTTAAGGAACTATAAAAGTCCAGTTTTCCTTGTTTCAGCTTGTTTTCTGGATCTGAAGCTAATAGGTCATAATGTTATGGCTGATGGGTGTATATTCTTATGCACAGGTAAATAATGAGATGAAATGTCATTCTAATGTGCACTGCTGGTGTATAGGCTTGTATGAAAGTATAACAAGGTCTCAGTGGGGAAGTACGTTCATCTGAGGTTGGTGTTTGGTTGAACTCTGTTTTGGTCTCCTCCAGCGTAAACTCTACGATGCTGGGCGGGTCGTGTTCAGACGTCCTCAGCTGTGTCCTCCATGACGTGGAGTCCTATCTGTGTCTCTAGAGGAGAGGTCAAGCTTTGTCTTCGGTTCTGCTTCTCAAAAATAGAACTTCTCTCTCTTCCTGTATTTGCGTAGGAAGTCGTGACGTGTTCAGAGGAGATAAAGACTTCCACCCAGTGACCCCTGCGCTGGTTTAAGAAGCTACAGGAATAGAAATACTGCACCTTCGCTCAAGTTCCTCACGTTCATGGTAGCAGACCTTTCCACTCTAATTATGTAAAAACACCAAAAACATTCAGAGCAGCATGGATGTCTAAAGGTTTCCCAAATAATCTGTATAAAATATCATAAACATGCACAGAAAGACAGCTGTCACTATTATTATTATTATTGTTAATCACCTTTATCTGCTTCACTTACCCTTGTCTCGCTTTATTTTCAACTCGTGTTTTTCTTGTTCTTCATCTTGTTCTTCTACTACTTCGTCTTTGTCGTCTTCATCTTCATCTTTTTCATTTTCGTCTTATTCTTCATTTTCTTCATCTTCTTAGTCATCTTGTTCTTGTTCTTCTAGTACTTTGCTGTCTTCGTCTTCATCCTTGTCTTCTTCTTCTTTGTCTTCATCTTCTTCGCTTGTTCTTCTTCTTCTGCTATCTTTGTGATCTTCTTCTACATCTGCTTTGTCTTCTTCTTCTACTACTTCTTCTTTGTCTTTGTATAATTGTTCATCATTGTGTTTTTCTTCTTCATCTTGTTCTTGTTCTTCTAGTACTACTTTTTTCTTTGCCTTCGTCTTCGTGTTATTCTTCTTCTATTTCTTCTTCATCATCATCTTCTTCCTCGTCATCTTCTACTATTTCATCTTCGTCATCTTCATCTTCATCTTTGTATTTGTCTTCATGTTTTTCTTCTTCTTTATCTTCTTCACCCTCGTTGTTCTTCATCTTCTTTGTCTTTATTCTACTAGTCTGTCTTCATCGTCTTCATCTTCTTGTTTTTCTTCTTCTTTGTCTTCATCTTCTTCACCTTGTTCTTCTTCTTCTGCTACTACCGCATCTTTGTCTTCTTCTTCTACTACTTCTTTGTCTTAGTCTAATTCTTCATCTGTGTTTTTCTTCTTCTCCTTGTTCTTCTACTACTAATTCTTCTTCTTCATCTTCACCTACTTCATTTTCGTGATTTTCTTCTTTTTCTTTGTCTCCTTTGTCTTTGTCTTGTTCTTCTTTTTCTCCTTTCCTTCTTCTTCCTCTTGTGTTCCACTCTGACTTTAAAGACAACCCCTTTCATATTTGGTTTGGTGTTTTTTCTCCTCTTTAAATCTCAGCATTTAGAGAAAAAACAGCCTGCTTGCTGATGGTGTGAATTTCCAACCATGTTTTTAAACTGCGGCGACGCTGATGCACTGTGCCGACTTTCTCGTGCGACATCAGAAAATACGACCTTGCTGCTGGGAGATTTACCAGCGGCTGATTTTGGGCAGAACCTGTGGTGTAATTAAAGTCTTAGATTGTCAGAAACATAGAAGCACGTCGGATAAAGACGTGGTTTGTGAATGTTGCCCATGTGGCCGGCGGATGTGAAATACATTTTCATGGTTGTTCTTGAGAGATTTTGAGTGTAGATCAGGAAACAGCAGCTGTTACCAACACAGGGCAGATCTAGGGAGGGGGGCAGGGGGGTTAATGTGCTTAATCTAAATACCCCGCTTGAGTATTGATGCCTTAGTGTAGCGAAAGTAAATACTCCCCTCTTTGTGTGTTATGTTGTTTATGAGTGTATTCAGGCTGACATGGAGGGGGAGGGGGCAAAGGTCAGAGTTCATCAGGACACAAGGAAGAGAAAAACAAGAAGAGGACGGGGAAGAGGCACAAAAAGGAGGGAGGCAATAGAAAAGCAGTGTTGAATGAGTGTTTATTTCTCCACGTATTTATCCATCTGCTGCTCGTCTGCCTTCGCTGTTTGTTTAGCGACATGATTCACGTCTATACGCGTTTGTCCTTTAGCTCGTGTGCTCTTACAGTGGAGTAAAGAGGCTTTGGACTCGCGATACAAATCTCGGGAACCATCTGACGGGGAGTCAGCAAGATCACACTGCTGTGATATTCTTAGTAAAAGGCCTGTGTGGAGGCATTTGGTTCCTGTTTGAAAGAAAAACAAACATCTTGTGAAGCTAAACCACTTTGACTGGTGTTGGTCCTGTACGAGACGACCTGTGGATGAGTTAACGTGCAGTTTCAGCCTCGGATTATTACTCATCGGTTCGCTGGTTGGATGGAGAAGCTGATGTGGAAAAGGTGGACAGTTAAAATATTTAATATCTGTTTTAAATGGACCTCGAATGGATGTCTTTCAAGTTTACATTCCTCTTATCAACAGTTTATAACTCCGTTCACATTGACAGCAAATGCAGATACCTGGTTTTGTCAAGAGAACCATCAGGTGGGACGTTTTTTTGACAGTTTAGTTTATTAAATGTAAACATTCTCCTAATTTACTTGTTCTTCTTTGCTCTAAAACAAATGGAGTTGTTTTACTTATAGATTATTATTCTATTATGTTACTGGTCCGGCCCACTTGACATCAAATTGGGCTGTATGTGGCCCCCAAACTAAAACGAGTTTGACACCAATGGTTTAGACACAACAGAGTAAAGTACTGCCCTCTGCAGGGTGACATGATTTACTACAATTGTACTTTACATTCTACTTGCTTTCCACAGCGTCAGTGCTGCTTTGATCATTTCCTGATTTTCCCAAACTACAGTCTGGGTTGAGGTTATGATCAAAGGATGTGCGTGCCTTAAGCGCATGTTTAAAAAATTAACATCTTTAATTGTGTTAACGTGTCATTTTTATGTTTTTATTCCCTTTTCTTGGTGTTTATTACCCACAACTTATTCATTACAAGTTCAGGTTTTAAACTAATTGCAGCTAATGTAGCCTTGCGTGTTAAGGCCTGGACACACCGAGCAAATATCAGATAACTCCTGGCAACAAAAGCTGACTGCAACATTTACTGTGTCTGGGCCAAAAAGTTGCACTTGAACGCACCACAAACACCACAGCCAAAGCTAGAAAGAGCTACTATAAGCTAGGAGGAGCTGATATTAGCTGGGACGCTAGGAAGCTGGGCGGAGATACAAATAGCTAGGACGCTAGGAAGCTAGGAGGAGCTACTATTAGCTAAAATGCCTGGAAGCTAGAAAGAGCTACAAATAGCTAGGACGCTAGGAAGCTAGGAGGAGCTACTATTAGCTAGGACGCTAGGAAGCTAGGAGGAGCTACAAATAGCTGGGACGCTAGGAAGCTAGAAGGAGCTACTTCTTCGACAGCAGCTCAGATGATGTGTATGACTACTTCCATCCATAATCACACAAAGCCCCGCCCCCAAATGATCTGATTGGCCCAGCAGATCTTTGCTGGAGCAGAATCAGTTCCCAACAGGGTGAATCCAGACTTGCATATATTGTCCTAATTCAGCATATAAATCTAATATCCCAGCAAATAATCTAGTTTCAAACATCTTGGACTTCTCCTGACTTAAATCTGAGTATTTTGGCAGATTCTTTTTCTTTAAATATATAAATTTCCATTGACTGATGTTGTTTCCAGTAGCTTGGGTTGGTGCAGTGCGCCTGATGCCATGTAATAACGCTGAGCTGACCGGGGGCTACACCGACATGCATCAGTCAGAAATATTGATCCACAACAAACTGGCCTGGATTACACGGAGCAAACACAGTAGCTCTGCACACACTCACATGTGCTAATGTACACACAGGCAGAGAGCATGCGCACAAAAAAACACCCTCATTGTTCATCTGAGCCGCACTGCTGCCTGCTCGCAGCCCATATGGACGGCTGCCCAAAGGGCTGCTGGGTAACTGTGAGTCATGATTGTAATCCAGTGAATGTGAGCGTATCAAGTAGGACAGTGCTTCGCGGTGGGTAGGTCTGAATGGACTGTATTGTCTGATAATGGCTGTCAAGTGATCACACAGCTGTGACTGAGTCGAGATAATGATTTGCAGAAAGCAAAGGAAGGAGGCATTAGTAAGTCGTTAGAGTAATTGACTGGCTCCACTGCCGTACTTTCTAGGTTACTTTTTAAACTGGCTCTTTGGTCGACCGTGAAACCATTTAGTGGTCGTGAGTCAGGAGTTAGAGAACAGACTGAGAAGATGATAATTACTGACCTCCCGTCACTTTCTTCTCATCCTATTAATGTCACTATAAAAATAAAACCCTGCTGTACAGCAGCCTGAAGTCCTTAAGCCCTAAACCAGTTTACAACCAGCACTAAATATAGTCCTAAACCAGTTTAAAACCACCAAGCATAAACTGAATCCAAATATATATATCTATATATATAGATATATATATCTATATATATAGATATATATATCCCCAAACCAGTTTAAGACCACCCTTAAATTAAGTCCAAATCCTCCAGATTAAAGTCAGCCCTAATTTAAATCCACGATCTGATTAAAACCAGCCTTAAATATACTCCTAAACCAGTTTATATCCAGTCCTAAATATAGTCCTGAACCAGTTTATACTGGTGTATAAGTTCAAAACTAGTGTAACCCAGCACTAAATGAAGTTCATAACCAGTCTAAAACCAATCCCAAATCAAGTAAATCAAATAAAATCACAAACATTTTACTACAGTTTATACTTACAGGTGAGCTAGGCTAGCTAGCCGCTGTGTTTTCCTTTTGCTTAGATCCTGTTGCTGCTTTATGTGTCTGAGTTAACAAAGCTACACATTTCTATGGCACCATAATGTTTTTTATGGTAAATTAAGGTCTATTCAATGATTTCATTGTATTTGTTGTATATTATTTAATTAATGTCTTGTAATTTTTTGCCATGTACGTAGTATTTTTACATGTTTCTCGACTACCTAATTTTTTTGTCCACATAAAATTTACAAATGAACAAATATATCATTCATCTGTCTCTCTGAGTTAGACTTTCAACCCTCATATCTGGTCAAACAAAGACAAATCATAATCAGGTTTCTGCAACAGATCCTGCACATGACTAATGTTCTGTGTGAACGTGGTCATGTCCTGCTGCTCTTCATGTATGACTCTGAGCTCATGAAACGCATTGAACGAGGCCGAGATGAAAATAAACTTCTGCCATGCTCAGAGACGGACACTGACAGCTGGTAAAATAAAGCAAAGTGGGCCAGCGTCTCTCTGGATGCCCCAGTAAAAGCCACCAACACGACAAACCTGCCTAAACTAAAAGTACCGTGTTGTACTAACGTGTCATACGCCGCCGATGACACACTGACGTGGGCCCTAAATCAAAAGCGGGTTAATGGCAGAGAGGCTCTAATAGCAGCCTTGGTGTTATGCAAACGTCCAGAGGTGAGGCAGTGCTGCTCTGCAGAGCCATTTATTAGATCATGTGCAGGAAAGAGAGACGGTTAAATGCAGGAGAGAGCCAGACTCAGACATGAAGGGGAGGCCGACATGAAACAAAAGGTCGCGGGTTAAAATCAAAGCTACCAAGTCACTCAGTTAAAGAACCATGGCACTCTTTTTTCTCAGCTCAAATTATAGATATTTTCTGTTGCCACAGATTGTTTCCAAATCCATAGTTCATCCTCCAACCCAATAAACAAAGTGCTTTTATTCTGTTTTTACATGGTGTTTGGAGGATGTATGTTTGAATCAGTACAGTTACTTTCCTCCTCATATCTAATGTTTGTAGCAGAAGTTCATGCCCTCCTGTTTTCACTCCTACTGTACGTCGGCCTTAAATCAATTTAAACTATATATAATTAAACTCCAGTCTAAAGCCAAAACCAGTTTAACCCAGAACTAAATCAAGTCCAATTCTGTTTTAAACCAAGACCTTCAAAACCAGTCCACAATCAGTCCAAAAGCAGCCCAAACGACTCCCAAAACCATGCTACATCCAATGTCCAAACCCAGTTTTAAGCAAGCCCTAAATTAAGTCTAAGCCAAGTCGAAATTTAGTCCAAAACAGTCTAAGACCTTCAAAACCAAGTCCAAAACCAGTTCCAGACAAATTCCAAGCCTCTCCAATAGCAGCCCCAAAACAAAACCAAAGCCATGCTGAAACCAAAGTCCAAAACCAGTCTAAAGTCAGTTCAAAACCTGCCCAAAGTGCCAAACTCAATCCCAAACCAGTCTTAAGCCCATCCCAAATCCATGTCCAAAACCATGCTAAAACCAGTGTTGAAAACCAGTCTAAAACTAGTTCCAAACCAACTCCCAAACCATGCTAAAACCAGTTTCCAAAACCAGTTTAAAACAAGTCCCGAACTAAGTCCCAAACTCAGTTTAAAAACAATCCCAAACACTTTTTTAAACCAACTCCAACAAGACCAAACCAGTGTAAAACAGTTTAAAACCAAGACCAAACCAAGTAGTTCAGATTTTTTTTAAATCATGCGTGCATGCAGTTAGTTTTCCTCTCATATCTAATGTTTGAGCCCCGTTCCTGTTTTTGCTCCCGCCGTGCGTCAGCCTCGTTCAGTTCATTTCTTGCTCTGAGAGCAGGAACGTTGCTCAAGAGCAGGTGGCAGCAGGTCTTGATTGAATTACCGCGCTGATTACATTGTGCCTCATAGTGATGGTATTATATGGCTCCGCTAACCTCATTACACAACCACAATTATACAGACGAAGGAGCCGGGGCGCCGGAGAGGGGAGGAGGAGGGTGTGATCTCTTGATAGCTCAAGATACTCGCAGATATTTAAAGTGTAGACGATACTGTAAATTAATTTGATAACAACACAGAGAGTGTTAAATCTTTAACACTTAGACGTTCAGGCCTTGGCTTCTCGTTTCCTCTAAATGGGTGCAAATAAGATTGTTAGCAGCAACCTGTGGCGGGTGCACAATATTTGTGATGTTTGTAGCCGGAGGTGGAGGTTTAGAGTCCATTCAAAGGGGCCGGGCGTATCCCCTTCAGTCCATTCAACACTCACTGGGTCTTGAGATTATTTACTGAGTGGGAAAGAAGAAGAAAAACTTAGTAAATTTTTGTCTGGGGTCTTTTGAAATCCATTTCTGTTTTTTGGCCTTTAGCTATTTCTGGAATGAAATAAATATTGAGGAGTGAAGGTGAACTGTCTCTTACCCGATTCAAGTAAATAATGGATGAGTGCCTACAGTACTGTTAGAAACTTTAAACCATGATAAACCACTTTAAACCATGATAAACCACTCAGTCACAAGAAGAACTAGACCGTCTGAACTCCAGTCGTCATAGATTCAGTCTGGGTTTACATGAACTGTGTCAAGTCTAAAATTAGTCCAAAACCAGTTCCAAACCAATTCTAAAAACCAGTCTGGAATGAGTCCCAAAACTAATCTAAAACCAGTCCAAACCAACTCCAAAACCATGTTAAAGCCAGTGTTCAAAACCAGTCCCAATCCAATCCATATCCATCCCCAAGTCAATTAAATCAAAAACCTGTCTCAAGCAGTCCTAAATTATGTCCCAAACCAGCTTAAAACCTGTCCCAATTTAAGTATAAAAGCCATCTAATACCATTCCTTAATCAAACCAGTTTAAAACCAGTTATAAATGAACTCCAAAACCACGTTAAAGCCAGTGTTCAAAACCAGTCCCAACCCAATCCATATCCGGTCCTTAATTGTGTCCAACACCAGTCTAAAACCAGCTCCAAATTAAGTCAAAACCAATTTATAACCAGTCCCAACGCCAACCATATCCAAGTCTAAACCCAGCTCTACATTAAATCCAAAAACATGTCTCAGGCAGTCCAAAACTGTGTCCCAAGCCAGCTTAAAACCTGTCCCAATTTAAGTATAAAACCATGTTAAAGCCAGTGTAAACCCAGTCTAAAACCAACATTAATTGAGTCCAAACCTGGGCTGTTTGAAACCAGCCTCAAACCAAGTCCAAAACCAGTCCCTAACCAGTCTTAAATGAAGTAGAAAACCAATCTAAAACCAGGCCTAGTCTCAGTCCAAACCCAGCTTTACCTTTTTGAGCAGAGTGATTTAGTTGCTGTCCTTTCAGAGCGTTAATCTTTTACTAGTGTATTTGCATATGTTGTGTACACGAGCTACAATGCTGCTGTGGGCTGCTGAGGGTAATCAGCTGCAGGCTCTCCTCCGGCTGATGATAAATAATTTGACAGTTTATCTAGTCCAGTAGAGAAGCCAAAGCACTCATGGGAGTTGTTGTTCCGCCCCGCTAGTTCCCACAGGCCTGATGGCTGCCCAGATTGCATCGTCGTCGGTGGAATACGTGTGGCCACAAAACCCTAATTGATTGGAAAATAAGCATCCAGAGGGAGAACGTAGGCGACAACGCCGGTACCGCCGGCATCTCGTAGGACCGTAAACCGGGAGCTGACCGGTGCACGTTACAAGCACTGCCACCACGTCATAGAAAACACCGAGGCCGTTTCCTGTACAGTGACGAGCAGACACAGTAGTACAGTTACTGGGTGCATGTGACCAGGTCACCATGACAACGGCACTCCCTGGAGCATGCTCAGAGCAGAGCGATTTCACCGCCTGTTGTATGCATGTGTGCTCATGTGTGTTTGGTGTCCTGGTCCTGCAGAAGCTGCTGGAGTTAAAAGAGAAGAAGAAGAAGAAGATGCATGGATGCAGAAAGAGTGTAATTACTCTGTTGTGGTTTCAACCAGATGGCCTTATTCCTCGTATCACTTTTCCCTCACCACAGATTTCTGAGCTGGTCGGTTGGTGTCAGCTGTTCTTTCTCCTAAATAACAAAAAGGCCATTGATCACCGTTATGCTCCATTCAGCCACTACACTACTCTGGATGGATTATGAAACAACGGGTCCCTGAGGCACCCAGCCTGAAAACAAGGCAGGCATCAGCTGTTGTTATTTTTGTGTCTCCAACTTTGTAGCCTTCAGATATTTTGCATCTCTTCCTGGCCCTTAGTTTCAGTCATGTGAAGAAACAGAAGGACTGTGGCACGATTACTAAAAGATGCTTCAGAAACCAGTTTAAAACCAGTCCTAAACCAATCCCTTTCTAGCCCTAAATTATGTCCAAAACAATGTCTTAAATTCAATCCAAAACCAGTTAAAGACCAGTTCTAGATTTCATCTGAAACCCTTCTAAAACGAATCCTAAATTATGTCAAAATCTGAAACCAATCCCTGTCCAATCTTAAATAAACTCCAAAACCAGTCTAAATCCAGTCCAACAATTAGTGAAAAACCAGTCTGAAACCAGTCCTGTATTACACCCAAACCCCTTCTAAAACAAAAACTGTCCAAAACCAGTTTAAAACCAGTTATAAATTGAGTCCAATCCAGTTTAAAAACAAACCTAAATTACGTCCAAAACCAGTCAAACAAAAGGCCAAAAGGCCACTATGTCTCCAACTTTTGTGTTCATTTTATTTCTCATTTTGGCCGCGAGCATCCCTGGGAAGTTATTTACCTTTTACCTTTTGGTCATTTTGTGTCTTGGTGACGTCTGTTTGTGACTGTTTGCTTTTAATTTTGACCATTTCTTGTCACATTTGTGTTGTTTTGCATCCATCTGCAGCCATTCTGTGTCTGGTTGTGGTTGTATTGTGTCTTAGTGATCATTCTGCATCTCTTAATGTTTGTTCTTGTCAGTAGAATCCTGTGGTGGTCGTTTAGAAGTACTTGTGGTTGTTTTGTGTCTCTGGTGGTTGTTGCATTTCAGCATTTTCTCTCATAATTTTATTATATCCACTCAGTCTTTGTGGTCATTTTATGAATTTTACGTCTCATTCACATCTAGTTTTGGTCAGGTTGAATCTCTTGTATCCATTTTATGTCTCATTCTGGTTCATTTTTCATCTCTTGGTGACCATTTGCTCTTAAATTTGGTCATTCTGTCTCTTTATGTTTATTTTGCGATTCATAACAGCCATTTATTCACTTACTTGTGGTCATTTGCATTTAGTTTTGGTCGTTTTACGTCGATTTTGATCAATCTCTGTATCTTCGTGGTTGCTCTGTGTCTCATTTTTGCTTCTACTTGTGGTTGTTTGCATTAAATTTAGGTCGTTTTGGATCAAGCCTGTGATTCTTTGTTGTCATGTGGCGTCTTAGTGGCCATTTAGCATTTCTTCATGGTTGTTTTGGGTCACATGATGTTGTTTTTCATCTCTACTTGTTTTGTGGTCATTTTCTATTTCTTCATATTTCATACATGCTTTTGCATGTGTGTGTGTCATGACGTGGGGAGATGACACTTTTTTTTTTAACAAGCTGTAAAGTCAGTTTTGCGCCTGCATTTGGTAATTCCCGTTTTTTTTTTTCAGTAATTTTGTGTCTTTTTAGCCGTGCTGTGTGTTAAAGTGGTCATGTTGGAGTTCTTGTATTCCCTCCCAGTGCAGCCTTACAGTAATCCATCCATATGAACTCACCCACATGAACACACACCATGGTTTGTGCCTCGCTCGGCGTATATGTGCACAGAGATAGACTCTTCATACGTGCTGCATCCCTGACTAGATCTTATTGACTTTCCTCTCTGGTGGATGTCCATGCAGACTGTCAGAGCTCACACACAGTGTTTTCTCTGGTTTATCCAGACAGACGTATTGATTAGAACCGACCGTGAAATCTATGGATAAACTTTACAAACTGCAGCTCCCAGGGTGACGGTCATTCATCACAAACATCCTGACTGTCCATCAATGCATCAGTCCTAAAGAGCTCTGTGCTACACTCAGGTGTGCATCCTGTTTGTTTTGTTTCAGAACAGCAAGTATATAGTGGCTGCATGAAAAAGAAGCCAAACCAGGAGACAACAACAGTGCATTGTTCATTACGTATGCAAATGAGTAAAAGGTAATTTTGAAGTGCCATTGTTTTTGTCTAATTAGACGACGAGCTCCCGCTCTGCTGTCTGATTAAAGCACCGCTCATTGTGCTTGTATTGGACTCCAGATGCACGTTTTCATCGCTGCCATGTAAAAACGGGGCCCCTCTCTGGGGACTCGCTGAGCGCCGGAGGCTCGGAGCTAACAAAATATTGACTATTTTAAAAAGAGACTAATATTCACAGTGGCTCAGTTTGAAAAATTTGGATGTAATTATGTTTTATTCATGCTGCAACAAAAGATGCCGTCTGGTGAGCCGGTGGTCGAGGTTAATTGTTGCCTGAAAGTGAACAAATTTTTAAGCATGAACCAGAAGCTAAAGCTGCATTAATCCATATTTTTACTTAAACTCTTGATTCAGCAGTCATTTGTAAGATGAATGCAAACAATAGAAATGATTCACAGAGAATTATCACCCGTCTACGCACCTGTCCATCTCTAAGTATTAATTAAAATGTGTCTCCAGCCAGCACTTGAGATCTGATCTCAGTTTCATGCTCTGTATATAAATAAACACAGAGAGTGGGGAGCAGCAGAATATTGTACCAGCTGTTGTCTCTAATGGATCTCTACCTACCGCTGTTTCAGAACCATGAACAGCTGGTTGTTGTGTAAAGCTTTAAAGTTCCACGGGAAGCACAAACTTTAATTTATTATTTATTTCTTGATCTCCGCCCTGATGTTCTCAGATTAGAACTGAACCAAGAAAACTTCCATACCCACCGTAATGTTACTGCTGTCAGAAGCATAGTCTGTATATAAATATGGACAACACATCTCCTCTTCCTCTCATTGGCCAAACTGACTCTATTTTCCCGGGGACACGGGCGGCGCCGTCTTGCGAATTTAGAGCCAGAGTCTGATCAGTACGGTCTGAGGGTGGAGCCACATGGAGCCGTGATATTGATGCCCCGCCCACACTTCCTCCAGACTCACTCGTATTTTCGTTTAATTAATACTACGCTCTGCTCTACCTCCACTAGTTACAAGGAAATGTTAGTTTATACACTGGACTGGTTTTTATTTATTTTTTTACAACTCTCGCAGGACTGCTTTATGGAGCGGTTGGCATGGCAACTGGTGGTCACCATTATGTCAAATCCTGTTTCTATAGCGTCAAATAACTAAAACAAAACATATCAGAAAAATTTACACTTGATCATTCATCAACGTTATATTAACTACTATCCTTGGAAAATGTATTTGACGTGTATTTTAGTGTTTTAGTTTGGCCCAAGTCCCGCCCACTAACATGGAGGGGGTGGAGCTTATGACCTATACTGCAGCCAGACACCAGGGGGAGCTCTACTTGATTTGGCTTCACTTTAGAGGAGCAGTTCAGCCGTCCATCTTTACACAGCGTATGGTTTGAACCCGTGACAGAAAAATCTGAATAACTATTTGACAAATATTAATGAAAAGTTAATGGTTTTCTTTCCTTTTTGATCAGTTATAATAGCGGTTGTGTTTTATTCTGAATGACTGAGACCAAATAGAGGTCAAATGTGCTAGAAAATGCAAAAGTGCGCTGAGTTTTATCCCCCTAACCCTCTAACTCTAACAAGCCCCAGCACTAGTGCACTTTCTAGCACATGTTGGTCATTTTGCGTCTTGCATTGTTTAATTTAATTAGTTTTGTGTCTCATATCAAAAGACAAATGCAACAAGTTAGACTTAAACCTGATCCTCCTGTGTAATCCATAACTTTCTTGACGGCGGGACAAAAACAGCTGCCCAGTTTCTGCAGAGGCTGATCAATTAAAATGATTCACCTACTTGGTGAAAATGACCTCTGACTCCTTCTGCACTGTGCTGTGGAACAAACATTGATTTTCAACATGTTGTTTAAGTGAAAGTGGAGCACTGTCAGTGAACCCCGGGGAGTGGGGGTGGAGGGGGGGGGGGGGGGGGGCGGCGTAACTCGGCAGCTCCCCCAACAAAGGGTTTCTCTGTGGTACAAATTGACGGTAAACATGTCGAACCTTTTTGTCATTTTGTGTGTTTGTACCTCTCCGTGGGTGTTTTTGTTTTGTTTTTTTTTGTCTGTTGACGTTCTCTTGGGTCCTTCACCGTGGTCGTGTATTTCCGTCTCTACCTCCAAGCCCAATGCGTTCTGCCATAAATTATGCACTGCTGCGTTTCCCCTGATAAGGCCAAGAGTGACAGTTTGTGCTCGCCGATACGTCAGCTGTGATTGATGGCTGTTTATTTATTTTTTTCCGGGGTCTGGTTGTTGATGGCGTCTGCAGTTTCCAAAAAGGAGACGCTCTGCAACGCACTCGTTTAAAGCCTTTAAACGATGTGGGTCGTGAGATTTAACTCTGCACCGAATGGAAAAAAAGAAGCAGAAGTTCACAATGAGCAAAACCTGTGGTGCAGCAAAAAGTTTGTTTTCACCCGTCAACACTTGTCAATCATTGTTGGTTTGAAAATGGCATCCAGGCGACATGGGAGCTGCAGACAATCCAGCAAGATGAAGATGTTGTGTTTTAGTTAAAACTAACTCACTGCTGATCATTTCTTTATATTATATTAATTAAATTAACAGATTTTAAAATGATATGAAAGTGCAAAAGAAAATGTGGACACTTCTATTCTTGTAACTCTCTCATTACTGGACTAATAGGAATATAACTGGTACCATTCAGAACTTGCTTAAATAAATGAGGATTTATTTATTTCTTTAGTGTCAAAGTAATTCAGTGATGGTTGTCAGTTTATCCAGTGGTGTAAATCTAAAATGAGCTGTTCATGGCTGATTCGGCATGCTTCATTTTGCACAATCTAATGACTTATAAGCTAAATGCATGGATGGAGTTGCAGGGTGAGGAACAGAAACGCTTCTGAACTTTGCTAAGAGACATCAGCTCATTTGGATTTTAGATCATATTTTCTTTATCTGTATATGATACTATTCTGTTTCGTTTTTACTTTTTAATATTTAATATGTCGTGTTCTCTTTTAACTCTTCTAAACGCGTCATTTTAGTGCCGTTTTTGCAAATGAGGGGTTGTTGAATGCAACTTGGAACAAGCAGATTTGACACAAAGAGAGAGGATGTTGTTCTTGTTGTTGTTCTTCTCCTATTTTTGTTGTTTTTTATTTATTTATTTTCTGGAGCCACAAATAACTCTTTTTAATGAGGAGAAGGCTGCAAATTGCAGCTCAAATGCCAGGCAGTGATGAGTCAGTGCGACGGGTGAATTTGTCTGGATTAGAGTTCATGTGAGGAGGAGGTAAGAGGTTAGTCCATGACGAGAGGCCGCTAATCCACCAGGAAGTCACACATCCAGTCAGACCGGTCATCCCTTCGTCCCTCTTCAGGCTAGAGGAGGTCGATCAGCAGCAGGTCGGCGAGTCAGACATCTTTCTCTGAACGGGCGTCTCCTCTGTCACAGCAGGAATCATTACAGTACACAAAAGTTTTGAGATTCCTGGCAGGGAGGAGACGCATGATTACTGCTGTTCTGAGAGAGATGTGCTGCTCAGAGGACAAAACAGAGGAGCCTCGATTTGGAAGAACGTCGTGACTGAAAAGTGTCTTTGTTGTTGTTGTTCTGTTGGGTTGAATGTAGAGGTGTAGGACACAAGGGGAGGAGGCAGGAAACAGAAGAACTTTGATGAAAAACTTAGAAAATGTGGAACAAAAAGTGCTGCAGGTGAAACCCAAGATATGTGGAGCCAGGGAAAACAGACTGTAACACAAACAGGTTTCTCAAACAGCACAGACGACTTGATAAAGAAGACTAGAGACGTTTAAGACCAGACAGAGAGGTGGTAATGTATCAGAAAAACAAGAGATTATTTCCAAGCAGAGAAAACATCTAAGGAGATTGGAGAAACTACTAAAACTGGGTTAAGAACTGTCCAAGGCATTATTAAAAACTGGAAGGATAGTGGAGAACCATCAGGGTAAGAAGAGAGGCAGATGAAGTGATGCACCCATCATGCCTAGTGTCTACTGTACAAGCCTGTGGGGGCAGTGCTATGATCTGGGGTTGCTGCAGTTGCTCAGGTCTAGGTTCAGCAACATTATGTGTCCAAAGAATGAGGTCAGCTGACTACCTGAATATACTGAATGACCAGGTTATTCCATCAATGGATCATATTCCAAGATGACAATGCCAGGATTCATGGGGCTCAGATTGTGAAAGAGTGGTTCAGGGAGCATGAGACATCATGTTCACACATGGATTGGCCACCACAGAGTCCAGACCTTAACCCCATTGAGAATCTTTGGGATGTGCTGGAGAAGGCTTTGTGCAGTGGTCAGACTGGACGTGCAGGCCACACATGTGCAGGACACGTGGAGTCATGTGTTAACCTAAACGCCGTCCTGTCAGAGGCTCTAATCTGTCGCGGTTCATGAATTTGCAAAGAGCTAAAAAGACTTCAACTGCAGTTTGAAGCTGCAGGGTTGTTGTACCGCTGCTCTGCTCCTCCCTGAGAGATATATGAGACTACAGAGAGGTCAGCACTCCCCTCTTGTCTTCCCATCTTTCTGACATGAATGAATTAATCCCTTCATTATTTATTTAGGTGCTGGAATTGATTCTGTTGTTGCTAAAGTTAAAGTTAAAAGGCCTTTACAGAAGGAAACTTTCTGGTCAAGCTGCTGTGGGCAGGAAGAACTATTCTGTTTCATCATTACTGGTTGGTGTCATATTGATTGCCCATCCTTTAATATGAGTGCCTCTATAAACTGTTCCCACAGCCCATTTCCCATTTAAACAGAGACGTTAATTATTCAAAGCCGCTGGGTGCATCGTTTCTGTTGCAGCTGAATCGTGAACTCGTGAAGATAAATTCCTCTCTTCTCTTTTGTGTCTCCTCAAGGTTGTAAAATCATCTTCTCTCGTATAGTCAGCTCGCTGCAGATAAAAACTATTTATTAATTTAGTTTGCAATCTCGCTGCTGATTCTTCATTTTCAATCTGACAGTTTCTTTATCTTTCAGAAGTTTTATTACGACCAATCACAGACCGAGTGTTTGCAAGACTGTAGTGTTGGGGGCGCGTCAGAATAAAAATTAGTTTTAGGCCCCAAAGTTACAAAAATGACCCATCATTATAATATTTAGAATAATCTCTCAGACATTTATTACCTCGCTAAACAAAAACTTAAGTCAGTTTATTTACGTAGTCATCAATTAATTATCTCCACGCCCTCTCTCAGTTTAGGCCACGCCCCCTTGGAGTTAAACTAAAAATAAATACAATCAGAAATTTATTCAAAATTAACATGAAACAATTTCCTATACTTAATTTTATCAATTTGAACGCGATGTTGAATGTTTAAGATCAAAGTTTGACCTTTCATGTTTCAAATCTTTATTTTTAAGTTAATAAATGAATCAGTAAGATCTTAAAACTAATTCTCAGACCCGATATGACACAGTTTTCCTGGTTCTGGTTAAATCTCACATTGATTTATTGCTACTTTTTCCTTAAAAAGGCTGCTACACTAATCCAGACGCTATGAAATAAAAGCATGTTAAAAATTCTCTGTAAAGATGAAATGTGCCGGATTTTAAAAAGGTTCCTCAGCCTGTGAACATACAAGCACTTCCATTCACAGCCTCTTTATCAATCTGCTCCCTCTCTCCAGGTCTCGAGGAAATGCTGACGTTGGACGGACGCCCCCTCTGGACTTCGCTCGAGTCCTCGCGGTCATAGATCCTTCATCCAGGGATTCATCATGGCAGCCCCCTACCTTCAGGCAGCGCTCCTCAGCCCCTGGTGTGGAGGTCTCTGAGGGAGGGGAAGTGAGACGGAGATAAGATCGCCTGTGTCGCTTAAAAAAAAATAATAATAATCACCCAAACCATGTAGTGAACCTTTCTCCAAGGAAAGGGGGGTGAGGGTCTACGTTCAAATCCGATTTCTTTTTTTTCTCTTTATTGCCATTTGTGGAAACTGTGGAACAGATTTGCCTCTTTCAAGAGTGCATGTGGGTGTTGATAGAGAGTGACCGAGAAGAGGAAGAGAGAAAGAAGGGAAGAGATGGTCCTCCACACCACCCCTTACTCCAGTGCCTGTATGCACTTCCTGGATGGCTTGTCGTGGAGCCTGGTGTTTCCCTGTTACTGGCTCCTGGACCGGCTCCTGGCCTCCTGCGTGGCCACCTCGCTGGAGAAGCGCCAGCGCTCCCAGGACCCCTGCTCCTTCCTCACCCTGTGTGTCCTGATCTCTGCACCGCTGTACCTGCTCCTCCTCCTCGCCTCGCTGCCCTTCGCCCTGTTGGGCTTCATCATCTGGGCTCCCCTGCAGGCTGTCCGCCAGCCCTACCTGTACACCTACCGCAGGTTAGTGCTGATCCAGAACTAGTAACCTCTACCTAAACCTCTAGTAAAACTCTACTGAAGTAAAAGTATCTGCGCTAAAAAGAAACACTAGAGTAGCAGGTAACTCAACCACCTTCTGCAATCTTTGTTTCTGGGCCTATTTTCAAGTTAACAAACTTTTATTTAATCCTTAGGCATACAGTGCCACTTAAAAGTTTTGCCGCCTTCAGAATTTTCTGTTGTGACCTCATTGTGTGCAGCAGTTACCCGCAACTAAATGTTTCCGGTAACTGCTGAACCACTTCAGTTCTGAGATGTTGGTGGGTTTCCTCACATCAACTGCTTGCTTCAGGTCCTTCCACAACATTTCTATTGGATTAAGGTCAGGACTTTGACTTGGCCGTTCCTAAACATTCATCTTGTTCTTCTTTAACCGTTCTTTTGTAGAACCACTTGTGTTCTTGGTTCTCGTTGTCTTGCTGCATGACCCAGTTTCTCTTCACATTCAGCTCATGGACAGATGTCCTGACATTTTCTTTTAGAGTTCACTGGTAGAATTCAGAATTCATTGGTCCATCAATGATGACAAGCCGTCCTGGTCCAGATGCAGCAGAACAGGCCCAAACCAGGACATTAGCACCCCCATGTTTGATGGAGGGATGAGGTTCTGATGCTGGAATGATGCAGTGTTGTTTCATCTCATTTAAACCAAACTATTCTACTTTGGTCTCATCTGTCCACTAAACATTGTCCCAATAGTCTTCTGTCTTGTCCACATGATGTTTAGAAATGTTCTTCTTGGAGAGCAGTGTCTTTGTCCATCACACCATGGTTGTTCAGTGGATTCATCAACATTAACATCAGCCAATGAGAGAGAGGCCTTTAGCTGCTTAGAAGTTCCCCTGGGTTCCTCTGGGACCTCTCAGACTATTATGGAGTGATCTTTGTTGGTGGACCACTCCTGTGGAGGGGAACAGTCGTCTTCAATCTGTCTGACTGTGGATTATTTGTGGGTTCCAAACTCTTTAGAGATGGTTCTGGAACCTTTTTCAGCCTGATGAGCAACAACAACTCTTTCTCTTTCTCTTATTTCTTGGAGAAAAGGTTGATGAGAAGTGTTTCCATTGACTTTGTGCGGAAAGATTGTGTTTGAAAATGCCAGAAAAAAAAAAATAAAAAATTTGTCTGACAGGCACAAGCTCACGGGAACAATGAGTCCCTTAAATCATAAAATCAACCTACATCCCATGTTTTGAAATCTTCATTTCCCTGGCCTGAAAGCAGGAAACTGATCGTCAGTCTCTTCCCAAAGGCACCAAAAAATAAAAAAATGAGTTTCCAAATCAATCTGAGGTGAAAAATGGGCCAAGCAGTTGCAGAGTCATGCTTCATTTTATTCCTGCCGAGCAGTTGTTCGCAAGGTTTTTCAGATTTCAAGAAGCAGAAAATGGAGTTATTATCTTCTGTAAATAGTTTTCTCACTTGTCTGGCTTCCAGCTGCCAGGCTCACTCGCTTCTCAGCGGGTGTTTCTTTATCCAGAACGCCCACCACAACCACAAACTTGGGAGTACTGTGTTTGGCTCTGTCGGTTGTGGAAGCGTGGTAAAATGTAGTCGTTCTTTGTCTGGTTCTAGTAATTATACTCTCAGTAATAATAGTAAAATGTTACGGGTTTCACCTTTAGCATGATATTAGTATTAACTTCCTGTTAATGATGTTTTGAAGACTCTCGTGAGGACTGAACTTAACTGGTTTACAAGACCAGTGCACCAACTGTAGACTCTGCTATCAATGAATCTGCTTAATTACCAATCAGCAGTCAGGTCATTGGACCTAAAATTATTTGAAGACTTCAAAGACAAATTTATTCAAAAGACAAAATGCTGCTTCAGTAATTACTGCTGATGGGAAAGGTGATGCATGGTTGGGTCCATTTGGATCCACTTGGGAACCAGATATATTGATTCATGCATGGAAGTTCAGTCTGGAGTCTCTCCGATGGGACCTGATTATGCTCTGGCAAAGATCTGAAGGGCTTTTGAGTATTTAGCAGCTCAGTGTTTTACTTTGTTCACCTGCTGGGATACTGGTTTAGTCTGTTTGTTGCTGGATATGTAGTGAAAAGTTGCAGCCCGGAAGCCAGACCAACGTTTGTTTGTGGTAGAAGTTTGGTCTGGAGTCTCTCCGTTGGGAAGTGATTATGCTCCAGCAAAGATCTGCCAGGCCAATCAGATCATTTGGGGGTGGGGCTTAATGTGGTGTTGGACAGAAGAGTAACAGTAGTTGTACACGTCATCTGAGAGACGTGGAGTTGAATTAGTTCACAACAAAATGAGTCTGATTGGTTGGAGGACTTTCCAATCGTGTGTAGAGGTATCGGTGGAAACGTGCCCCATCATGAAGCCCAGATGCCATGTTACCAGGCTAACACTACACCTTAACCAGAGCATTTTCCTGTTTTAAGTCTCCATGCTAAGCTAACTGGCTGCTGGTTTCACATTTAGCATAACAGCAAGAGCACTATTATTCAAGAAGGAAAACACATATATCCCTTAAATCTCTGCAACACCTCTTGATTTGCTTGATAAGGTGTATTCTTTCTTTCCATGTGCAGACCAGACAAGCACCAGGCTGAGCAGGGCCAGGCTGGACCAGGCGGCTCCGGCCTCAGTGAATGGAGGCCACAGGGAAGAAGCTTCTGTTTCTGCAGTGCCAACGTTTGCCTGCTGCCCGACTCCCTGGCCCGGTTCAACAACCTCTCTGACACCCACAGGAGAGCCCGCGAGGTGGGGAAGAGGATCCGCAACGGTGCCAGTCGACCTCAGATTAAAATCTACATCGACTCACCCACCAACACCTCCATCAGGTGAGGGGAGGTTACTCCTGACCTCCTTTTTGTAGCTCGTTCAGTAAATACTTTGATTTAAAAACAAACTTTCCCTCTCTTGGTTGTTATCAGTGCGGCGTCCTTCAGCAGCCTCGCCACAGGTTTCCGCCGTACCTCCTCTCTGGACCAGCGTCCAGACCAAACACACACCACCAACAATGGCCCGGCCGACGCTGAAACCGAACCCCTCACAGAGTGCCCGATTCACCCCTCAGGTGCCACTGACTGCCCTGTTCACCCCGTTGCAGGAGACCAGGGCTCCCCCGAATGCCCTCTTCACCACGACGGAGCCGACACCACAACCGACTGCCCCCTCCACTCTGCGGGCACTAACAACAGCTCGGACTGTCCCGTTCACACCTCAGGGGAGGCTCCAGGCTGCCCCATGCATTCCACAGTGGCTCAGAGTGGCCCAGGCCACCATGACTGCCCCATGCATGGGGAAGGTACCCAGCCTAAACCCTCCACAGACTGCCCTCTACACACCTCAGGGGTTCAAATCAGTATCAGCGCCCCAGAGCCGGAGGAGGAGGAGGCTGAGACGGGGAACCATAGAGACCAGGCAGGGGGGGACACCGGCAGCATGACTGCCTCCCGGGAGTCCCTCGCTCGCTATCACGGCGGTGACGGCGGCATCGGGATATCCTCCAACAACACCCTCTCACACGTCCCGCGCACCTCGATCTTCAAGCGGCCCGGACGAAAACGCCGCCACGGAGACGAGACGTTCGACCACGAGATCTCTGCCTTCTTCCCTGCCAACTTGGATTTCCTGGCTTTACAGGAAGTATTCGACCACGGATCGACGACCAGACTGCGGCGGCAGTTGCATCGCTACTTCCCCTACGTGCTGAGCGACGTTGGCCGGTACGGCTGGAAAGGATGCTGCTCCAGGTTCAAATTCCTGAACAGCGGCCTGATGCTGGCCAGCCGCTACCCGATTCTGGACGCACGGTACGAGTGCTACCCCAACGGAAGAGGGGAGGACGCTCTGGCAGCCAAGGGGGCGCTGTTTGCCAAGGTCAGAGGTTTTACTTACACCTTCTCTATTGCTGTGGTTATGGTTGTCCAGATCGGTATCAAGACTATTTAAGGTATTTTTAATTGTCTGATCATTTGTAGTTATGTATTTTAGGTCTGATATAAACCAAAACCATGTCCCCAACTTGATTCGCCACAAAAAAAAATAAAACTCACACAACAATCACTGAACGCTGCATTTAAAAGAAGAGAAAACACAGCGTCAAGGAGAAAAATCTTCCAGAGAGGGTTAGGGAGTTTATGGAATGGAATGGAATGAACTTTATTGTCATTATTATGGCATCGTTGGATGACCAGAACATTTCTGGAGTAGAGAACACAAGGTACCAGCTACCCTCTCCACACTACATTAACTTTGACTGAAAGATTTATTGGACTGAATCCAGTCCACTCTAGGAGAAGACAAGGAAGACAAGGACAGACTTTAGGAAGCTACAGGAGACCAACTCTAGGAGAAGACAAGGAAGACAAGGACAGACTTTAGGAAGCTACAGGAGACCAACTCTAGGAGAAGACAAGGAAGACAAGGACAGACTTTAGGAAGCTACAGGAGACCAACTCTAGGAGAAGACAAGGAAGACAAGGACAGACTTTAGGAAGCTACAGGAGACCAACTCTAGGACATTTAAGATCAGATCAGGATCAGGACATCTCTACTTATGTGTGATGTGCACATTTAGTCTCTCTGGTCTCTAAATGGTTTGGAGAAAGTATTTACACTAGTGTCACCGCATTAACAAAATAGTCAGGCACTTATATACCAATCAGGCATAACATTATGACCACCTTCCTTTCTAGTATTGTGTAGGTCTCCCTTGTGGTGACTCATCGGAGAATGGACATGGGCCTTCTGAGGGTGTCCTGTTGTTAGTGGGGGGGCCTTTGAGGGGAGGGGCCTCTGTGGATCATCCCACAGATACTTGATCAGTTTGGGATCTAGTGAATTTGGAGGCCAGGTCAACACCTTGTGCTGTTCTTCATGTTAATTTTTTTTTAGGTGTTCCTAAAGTGTTTTTGTGTGTGTGTCTGTGTCAGGCTGCATCCTGCTGGGGATGGCTGCTGCCATCAAGGAGTGTCATTGCTATGGGGTGGGGGTGCCTGGTCTGGTCTAGGTGGGTGCTACATGTCTAAGTAACATCCACACCAATGAATGCCAGGTCCAAAAGTTTCCCGGCAGAACATTGAACTGTCACAAGATGGTCAATGTTCTTCACTTCTCCTGTCAGTGGTCATAATGTTGTGGCTGACTTATTTATACCTGGGAGAAATACAGGCTAAGCTAACAGTCAGACGGAAAGACTCTTGGCTCTAAATCATCCGTAACCCTAAAAGTAGTTTTTTTTTCACATACATCCTGAAGTTATGGAACATTTTTACTAGTACAAGCAAAAAACTAAACAAATATAATTACTGCCCCAAAAACAAGCAACCTTTTCATCATGTTGCCACGGCTTCACAAAATGTATTTCAAAATTGCTTTCTCTGGAAGGTCAGATCCAAGTCCTCTTACAGAAAATGTGATAACTGAAATTTACAGTGTGCTGCTTCCTGGAGGCTTTGACACAGCGAGGACGAATGATTTCTATCGTTTTATTCACTTTGCGGATGCAAGAGAGAGAAAAGTTTCTTTTTTTCCTTTTCAGACTGAGCTGAATTAGAAGCAAATGTCACTGAGGGGCTTCGTTTTATAATTTCCTGCAGCAGAAATGTGTCTATGCTGCAATCTCTGCACGGTGCCGTTTCAACTGAAAGCACATCTCAGTTGCTGCCATGAGACTTTGGCAATAAGGCAGTAATTGAATCTGCGCATTAAGTCTATTTATATTAAGCTAACCTATTACACATTTGTGAAAGAAAGTGTGAAGGAGGACCAGAGAGACGGAGCCACAAACACCTGTCAGCTCAGTGCTTTAATTAGAGCCCTCTGTAGTTTAAAGGCAGCGTCTGACGACACACTTCAACACCCAGACTCTGTTTCTGAGCTTCCACCTGCAGCAAAAACTCTCAACATTAGTCTGTTCTGTTTTTATGACCCACGTCAACCCTGCAACGCTGCACTGACGAGACAATATCGCTGTGATGGAGAATTGCGGCGCTTGGTTTACACCCACGTCCATTCACACATTACGCGTCGGTCATTGTGGTGAAAGCTCGCGCCGCAGTAATTAGAGGACACATCATTTCCACATCTGCCACAGTAGAGAGAGAGGAAAAAATATGATGGCATGTGTTCTCAAGGTCTTCAGCTTTTTGTGAGGAGTTTAGTTTTCTAATTACAGAGGGTTTGTCAAGTCAAACCATTGTTGAAAGAGTTGTGTCACATCAGACTTTTTTTAAGTGTAGCCTTTACTACCGAACACAACTAGCAAAGCATTGTGAGGTTTGATAATTAGTTTGACATTCATTAGACTCAGTGGTTGTCCAGTGTCGGGCCCTCAGTGAGGTACGCCTCGGGTCTTAGCATCCCAGCTATTAGTTGCTCTTCCTAGCTTCTTAGCCTTCCAGCTAACAGTAGCACCTTCTAGCTCCCTAGTCTTACAGCTAACAGTAGCACCTTCTAGCTTCCTGGCCTTCCAGGTAACAGTAACTCTTCCTTGCTTCATAGCCTCCCAGATAACAGTAGCTCCTCCTTTTTTTTCTAGCCTTCCGCCTAGCTCCGTCTAGCTTCTTAGCCTTCTAGCTAACTGTAGCTCTTCCCAGCTTCATAACATCCCAGCTAACAATAACTCTTCCTAGCTTCCTAGCCTTCCAGCTAATAGTAGCTCTTCCCGGCTTCCTAGCCTCTCAGCTAACAGTAGCTCTCCCTAGCTTCATAGCCTCTCAGCTAATCCTAGCTCTTCCTCTTTTCCAAGCCTTCCAGCTAATCGCAGCGCTTCTGATTATAGGTTTTGCTGTTTCTTCTTTTGAATGATGAATCCAGACTACTGCCACCTGCTGGTGTAAGGAGTTATTTCCTCTCAGATGTAGAGCAGATGTAGATGTAGAGCATGCTGGTTGCTGACTGTAGTCTTTGTGTTCAAGTGCAACTTTTTGGTCCAGACACAGTCGGTCTTTGTTGCTGATAGTTTGTCGATGTTGGTTTGGTTCTGTATTTGTTAATATTTGTTACCGGAGTAGTGTCTGCACATTATGTGTCATTATTTATGGAGAACTGATCCACCTCCGCACAGTAACGTGGAGAAGAGCATCCTGTCGTGTTTGCTTCCGCTCTCTACTCTAACTACTCAGTTATGGAGTCCATTAGGAGCTTTCAGCAGAAAGACAGAGCACATCGGGACATGACTTGACAGGTTGTTCAGTCTTAATGCACAGACAGCAGTGCAGGAGGAAGGGTTGGTTTATGACGTGGCTGCTAATCTACTAATGTAGGCTCCATGCAGAGTGATAGGATTTCTACAGTGGGCACTGGTGTTCTTCTAAACTGCAGAAAAATAAGCAAAGAAAAAGCAGCAGCGGCGAGTTTGAAGCTTCAGAAGCAACAGTTGTGCGTGAACTCTTTTGTGTAGGGATGAGAGTCTGTGAATTCATTAATCAGCCACGCACTGAGACTGTCAGGATGCGAGTCTGGATCTGATCCAGTTCCCCTGCTTGGCTGGCTTAACGACGATGCCGACGACGGGTACCTGGATGTTTGTGTTGTGTGCATGCTCTTACACCTTCCAGATCTAATAATAAAGACACACTCGTTCACAGCTTGCACGCTGACACACTCATCCTGTTAGCCCTCGCTGCCTGCCGACTGTCGCTGCAGCTCCACACGCTGCATTTTTACATCCCTCTATCAGCACCTCCGAGTTGTACGAGGTCACTCCAGGTCTCGGTGACAGGCTGGCCGTTAGCCAGCTGGCAGGTACATGTCTCAATGCAAGCTGCTAACACTGCCAGGTAACGATGGAAGAAACCAAACAATGTTAAACCATACAGGTTTCCTTAAGCTTAGCATTTGCATATCAAAGGCCTGCAGTGAAGTGTTCCTCCTAAGATACGTGACTACATAACGGATGAACTTGCCACAGAAATAAAAAAGCACAAATCAGGATTATAACGAAATATGAAAATATAGAATATATAAAAGGCTCTGGGGGGATCTCTGGCTCTTAACTTAGTAATTCAGTTGTATAAATTGAAATAGCACAGTCAAAATCAATCAAGGATTTTATGTCAAAATCGAAAATGAAAATTTAAATCAAATTGTGCGTGAAGCAGCACAGGAAATAAAAGTGCTATGTCTGAAACATGTGCCGAAAACAAAATACAGACCACATGCATTTATAAGATGTCAATAATCAACGTAAAATGTGAAGAAAATAACGTGGTAAAATACTAAACTAGGACTGAGCACTGATCCTGCTCTGGCAAAGATATTTTTTGGGTGGGGCTTAATGTAATAGTGGACAGAAGAGCAACAGCAGTCCACCTCTGGATGACCACCACCATCTCCTTGAAACATTTACCTACAATAGATGTGAGGAGTTGTTAGAGCTTAGGGGTTGTGTTCTTCAGTAAGGCCTGTTGAGAAGTGCAAACAACATAGTTAGCCAAAAAACTCACAGCTACACCAATGCTGAGGTTTCCATTAAGCTTGTCCTTTATTCTGACAAATGTACTGAGTCTTACCAAGCACGATGGGACAGCTTTATCCTGTCCCGTATCGTGTCCTGTTGAGTAAAATACAAATAAAGGTCAGAAAGAAACCCAGGGTAACTTCTAAAACAACTAAAAGCCTCTCACATATTGACAAGCCGCTGTAGACAACGAGGAGAAAAAGAGTTGTTGTGGCTCATCAGGCTGGAAACGGTTCCAGAACCATCTCTAAAGAGTTTGGAACCCACAAATAATCCACAGTCAGACAGACTGAAGGAACCCAGGGGAACTTCTAAGCAGCTAAAGGCCTCTCTCACATTGGCTAATGTTAATGTTGATGAATCCACTGAACAACCATGGTGTGATGGACAAAGACACTGCTCTCCAAGAAGAACATTTCTAAACATCATGTGGACAAGACAGAAGACTATTGGGACAATGTTTAGTGGACAGATGAGACCAAAGTAGAATAGTTTGGTTTAAATGAGATGAAACAACACTGCATCATTCCAGCATCAGAACCTCATCCCTCCATCAAACATGGGGGTGCTAATGTCCTGGTTTGGGCCTGTTCCGCTGGACCAGGACGACTTGTCACCATTGATGGACCAATGAATTCTGAATTCTACCAGTGAACTCTAAAAGAAAATGTCAGGACATCTGTCCATGAGCTGAATGTGAAGAGAAACTGGGTCATGCAGCAAGACAACGAGCCCAAGAACACAAGTGGTTCTACAAAAGAACGGTTAAAGAAGAACAAGATGAATGTTTAGGAACGGCCAAGTCAAAGTCCTGACCTTAATCCAATAGAAATGTTGTGGAAGGACCTGAAGCAAGCAGCTGATGTGAGGAAACCCACCAACATCTCAGAACTGAAGTGGTTCAGCAGTTACCGGAAACATGTAGTTGCGGGTAACTGCTGCACAAGGAGGTTACTGCAGATACTAGTATAATATTTCTTTTTCATTAGTTTTACTGGGTTCTCTTTGTCCACTTTCAGGACTTGTGTGAAAATCTGTTGATGTTTTGAATCATTTTTAAAGAGAAATGTAGAAAATTCTGACGGGAGCAAAAACGTACACATAAAAGGTTCAGAGCATCAGATTATCAGAGATTCTCATGTTCGTCTCTAAACTATGAACTGACTGTTTGGTTGAACTGGAGGCTGTAACATGAGCGAGTTGAGGTCGGTCAGTTTTCTCTCCAGTTTAGTGTTTTCACGCTGAGTTTGAATTACTTTGCCGAGCTATTCAAGAGCTCAGATGGACATTTGAGACGCCGTTAAAAGCCACTTTTCCTCAAAACTATCAACATTGAGGTGGCTTTTAGAGACACATGTCATTATTCCCAGACACCTTTGGCTCTTGCTGACTCTTCCTGGTGTCTCCCAGCCAGCTGTAGGCTTTCATGTGCCTGCTGTCCGTCCTCAGATGTCCTGGCAGGTTTCCAGTCCTGCGTCTCGTTGGGAACCCTCTCCTCCTCCACTCTCTCTCTCTCTCTCTCTCATTACTCTCTCTCAGTCTCGCCTCGTTGCCAGCTGGCTCGCATTTCATTAGATGCAGTTTATTTGATGTACCTGATGTTCACACCATCTTCCACCAGATGCTGTGACTTTACTTTGATTTCAAACGCAAATAAGACGCTCAGTCATTGTTGAGGCGGTATTCATTAAAATCCTTTTTTTTCTGTTTCATACTTTTTGTTACTTCTCTGTTTCTGCATTTTATGTTTTCTGACATGATCTGTTTCTCCTAACTTCTGTCTGTCTTTAACTTCCAAAGTAAAGTTCTACCACACAGCAGGTTCCTCTTCCTCTTTCGTCTTCTTCTACTTCTTCATCTTCTTCTTCTACTGCTACTGTTTCTTCCTCTATTATTTCTTCTTCTACTTCAACTACTTCTTCATCTTCATCTTCTACTTCCTCTTCTTCTACTATAACGCCTTCTACTACTACTACTTCATCTTCTACTTCTACTTCTTCTTCTCTTTCTTCTCCTTTTTCTTCTTCTACTACTACTACTACTACCACAGCTACTTCTTCCTCTACTACTACTACTTCTTCTACTACTACAACTACTATTTCTTCTTCTTCTTCTTCTACTACTTCATCTTCTACTTCTTCTTCTACTTCTACTACTACTTCTTCTTCTTCTTCTTCTACTACTACTACTACTACTACTACTACTACTACTTTTACTTCTTTGATTCTTGGCAGCTTTGACACTTGCCAACCACCATTAAAACAGAAGAAGAAGAAGAAGATGTTTTGACCCTACAGGGTTGTGGTTTTGGTTTATGGCAGAGCTAAAATATATAAAATAACCATGATAGATCGGGCTTGGCTTAAAAACGCCTGGATCTGGCCCGATATGCCACGCACATCCAGCTGTGTCACAAAGGTTTCCTCATGTGTTTTCAGAGCACAGCTTTCACTCAATATGAATTTTACTGTTTGCTGTGCCACATTATGGTCTGTGTGTTTAGATTTCTGGGGAGATGCATGTCAGGTTACACCACAGGGTCAGGGTGGCGAAGTGATTTGAGACTGTAAACAAAGCATGAGTTCCTGCAGCCACTTAACACCTATAAATGATGACTGAATGATTATTCAGTTAGCAGTGGTAGCACTTTATAATACCTACACACTATGAAGCATTAGTAAACAATTTATTCATCATTTATAAGGCATCACTCCCACATTAATAGACATTAATACATTTAAATGGAGTGATGCTTTATAAACATGAATGAAGTATTTACTAGTGCTTCATAGCGTGCAGTAGTTCTTATAAAGTGTTAACGGGGAGTTTCATTTCTCTTTCTACTTTGGTTGAAACTGTCTAGCACACGATTCTGTGTTTTATTATTACAATTAATTAAATTCTGTGCCAAAGGAGGCCGTAGAAGATCTAGGCCTTGTCACTGTTCCCAGCAGCAGCAGCAGCAATAATAGTTTATTTCCTTCAGATTCCACTCTTGTATGAATTCAGACATGGAATGTACCTGGAGGCTCTTTCTGATAATTTCCCCGTGGATGTATTTACCTGGAGAGCAGCAGCAGCAGCAGGTCGCCACCATAAATCTGATGTGTCTCTGGTGGAGAGGTGACGCACTAGAGATAGAATATTAATTAAAAAATGTTTCCCTGAGAGAGAGACAGAGCCGGCACTGGTTCCGTAATTAAAGCTTTTCCGTCTCAACATTTATCCCCTCTTATAATTATTTCAGACTACTAAGTGCATGCCCTAAGAGTTGGGTGAATGTGTGAGAGTTTAAATACGCAGTGTGAATGTATTATTACAGATTAGGATTCAAAATAAAGCACATGCTCAACATCTGAACTGGACCAAATGGAAATCAATGGGATGAATTCTGCCTCTAATGACCAACAACAACCTGGAGCAACTATCCAGGTCAACTCAGTTTATCGACACCAATTGATTTCCTGTTTGGAGCCAGAGGGATTTCACGGCGTCTATCAACACTGAATTTAATCAAACGCTGCCCGGAGCAACAGTTTATAACACAAACCTCTAAAATAACCTAAAATACCTTTATCTTCATTGGTCCATTTACTCTTTTTCTATTTACTCTAAAATACTTTTGTCTCTTTGGTGATAAACTGAGAAAACGAGCTCATATTTACTGACAACATATAGTTCCTCTATGGTGGATTAATGGTTTGAATTTCTGTCAACCCAAACTGCAGAAATGGGACTTGAAATCTCAGACTTGTTAACATACATTGACCGGTGTTGATAGAATTTCAAACCGAGATTATTTTTGTTGATTGATTCAAGTCTTACAAATTGATTGAACTGGTCTTGTCTTGACTTGTATACATGTCCTATTTGTCTTCAAGAAATTCTAGTAGCTACTTGGAATGAAGACACTGGCTTGAGCTTTTTAGGGTTTAAGGATTTTAACTGACGCAGATTTTGATTTAAACTTGTCTTGATTGACTTGTGTCTTGAATTGATCCAGATTTGACTGGATTAACTGGACTCAAACATTTATTTTAATTAAGTTAAGCATTAAACTACAAGACACCAGTATTTATTGAATTTACAGCAACAAACCACGCTTTAACCACACATCACTGAAGAGACCGTTTGGTTCTCGTTCCTCATCCCATCTGTCACCGGCTGCTTTCTGCCGCTCTCCGTCTGTCGTCATGAAACATCCGGCTGCTCGGCTTTTCGAGTGAAGCAATCAAACCCGCGCGAGTAATGCAAGGTGAAGCGTCGGCTCGCTCCGCCGTCTCGTGGTAAAGTCGAGCTAATTAGTTACAGCAGCCTCAGATGTTCCATAATCCGACTTGCCTGGTTCCGTTTGGCCTCCAGTGTGAAATTCGTCTCTCGCAGCTCGATTCGGTTCCGCTCTGCTCTGTCTCAGTGAGCTGTAATGAGAGGACGTCTCGGGAAGTTTTATCATCTCACATCCTGTATTCTGAATCCTTTTTATATTAAAAGAAACCCAGCATTACTCATATAGAGCAGAGAGGAGGGGGAAAATAACTCATTTCATCATAAATGGCTTCCAGTCATGGCTTTCCTTCATCACTAGGACGTAGCGTTAGCGTCGTCAAACATCGCCTTGTGCACAAACTAAGGCCACTGCAACTCCCTTCAGGCCTCTTGTCAGTTTCAGGGTGCACACACACACACACACACACACACACACACACACACACACACACCTACTGATGCATGCATAAGCCGCTGAAATATTTATACTGTGCAGATAAGAGACCGAGAAGTAAGACATGAAAACACCAAGCCAGGACGAAGATGTTAGATGAACATTTATTCAAAACTATAATAATAAAAGTAACAGAAACACGTTTAAGATTATTAAAGTCAGCTTTAACAGCTTTTTCTTCCCCAGTCCTTGAGTTCCATGCGTATATAAAGGAGTTCGATTGTCATCCATCTTGTTGTAGCTGAAGGTTGGTCTCTAGTGGATGTCTAGATTCCGGTTGCCTAGGTAACCCTGTTGTATATTTCCCAGTGAAACTAGCAGAACATAAAAATATCCAGACTGTTCCCCCCTGCTTTCAGTTTTGACGCTATGCTAAGCTAAGCTAATAGAAAAAGGAGTGGTGTTAGCCTACTCGCTATCCAACTACTGCTTTATACACTGCCTGGCCAAAAATAAAAAGTCTCCACCTGGATTTAACTAATCAAACAGGTAGGAGCCTCCTATTGGATAATTACTGCATGGGTGATTATCTTTCAGCTGACAACAAGTTATTTAACCCCAACTGATGCAATGAGTAGCTTCTCATTTCTTCAACAACCATGTCTAAAGACACATCCTGTGGTCGTGGAAAAGATGTTAGTCTGTTTGAGAAGGGTCAAATCATTGGCATGCATCAAGCAGAGAAAACATCTAAGGAGATTGTAGAAACTACTAAAACTGGGTTAAGAACTGTCCAAGGCATTATTAAAACTGGAAGGATAGTGGAGAACCATCGTCTTAGAGGAAGAAATGTGGTCGGAAAAAAATCCTGATTGATGGTGATCAGCGATCACTTAAACGTTTGGTAAAATCAAATGGAAGAAAAACAACAGTAGAACTCAGGGCTATGTTTAATAGTGAAAGTAAGAACATTTCCACACGTACAATGTGAAGGGAACTCAAGGGATTGGGACTGAACAGCTGTGTAGCCTTAAGAAAACCACTAATCAGTGAGGCTAACTGGAAAAAAAAAGGCTTCAATCTGCTAGGGAGCATAAAGATTGGACTCTGGAGCAATGGAAGAAGGTCATGTGGTCTGATGAGTCCAGACTTACCCTGTTCCAGAGTGATGGGGGCATCAGGGTAAGAAGAGAGGCAGATGAAGTGATGCACCCATCATGCCTAGTGTCTACTGTACAAGCCTGTGGGGGCAGTGCTATGATCTGGGGTTGCTGCAGTTGCTCAGGTCTAGGTTCAGCAACATTATGTGTCCAAAGAATGAGGTCAGCTGACTACCTGAATATACTGAATGACCAGGTTATTCCATCAATGGATCATATTCCAAGATGACAATGCCAGGATTCATGGGGCTCAGATTGTGAAAGAGTGGTTCAGGGAGCATGAGACATCATTTTCACACATGGATTGGCCACCACAGAGTCCAGACCTGAACCCCATTGAGAATCTTTGGGATGTGCTGGAGAAGGCTTTGTGCAGTGGTCAGACTCTCCCATCATCAATACAAGATCTTGGTGAAAAATGAATGAAACACTGGATGGAAGTAGATCTGGTGACATTGGAGAAGATTATTGAAACAATGATACAGAGAATGTGTGATGTAATCAAAGATAAAGGAGGTCCATCAAAATATTAGAGTGTGTGACTTTTATTTTGGCCAGACAGTATAAATGGACACCAAAGATGTAGAGGAATTAAAAGTATGCACTTCCTGCCAAGAGTCTCACAGATGTTCATCGCTGCGCCTCTTATGCAACATTATTAGAAAAGTTAATGCACCGTTTGATGGCGCATTTAACAAAATTGGAAGAGCCCTTTTCTGCTGTTCCAGCTCCCCACCCCCCAACAAAAACCCTCATTCCATTAGGACTAATTGAATTAGTGCTTCAAATCTTCAGAGGCCTTTGCTCTGAGGTGTATTTACTGTACTGTGAGTCTACAACGTGAGCTCTGGTTTTTAGAGTCGGGCTAATTAGGCTAATGCTTTATTGAGGCTTTTATGGGTTTGTTTGTTTTATTTTTTTCTTCACTCGTACGGAGCCAAAGCAGTCATCCCATTATTGGTAATAAGTTTCCATTTGTCTAAATGAAAGTCTGCTCCTCAGTGGGAGGGGGGAGAGTTTAACACTGTGGTGAATTAACCAGAGAGAAGAATGTTGATTTCTTTCTTTATTATCGTAAATAAAACTTTATATAAAGCTTTAAAGCTGCACATAGGTATAGGACATCAGCTGTTTCCATCAAAACATCAGTCACTGTAGAAGTTTAATGATGAAGAGGAGCGTCACATCTAGTGGAGAAAGAACAGGAGAAGGAGGATGGAAGGTAGTGGTGACGAAGGACAAGAGGAGAAGAAAATGGACAAGGAGAGGAATAATGGGGGGGTCAAAAAGAAGAAGGAGGGGCAATGAGAAGAAGGTGGAATAAGAAGAAGAAGGGGCAGGGAAGAAAAGAAGAAGAAGAAAAGGAGGAGGGAGGAAGAGGAGGAGGAGAAGAAGAAGAAGGGAAGAAGAAGAAAAAGGAGAAGGAAGAAGAAGAAGAAGAGGGTAAGAAAAGGGACGATGGAGGGAAGAAAAGAAGAAGAGGAAGACGAATCAGAAGAGAGGAAGAAGAGGAAGAAGACAGGTGAGTAGGAGGACGGCAAACAGAAGGAGAAGAAGGAATAAGGGGAAGAAGATGAAGTGTCCTCCTCCATGTCCTCCTCCTCCATGTCCTCCTCCAGTCCTGAATGTGTAGAGTCTTAGAAGACATTCAAGATGTCTCCACGTCTCCATCGTCTCTGTCCACATTGATTCCATCTTGGTTCATCTAGTTTTTCTACCTCCATGTTTCTGTTCCTCCTGATGTTTACGTGGAGCAGACATGCTCAGTGAGAAACCAATCAGCTGATCACAGACTGATTAAAGAGCTTTCAGTTTCTCTGGTAGTAACTCCTCGTATCTACCTCCATGTTTCTCCTCTCTGTCCTTCTTCACGTTCTTTTTCTGCATCCCTTTTATTCGGGGTCAAAGGTCATCTCTGACACAAAGTTAACAATCACTAGAAATATAAACAAGTCTCTGTGAAATGTTCTGGATCAAACCGTACCGCTGGTTCAGACCGGCTGTTCTCCTCCACGTTAAATACAGAAATGAACAGATAAATAAATAAATTAAAGGACTAAGTGGTGACGGTATTATTTTCCGGGATTATTCCGACAAAAAAAACCCAAACGTGTCCTGACAGGGAGCTTTTAGAGCGGCTTTCATTTACTGGAGAGGCATTTAGTTTCAGGCTCGGCCGGAGCTTTGAGAGCCGTTTACCTCGAGGATCCTCCCGTCTTTAACAGGACGTACGATGTCCTGTAATAGATCTGCTCCACCCAGACGCCTTCCCACTTCAATCTCACCACCCCACAATCACCACCTCCTGTTCTCTGCAGCCCCTTCATCCCGCCTCCTCCTCCTCTTCCTCCTCCTCCTCCTTCTCATCAGTCTGCATCCGCCCACCGCCACTTCAGGGCCGCCGTCCTCAGCCTCAGCTCGGCGTCTCGTTCCCATGATGCCTCCATGAGGACTCCTGAAGGCGTCTGATTAAACCTCGAGTGATGTTTTTCGTTGAATTGAGGTCGGGAGGAAGAGGCGCTGAAAAATGCATGAAAGGAACGTGAAGGTGTTGGAACGTTAAAATAACCACAATCTATAGATGTGCAGGTTTATAGATGGAGCATTATGTGATATGTTTTTTCTTATTAGTGTGGAAGTCCTCTACCTCCACGCTGCCTCTTGTTTTCCAGTAATAAATAGCTGCCTTTTTCTTTTCCTCCCCCTTTCTAAATGTTTCCTGGGCCTGGAAGCAGCAGAGCAGACCATTCATAACGCTGCACAAAATGTCACGACTGCTGTTGTTCAAACGCTGATCAGCACTATTGTATTGCTGAGCAGGAAAATGAGGCAGATACCTGCAGCTCTGTGAGGCTCTACTGAGGCTCGACTGAGGCACAGAGGTGTTTGATAAATGTGTTGACATCGGTTTTAATGATACCGACGCTCTGTTTGTTCTTCTGCAATGGATCCGACGTGAGTGGCCTTTTCAGTACAGTCTGTTAAGTCAGACCAGCTTCCCCTCCCATGAACGTGGAGTAAAGCTTGTCTGGAGTCTCTCAAATGGGAACTGATTCTACTCCTGCAAAGATCTGCCAGGGCCAATCAGATTATTTGGGGGGCGGGGCTTAATGTGGTGACGGACAGAAGCTTGTTACAAACTCCGCCAGAAGAGAGAAATTTGTTCTCGAAGGTGTTCGTTCTGGCCAGGTTGTTTATACTTCATGAGAAACTAAGGTGCATAACTCCAGGGAAGTCCTCATAGGCCCCTCCCACTGCAGCATACGTCACACCCGCTAAGCATTGTGGGAGATATTGTTTTCAGATGCACCCACACTCAGTATGCCAAGATCAGAGGTCACACCGCTAACCTTAGCATCTCACAGAGTAGCCGCTAGCATTTCTGCATTTCCGCATTAACCACGCCAGTTTCTCCAATTTCTGACCAATCACAGAACAGCTGTCGGACGCCACACGAGACAAAGGTTCTGACAGGTTGATGTGTCAAGAACGAGCTGCAAGAACGAATTTCTCACTTTCTCACAAGCAGAGTATGGAGTTGAAGGCTGCTGTAGGAAGAAGCTAGCTGTTTAGAGTCCGGTGTAGTGTAGAAATAACTTATATAAGGACGAATAATTAACAGCATTAAAGACCTTTGCTCTGATTGGTTCTTCTTTGCACCAACCCTAACCCTATCAGTTGGAACACAGCCCTTAATGAAATCCAAATGGAGCGTTACCAGACTTTCTGATATGAGTTGACTCCAGCCACAACATGCTAGCATGTTCGACGTGTCGGCTAATAGCTCTTCCTGTGATTGGCTGCAGAAATGCTGACGGTAGCCACCCTAGGGAAACGGAATAACTTTCATAATTAACTCAAAAATGAATTGGATGAGTTTATTAATTCCCTTTTAACATAAATAATGGATTTCTTGGCTGAAACACAACTCTCTTTATTCAGTTTCCTTAAAACAAGCAACAAATATTTAACACGATAAACCAAAGAATCACGTTTTAAGTTATACAACAAGTCTGTGGAGTCCACTGTTTAATGTCTGCTCTCATTTCTATCTGATACTGAAAACTAGCGACAAACATCAGGTCTGGATGTCGGCATGGAGACGGCAGGGTTCCCTCGGCTTTTTGTCGTTTTAGCGTCGCCACTCGAGTGCAGCAGAAATCATGCTAATGTTCCATCTGCAGCCGGCTGCAGTCAGATCAGCTATCAGAGGACAATCAGTGCAGAGGAGACGAGTGCAAACAAACATGTACGGTCTGTAAGAGGAACGTTATATTCAGTATAATGGATTTAGGTCTGTTTACAAGCTCTCTCTGATGTTTTAGGAAGTGTTCACATGAAAAATGCTGGTAGCTTTTGGCAGCCATTTCCAAAATGGCTAGTTTTCTAGTTTTCTGCACCAAGATATTTGAAAAGTTTACGTTCAGAATATCATTTATGTTGTTAGTGATATTTCAATATGAATATTTACTTTATTGAATCAACACATAATTATTTATACGTTATGTTTTTGTAAAATCCTGTTGAAAAGTTGCAGATCAAATATGATATCTGTATTATTCCTGCCACAGTGACATTTGTTCTAATGTAATAAAACTGATTATTTAAAAAGATTCAAATGTCATCTTATAATACGCTTTAATTTATTCCATATTAGTGGAATTCATAGATATTCATGTTATTTTCTATTCAACCTAATGTTGCAAAGGTTCACTTGGTAATAACTGTCTTTTGTCGGCTACAAACGCACAAATAAATGACTATCGTGACCTGTATAATATATATTTACTAATGCAGAGAAGAAATTCATAAACACAAGCGTTCAGTGTTTCAGTCCATCGTTACCTGAACAAGAACAGAAACTGTTAATTCCTGCAAAACGGGAAAAAATAAAAAGGTCATGAAACGCATCGTGTTTGGGAAAAGATAAAACCAAACCAACTGAAATAATTAATTTAAACGTTGTTTTTTCTAGGTAACAGAATGTTGTTAGTGGGGGGGGGCTTTGAGGGGAGGGGCCTCTGTGGATCATCCCACAGATACTTGATCAGTTTAGGATCTAGTGAATGTGGAGGCCAGGTCAACACCTTGTGCTGTTCTTCATGTTTTTTTTTTTTTTAGTTGTTCCTAAAGTGTTTTTGTGTGTGTGTCTGTGTCAGGCTGCATCCTGCTGGGGATGGCTGCTGCCATCAAGGAGTGTCATTGCTATGGGGTGGGGGTGCCTGGTCTGGTCTAGGTGGGTGCTACATGTCTAAGTAACATCCACACCAATGAATGTCAGGTCCAGAAGTTTCCCAGCAGAACATTGAACTGTCACAAGATGGTCAATGTTCTTCACTTCTCCTGTCAGTGGTCATAATGTTGTGGCTGATCGGTGTATGTCAGGGTTCAAAGGTTATACGTTAAGAAGCCACCACTGTTTATAATCATGCTTCTTAAATTTGTTAATTTCCAGCTGCAGCATCATCATCACCCTGGTCCGTCCTGAGCTGCTGATCTATGAAGTCATGTTCTCATTAAATAACGCTGATCAATCCATCTATCTATCTATCTCTCTATCCATCCATCCATCCATCCATCTATCTCCTCCTCTGTCATGTCTCTCTCTCTCTCTCTAACTGCTGTAATTAAATCACGTCTGTAATGACTCAGAGTTTTCCCACAGGGATCAATAAAGTTTCACCTTGTATGATCTAATTGGCGCCGCCGCCGCTTCACGCACAAACACTCTCTCTCTCTCTCTAATGGGCTCCGATGTCGCCCTCTGAACGCCTCTCCTCCCCCCGACCCGACTCACACGGCGTCTCTCTCTGCTTGCTCCCCCTGCAGGTCCACGTGGGCACCTCCCATCAGGAGCAGAGGGTTGTGGGATACCTCACGTGCACGCACCTCCACGCCATCGAAGGTACAGTAGCTCCGCCTGGATTCACTCCTTCTGTCAGGGCTGCTGTTCTGACCTGAACGTGGGGATGAATGTGTGTGAGTCTGAAGTGAAACCATCCAGTTTGTGTGCGTGTGTGTGTATATGTGTGTGCGCCTCCTCCTTCTGTTCCCATGGCGACTGCCTCAAGCTGTTTGAGGCGTCAGAGCCCTATTTAAAGCCTCCGGTCGATGCCACCCTCATTTTTTACCAAACCCCTTCGCTTTGCTATTTCTGGGCTTCTCCTACGCTTTTCGCAGGTCTAAAAATAGCTGCACCGGGTCTGTTTCTAAAGATACATCAAACACAAAGCCTTTGGAGGTGAGGAGGAGGGGAGGGAGGGAGGGCTGGGATGTGGGGGGTAAGTAAGGGAGCATAAAAGAAAAAGTGGGGGGTTGGAGTGCAGAGACCTGATTCTCTTCTGAAAGGAAGCAGAAGATTCATGATGCATAACTGAACATGTAGTTTACTGAGCTTCATAATGTAAAGGCTGCCTCGTCTCTGGCTTTAGTTCAGATAGTAAAGAGGACTCATTTGTGCTGCTCACCTTAAACGCCGGCTCCCAACCAAACATAAACTCTTGTTTTGCACAAGCGCATCAAGTACGAGGCGCTGGGACGAAAGAAAAACAGACTATAAACGCCAGTACACTGCTAATAATCCAAATTAAAATGCCTCATGGAACCACCACAATCAGAAGAACATACGTTATGAATTGAATATCAGCTTCTTATAAGTAGGGAGGTCCTGATCGGTGTCAGGGCAGATCTAAAATGATAGGATTCAAAACGACAGGGACAGGATCAGGCTGCAGTCAAACCTGATCTTTTGTAGTATTTTCTTTTAGGTCTGCAATAAATTCTTCTTCTTCTTCTCCTTCTTCTTGTCCCTCTTCTTGTCCTCTTCCTTCTTCTCCTTCTTCGTCTTGTCCTCTTCCTTCTTCTCCTTCTTCTTCTTGTCCTTCTTCTTTTCCTCTTCCCTTTCTTCTTGTCCTTCTTCTTGTCCTTTTCCTTCTTCTTCTTGTCCTCATCCTTCCTCTGCTTCTTCTACCTGTCCTTCTTCTTGTCCTCTTCCTTCTTCTTCTTCTTGTCCTTTTCCTTCTTCTTCTTGTCCTCATCCTTCCTCTGCTTCTTCTACCTGTCCTTCTTCTTGTCCTCTTCCTTCTTCTTCTTGTCCTCTTCCTTCTTCTTCTTCAATGATGGTTAACGAGTTTTTGAAGAAGGAGAAGAGGAAGAATCCCATGACTAACCATGTCAGATTTAAAATGAAGTGAGTCCTCCGTTAGTCAGTAACTAGTGTAATGTGGATGTGTGGTGAGGTGGAGTCCACTCAGTCAAAGGCTGCACCCAAACAACAACAACAAACACTGAACGTTTAAAAGAAGAGAAAAGTTTCCTGGAGACAGCGTCAAGGAGAAACATCTTCCAGAGAGGGTTAGGGAGTTTATGGCAGCGTTGGATGACCAGAACATTTCTGGAGTAGAGAACACAAGGTACCAGCTACCCTCTCCACACTACATTAACTTTGACTGAAAGATTTATTGGACTGAATTAAGTCGACTCCAGGAGAAGACAAGGAAGACAAGGACAGACTTTAGGACGCTACAGGAGACCAACTCTAGGACATATCCAAAAAGCGTTTAAGAAAAAAAGGCAACTGGACTTGTAGAGTCTTTTGAGAAGACGTTTCATCCAAGTAGCTTCTCCAGTCCCAACAGACTGGTGGTGGATTTATGAAATAACTACATTCTTCTAGTTTTCTTAGAGCGTAGATCTGTCTCTAGATAAATAAAGCGTACTAAATCATTCTGCCAGCACGCACACAATTACAAAGTTAATGCTGCACAGGCAGGTGGTTTTAGGTTTTGCATTCCCTTCAGTAGGAAATGCGTGGTGTTTAGTGGTCAGTATCAGTAAATAATCAGGCTCCAGGTCACAGTCTGAGTCGCTGCAGTGAATAAAATCTTCTAGAAGATAATCCAGATTCTATCAACATAGACTTATTCAACAAACTAATAGGTGGTTTAAGCTTCTTTGTCAATTTGACGACCCTAACACCGTAGCCTGACGTGCACCTCCCCAGAAATGTAAGTACAGGTCATGGCGACACAGACTTCAAGAGCTGTGATTGGTCCTCTTGGTGGTAACGTGTTCCTGCTTTAGTATTTCCAGCTGCTTCTCCATCTCCTCCATTTTCTAATTGATTGTTTTGGATCAATAAAGATGGAACACATGGAGGAAATGTTAACTGAGGAGGTTCAGCGATACGACTTCATGCATAACGCAATCTGAACATCTGTCCCCCCCAAAAAAGTTCACGACTTGACACTGAAGCCTCTGGATGTTAAAGTCTTTAGAGAACCAGAAAAACAGATTCCTCCCGTCACGTGGGATCCATCTGGTCATTAACAGACCCTGGTGGCAAGTTTCTGATGCTCATCACCTACAGATGTTGATATTTAAACCTCCAGCTCTCCTCCATCAGTCTGTTAGAACTGAAGACTTGGATGAAACGTCTCCAAGAAGCTGTCCTCGTTTCAGATTGTCTTTCAGATAAATCCTGACCTGGACGACTGAGAACCTGCAGACATGTAAACACTAGCGTCCACGTAGCCACTGAGTCACATGGTTCTATATAATCTACAGTTTTTTCTTGTCTCTACAGCTTTCTGAATGCACTGGTTGTACGTTACGGTCATTTTAAATCCCTCTTCTTCTAGAAACGACTCAAAGCTTGGAGATGCAGACTTTTGTTTGGCATCTTTAAATCATCACATATAGTTTTTATTTTAAATGCAGCAGTGTCTCTGTGCACACTGTGACTTAGCATTGTGTTGTTGTTTGATCACAGCCTGCAGACACTTTAACACATCTTTGCTCAAGAGAGATTTCATCCTCTCTCCTCTAAACCTCGTATTTATCTTGTATTTGTGTTATTTATTTATTTTTATGGCTGCAAGACAGAAATGATATTCTATTTATTGTTTCTTTACAAATATAGTCAAATAAAAGCAGAAATGGGAGGATTAAATAAAGATGAGATGAGATAATCCTTTATTTAAACCACAGTGGGGAAATCAGCAGCAGACAGTTTGGAGAGAGAGAGCTGCACGCCACAGATACAAAATATTAAATATGTACAAATAAATAAATCTACAAGACTAACTGTCTTGTTTGCAAACCGTCATGATTCAAGTCAAACATCTCGTTCCTTTCCTGGTGATTAGAGCTTCAACCTGAAGACGACTTCCTGGTTTTAAAACTGAAGCAGTGGAGACTGATCCGTTAGAGCTGAATATCTGAAAAATATATGAAATAAATAAACCTGCTTTTCCTGCACACACACACACGCCCACACACCTCCGTCCTTCTCTGAGATCCAGCAGAAAAAAAAAAATCACATTTCACATGTACTTCAGCCGCGAGTAATCAAAGCCAGAGCCGCCCACTCACCCACCAGGATCTTTACACCTCTTTGTTTCTCACACTCTCCACTGTTCAGCTGTTATTTCTCTCTCATGCTCTCACCCTCCGCCGCCTCCTCCTCCCTCTCCTCACCCTCCTCCTCCTCCTCCTCTCCACGGTGAACGCCATCAGATCTACTGACAGCGATAGAGCTGCTAAACATCAGATGAGGAGTTTAGAGGAGGTACAGAAACATGGAGGTAGAAAAACAAGATGAACCAAGATGGAATCAATGTGGACAGAGACCATGGAGACATCTTGGTCGTCTTCTAAGACTCTACACATTCAGGACTGGAGGAGGACATGGAAGAGGACATGGAGGAGGAGGAGGACATGGAGGAGGAGGACATGGAGGAGGACATACTTCTACCCTAATTCCACCTCCTCTTTCTTCATCTCCTCCTCTCCATCATCCTCTTCCATTTTATTCTCCTCCTATTCTCCTTCTCATCATCCTTCCACCCTCCTCTTCCCTTGTTTTCTTGTCCTACTTCTTCTTCTCCTCCTTCTTGTCTTCTTCCTTCTTCACCTCCTTCTTTTTCATCCCCTTGTTCTCCCCCTCTCATCACCCTTTTCCTTCCTATTCCTCCTTCATTTTCTCCTCCTTCTTCTTTTCCCCTGTTTGTCCTACTCTCCACCGTCCTCTTCCCTTTTCCTCTTCTCCTCCTCCCCCTCCTCCTATCTCCTCTTCCCTTTTCCTCTCCTCCTCTCCTTCTTCACCTTCTCCTCCTCCTCCTCCTCCTATCTCCTCTTCCTTCCTTGTCCTACTTCTTCTTCTCCTCCTTCTTGTCCTCTTCCTTCTTCACCTCCTTCTCCTCCTATCGCCTCTTCCCTCCTTTTCTTGTCCTACTTCTTCATCTCCTGGAGACGTGGAGGCATCTTGGAGACTCTACACATTCAGGACATAGAGGAGGACATGGAGGAGGAGATACTTCTACCCCTAATTCTATCTCCTATTCCTTCTTCACCTACTTCTTCTCCTCCTCTCCATCATCCTCTTCGCTTTTGCTCTCCTCCTCTCCTTCTACACCTTCCTCTCCTCCCCCTCCTCCTATCTCCTCTTCCTTACTTTTCTTGTCCTCCTTCTTCTTTTCCACCCTCACCACATCCTTCTTTCTTCTTCTTCTTATTCTATACTAGTTCTACTCCTAATTCTATCTCCTTTTCCTTCTATCCCTTCCCTCCTTTTCTTGTCCTCCTCTTCCTTCTTTCTTCTTCTTCTTCTTTTTCACCTCCTCCTCATCATTCTCCTCGTCCTCCCTGTTCTTCTTCTATCCCTCCTCCTCCTTCGTCTCCTCCTCCTGTTCCTTCATCACCTCCTTTTGGTGGTCATGTAATATAATAAAAAAACAAACCATGACTTAAAATACTCCAAAAACCAAAGCACGGACCGTTTACCTTGAGCTATAATTTTAATAAAAGTTTCCTCTGTGACATTTTCTCGCCGGCGAAGAAATAATCATTTTATTTATTCTTATCTTTAGACACTCGTCAAAGCTTAGTTTTCCTTTTCAAAGGAGGAAGGACGGGAAATTATCCGACATCACCCCACGGGACATGAAGGAGAAACATGTGTCCTCCTCCTACGTCCTCCTTCTTCCTCTCCTCTTCATTCTCATCCTCCTCCTCCTCCTTCTCCTCCTCTTCCTCCTCCTCCTCCCCCCCTCCCCTCTACCCCAGTGTAACCTTTGACCCCTGATCTCCTGCTGTCTCCCTGCAGGCGATGCGTCGGTGCGATGCGAGCAGCTGGACCTGTTGCTGCAGTGGGGCGCAGAGTTCCGTCAGTCGTCGTCTCAGTCGCCCGAAGGAGAGAAGGTTCTGGAAGACCTGGTGGCCTTCGACGTCCTCCTGGGAGACCTCAACTTTGACAACTGCTCTTCAGGTGAGTCAGGGACGTTCATTCAGCTCACACATTCAGACCTGATGAAGGTTCAGGGTTAGGATTCATGAAGAAAAAGAGTTGATGATGATGATGATGATGAAACCTTTGAGGTGAACTACAAAGAAACATGTCAGGAGGGGTTCTCCTTCACAAAATGTGAAGTTAATAATAATAATAATAATAAGCAGATAATTATCAGAATATGATTCTGATAACACGTCATCTGGATTTCTTTGAGAATACCTCCAGACACAGTTAGATCGTCCTCCAAACAATCAGAGACATGACTACTGTAACTCCTTCTGTCCATCACCCAAAGGATCTGATTGGTTCAGCAGATCTTTGCGGGAGCAGAATCAGTTCCCAACAGAGAGAATCCAGACCAACTTCTAGAGTGGGGACGTCCTTCTGGATTCAAGACCCTAAAACTCCATTTATGTTTTATGAATCATCCAACTTTGGGACTTACCAAACCAAATCCCTGAACAAGTGCAACTCCACTCGGTTTCTGATGGCCAACACCTACAGATGTTCATATTTAAACCCCAACTCTCCACCACAAGTCTTTGAGAACTGAAGATTTGGATGAAACGTTTTCAAGAAACTCTACATGTCCAGATGTCCTCGTTTCAGCTTGTTTTTTGGGGGGGAGTTTTTGTAGTTTCTTTGGGATATACCACGGCCTGGACGGCTGCGAAACTCCAAAGACGCACCAGATTGATTTTTAGGCCAGGTTGTCCAGTACAAAAGTAAATTTAGAAACACAGAAATAGATGTAGATTTATTTTTTAAGTCTTTGAAATACGTCAGCAGCTTTTATGCTATAATAACACTACAAACAAGATGAGACTTTACTGATGTATTGAAATCAAGGTGTATCTCCAAAAAAAATAACATTAAATAAAGACAAATGGACTTTCTGGAAGACATTTCATCCAAATACTCAGTTTTTACAGGACTGGTGGTGGAGTTAAGGTTTAAATAGATCTGTGGCTGTTGTCCGTCAGAAACTCACTTGGATAGTGTCTGTTATTTTATATAAGAGTAAAATATATTTCATATCCACATGGGCTTATTTTTTTGCTTATTTTGACAATAAATAGGTGAGAAAATGTCCAAAATACCTTGTCCTTTCAATATCAGACATTACTGCCTGTTATAAGAGTTAAATAATAAGTGAAATTACCATAATGGCACCGTATTATCTGTAAAGAGCAACGTCTAAGCTTCCAGAAACCAGAGTGTGCTTTGGTTTTAAAGGGTAAAAAGAACAAAACATATTGTACAGACTGTACTATAAATTAGAATAATAACTGAAGTTTGGTGAATATGCTGGGACATTATTGAATATCATGAAACAAAAAACTCCAACAGGACAATTGCTCTTGAAAAACAAGCAGCACTTTTACAAAAGAAAGTGTTGCTCCAGCGCTCGTTGACTTTGTCTGTGCTTTGTCACCTGTTTTAAAATTAACCGGTTGTGCTTTTGTGTTTTATTTTTACATTTTTTTTTTCTCCAGAGGACAAGCTGGAGCAGCAGCATGCACTTTTTACTCAGTACAAGGACCCGTGTCGCCTGGGGCCAGGGGAGGACAAACCGTGGGCTCTGGGTAAGAACAAACACAAACACGTTCCTCCGTAGCTCACCTCACTCTGAGACATGATGCAGGATCCGTGCAGAGGACTGTAATCTGGCTCTAAATTAAAATACAGCCGGGACAGGCGGCTGGTGCATGGGCATTAGTGACGCAAAGACTGGAGGGTTTTGGGTCTGGATATGAAGCGCTATTTAGGCCAGAGCTATTTCAGGACGGTGTGGGCAGGACGGAGCGAAAGGGCTTGTTTAGAGAAGGGCTTATTTATTTATTTATTTGGACGGGGAACAGATCTTAACGTTTGGCCGCTATTAGACAGGGAGGGGGAGGGCGAGGAGAGGAGGAGAGTGGATCAATGAATTCATGAAAGAAAATGAGAAGGAAGATCATCATCATTTCATAACGCTGATAAAAAAGACGATTAGAGCTAACTGGGCACGAGCCGAGGCTGCCAGATGTTGTCAGATGTTTTCAGACTAATAGTTTCATCGCAGTGTGACAGTAGATGGTCTGAGGATCGCAAAGGAGGAAGCTTTGAAACAAGTTGAACTTTTAGAGCAGCTGGTTGCCACGTTGGTTGCTAGGAGAGGACTGGAAAGATCAATAAACAGGCTGAAGGCTTCCTAGCCTCCTAGCTAATAGTAGCTCTCTCTAGCTTCCTAGCCTCCCAGCTAACAGTAGCTCTTCGTAGCTTCCTAGCCTTACAGCTAACAGTAGCTCTTCCCAGCTTCCTAGCCTCTTAGCTAATAGTAGTTCTTCTTAGCTTCCTAGCTTTCTGGCTAATAGTAGAGTTCCCTAACTTCCTAGCCTCCCGCCGAACAGTATCTCTTCCAAGCTTGCTAGATTCCCAGTTCACAGTAGCTCTTCCTAAAGAATAATAGCTTTTCCTAGCTTCCTAGCTAATAGTAACTCTTCCTAGCTTATTAGGCTCCTAGCTAGCAGTAGCTCTTCTTAGCTTCCTTGCCTTCCAGCTAATAGTAGTTCTTCTAAGCTTCCTAGCCTCCCAGCTAATAGTATCTCTTCCTAGCTTGCTAGACTCCCAGCTAACAGTAGCTCTTCCTAAAGAATAGTAGTTTTTCCTAGCTTCCCAGTTAATATTAACTCTTCCTAGCTTGCTAGATTCCTAGCTAGCAGTAGCTCTTCTTAGCTTCCTAGCCTCCCAGCTAATAGTAGTCCTTCCTAGCTTCCAAACCTCCCAACGAATAGTAGCTCTTCTTAGCTTCCTAGCCTCCCAGCTAACAGTAGCTCTTCCTAAAGAATAGTAGCTTTTACTAGCTTCCCAGCTAATAGTAGCCCTTCTTGGCCTCCCAGATAGTAGCCATGGGAGATGAGTAGAATGGATAATTGAATCAATGCCAGAAAAGAGGAAGGAAGATTATCCAGTTTCATTAAGCTTATCCAAAGACGATTAGAGCTAACTGAATACAAGCCAAGGGAAGAGGCAAGGCTGCCAGATGTTGTCAGATGTTGTCAGAGAGACAGACTCTGTCAGAGCTGCAGGAGTCCTCTACCTTCAACCTGCCGGCTTCTTTATCCTTAAATCACATGGTAATTTCAGCTAGCATGGGGCCACTTGTTAATTAAAGTGCAGCAGAAGCAGATTCACACGCTGAAGCTGTGAAAATGAAAGGCTGCAGTGTCTTCTCTTTCTGGACTGAAGGAAAATGAAACAGCCGCAGAACCAAAAAAAAAAAAAAAAAAACCCAACAAGTACAGTAACTGTGGAGGCCACAGTGTATTTTAAGAGGTGAAAGTCAAAACTGGTGTGAAGGAACATTTATTAACAGCTCGGTGGTGACGTCAGGATTTAGGACGCCCGAGAGAAGCTGAGGTCGCGTTAACCACCTGAAAGTGGGAAGCTTGTGTAAATCTATATTTTACCATAACGAACAGAAAGCTGCGGCCCATCTGTGTGTGCCCTCCCGACAGCCCAGCAGATGTATTTCAGCGATCTAAAACCGGCTCGTAGACTTGTGGGAAATGCTGCCGGCGCATCAGTCGCCTACTTTTCACATAAGAGCTCCCAACGCTGTGAGTTGACTGGAGTAACTTCAGAGTGCTGCTCTCTTCATACTGAGCATTTCAAACACATTATCCAGCCCACGGCTTGTTGTCGAAAGCATCTCTGAGTGCTCGTCACTCTCTCTGTGGCTGTTAATATTTCCCCGGTGTATGACAGTAGATTGTGGTCTAAGGATTGTGAAGGCAGAAGCTTTGACACAAGTCGTGCTTTTAGAGCAGCTAAAAGCAAGAAGCTGGTTGCTACGCTGAGGGGGAGGATCAGGAAGCATCTAGATCAATCTGAACATTTAAATCCAAAGAATATTTCCACAACATCACGATGATCTAGGACGAATAAACTGTAGAACAACAACTGGTCAGCATGATTCAGGAGAAACCAAATCTGTACAAAGGTTTGTAGTTCTTGCTAGCTTCCTAGTCTCCTTGCTAATAGTAGATCTTCATAGCTTCCTCGACACTCAGCTAATAGTAGCTCTTCCTTGCCTCCTAGTCTCCTAGTAGCTCTTCCTTGCTTCCTAGTCTCCTAGCTATTAGTAGCTCTTCCTAGGTTCCTATTATCTGCAGATAATAGTAGCTCTTCTTAGCTTCCTGGCCACCAAGCTAATAGCAGTTATTCCTAGCTTCCTAGCCTCCCATCTAACAGTAGTTCTTCCTTGCTTCCTAGCTAATAGTAGCTCGCCCTACTTCCTAGCCTCCCAGCTAATAGTAGCTCTTCCAAGCGAACACTTTCTCTCCCTAGCTTCCTAGCTAACAGTAGCTCTTCCTAGCCTCCCAGCTGGTTGTTGGTCTTTGTGGTGCGTTCAAGTGCCACTTTTTGGTTCTGTACCTTAAGATGACAGAACCGGACAGAACGTCCTCCTACAATAAAGACCTGATAGACAGACTTTAAATGAAGCAGAGTTGACTCTCTCTCTCAGTGTGATTCACTTTAATGTCTCCTTCAACAGGTACTCTGCTGGATCCCAGTGGCCTTTATGACGATGATGTCAGTTCACCTGAAAGCTTACAGAAGTGAGTCAGTCTGACTGGACACACAGTCATAAACCCATCACTGGTAGGAAGCTGCAGTGATTCATGTCCAACTGAACCGTTACACACAGGACATCCATCCTTAAATGTGACAGGTCCTTCTTATCATTAATCAAAATGTGTTGCACCTGTTGAGCATTTCCACAAGATGGCGCCGTAAGCCAGGGTTTGACCTTAAGTTCTTGGTTTGTGATTTTTTGTCATTCATGTTGGATTCTTCTGAACGTGGCTGTGCTTGTGTGTCTCTGTCAGAGTGATGGAGAACGAGGAGGGCAGGAAGGAGTACCTGGTGTTTCCTCCCAGTAAGAGTCAGTGTCCTGGCAGCAGCCAGAAGGGAAGGAAGATCCCGCTGAAGGGCAACGGGCGACGGATTGACTACATCCTCTACAGCGACGAGGGCCTTCAGCAGGACTGGAAACTGGTACGATTCAGTTCAGGGTTAGAAAGCATGAGGCTGGAAATACTCCAGGGAGAAATAAGAACTCCATTGTCTGGAAACACAACAACAAGGTGCACTACAAGAAATAATAACAACTTCCATCTAACATAACAGAACCGCTCAGTCTCCTAATAAACTGTTGATGCTGCTGGTTTCTCTCTGGTTGTTGGAATAAATCCATTATATCCCCCCGGAGCCACATCAGGTGAGGAGTTTAGAGGAGGGAAAGCATGGAGGTAGAAAAACAAGATGAACCAAGATGGAATCAATGTGGACAGAGATGATGGAGACGTGGAGACATCTTGGTCGTCTTCTAAGACTCTACACATTCAGGACTGGAGGAGGACATGGAGGAGGAGATACTAGTTCTACTCCTAATTCTATCTCCTCTTCCTTCTATCCCTTCCCTCCTTTTCTTGTCGTCCTCTTCCTTCTTTCTTCTTCTTCTTCTTTTTCACCTCCTCCCCATCATTCTCCTCGTCCTCCCTGTTCTTCTTCTATCCCTCCTCCTCCTTGGTCTCCTCCTCCTATTCCTCCATTACCTCCTTTTGGTGGTCATGTAATATAATAAAAAAGAAACCATGACTTGAAGTACCTCATAAAATACACGGGCCGTTTACCTTGAGCTATAATTTAAATAAAAGTTTCCGCTGTGACATTTTCTCCCCAGCGGGGAAGAAATAATCATTTTATTTATTCTTATCTTTAGACACTCGTCAAAGCTTAGTTTTCCTTTTCAAAGGAGGAAGGACGGGAAATTATTATCCGCCATCTCCCCACGAGAGGATGTCTGCCTTGATAAAAAAAGACGAAACAAAGACACTGAGCTGTGAGAGAAGGGAACGAGGACACCGAGGCTGTCAAACTGACTGGAAAATTTAATCACATTGTCTCACAGCATCCTTCTCTAGTCTCTCAACCACCTGACGCCACCTTGTGTCCGAACACGGCAACATCAGGTCATGATGGAGCCGGCTGTTGATTAACTTCCTTCTAAACTTTGTAAACCACTTCCTGTTTATTTTCTTTCATTAGGCTCTATCTGTATTTTTTTGTGTGATGAAACAACTGGATTATTTTTTAGTGTCAGCATGAACAGTAGAAGTTTCTGTGGAAGTCACAGCTGAGTGAAAGAAGGAAAGTACCCGTCTTCCTTCAGGGACTCGTCCCTTCCACAAACTTAAGGTCAGGTGTTGTTTATTGTGGATTGGTCTAGTCCCTTTTATCTCATGTAGAAAATGTTGATGCAGGGATTTTAATTTGGTGAGTGGGAAATGCCCTGTAATGTAAGAAAGGCTTTTACCCAGAGGAGCCTTGTTTTGCTTCTTTCAGCTTCTTATTTTGGCTCCTCAGCTTAAAACAGAAACAAGAACGAAGAAGGTTCATTTAACTAATCAGGTATTATAATAGGACATGTATTATTGTTTGGGAATTTCTGCGTTATTTTCATAGAATAGAATAGAATTGGATAGATAGATGGATGGATGGGTTGATGGATAGATGGGTTGATAGATAGATGGATGGGTTGATGGATAGATGGGTTGATAGATGGGTAGATGGGTTAATGGACTGATAGATAGGTAGGTAGGTAGATGAATGAATGGGTTAATGGATTGATGGATGATAGATAGATAGATGGAAGATAGATAGATAGATAGATGGATAGATGGATGGATAGATGGATAGATAGACAGGTAGACAGGTAGATAGATGGGTTAATGGACTGATAGATAGGTAGATAGGTAGGTAGATAGATGAATGAATGGGTTAATGGATAGATAGATAGATAGATAGATAGATAGATAGATAGATAGATAGGTGGGTAGATGGGTAGGTGGATAGATGGATGGATGGATCTATGACGAAAACAAAGACAACTGGACTTGTAGAGTTCCTTACAGCTCTAAGAGACGGTGGAGTCCAGGTTTAAATATGTTCCCATCAGAAACTCACATGACTAGAGTCTGTTCGCCTGTAGTTGAAGGAATCTGTTTTGATCCAGTTTTACTTTTTGACCAATAATCAGTCCATAGAGAGAAGGAAAATAAAAAAGAGTTTCCTCCAATCACAGCTGGGTATCTGGCTGTCAACAGACTCAGATGTTCCTCCCATCCGTCTGTTAGAGTGGAAACTCTACAAGTCCAGACGTCCTCGTTTCAGTGTTGTGTTTTGGAGAAACCGTGATGAAAGTAAAACTGGTCACACGTTCAGAATGCAGTCCGTTTCGTGTGCAACCAGAAACCGGTGATGTCAACTTCCTCAACTATCTTTGACAATGACACTTCCCCAAATAGTTGACGAGATAAAGAGAACCAACTGTTCCGACGCTTTTGTTTTCCATGTTGACTGAAACAAAGACTGCAGGACGTCACATGACGCGTCAAAGACACCGGAAGATGTCCTGATGTTTGTCTACTGATCAGAGGATCCACCTGGAAAGTTTCCATGGAAACGCTAAATTAAAACGATGTGATCAGATGAGAACGTGTGTTTACGTCAGAACATCAGTCACCTGTAGAGGAGCATCACCTCTACTGGAAATAGAACAGAAGAAGAAGAAGGGGCGGGGGGGGGGGGGGGGGGAGCAGGAGAAAGAGGGGGAGGAGGTATAAGGAGGACAAGAAGAGGGTGGAAGATTAGGATGAGGAGAAGGAGGTGGAGGATGAGGAGGAAGAAGAGTAAGTGAAGGAGAAGTAGGAGGAGGGGGAGGAGAAGGTGGAGGAGGAGGAAGAAGATGAAATGAAGAATAAGGAGTGGAAAGAGAAGGAGAAGTAGGATGGGGATGAAGGGGACAAGGAAGGGAGGAGGAAGAGAAGAACAAGAAGAAGGGGGAAGGAGGATGAGGAGAAGAAAGAGGAGGAGGAGCAAGAAGAGGAAGAAGATGGTGAAGGAGGAGAAAAAGGAGGAAGAGGGAGAGAAAGAGGTGAAAAGGGGGAGAAGAAAAAATAGGACAAGAGAGGAAAAGAGGAGGAGAAGAAGTGTCCTCCTCCATGTCCTCCTCCTCCATGTCCTCCTCCAGTCCTGAATGTGTAGAGTCCTGGAAGACGACCAAGATGTCTCCACATTGTCTCCAACATCTCTGTCCACATTGATTCCATCTTGGTTCATCTTGTTTTTCTACCTCCATGTTTCTGTCCCTCCTGGAAACTCCTCACCTGATGTTGATTAGTTAGAGGTTACCATGGTTACCACCAAAGGGTCTCAGATGGTGAGTTTAGTGAACTCTAAATGATCTGATGATGACCATCTCTTCTTATTCATCTTCTTCCTCCTCCAGGAGATCGAGGAGTTCAGCTTCATCTCTCAGCTGGCCGGCCTCACCGACCACCTGTCCGTGGCCATGCGTCTGGCCGTCTCCACCGGAGAAGAGGAGCCTTAGATCCACGGCCTGAGCCGCCGCCGCTGCTGCTGCTGCTGCTTCTTCTTCTTCTTCTCTCTTTTAGTTATTTTTTAAAAGAAACATACTGCCATGGAGGAGCAGCAGAAGAAGACGGAGAAGAAAACCAAGAAGGAGAGTTTACAGGTACGGAGCTGCTCGAGGAGGCTTCGAGGGACGGCTCGCAGGTGGATCAGTCAGAGGAGGAGGATTAAAAGAGGAGATGTGACGCGACTCAGGGGAAGAGACAAAGATTTCCATCTTCCTGGATAAATCACACGTGAACACTAAATAGAAAACAGCAAACTCAAGAGATGGACTCCAACGCTGCCCGCTGAGCTGAACTGAATCCAGAGGGTTTTTCTTTACAGTCAATTGTTTCATGTAGCCAACACACACACACACACACACACACACACACACACACTTTTATCTGATCTGTTTTAGCCGTCGTGTTGAGTATGATGTTTTTTTTGTTTTGTTTTTTTAAATCATTCTACCATCAGGGACGGGTGGATCCTCGTCGTTTAGTGACTGTGTACAAACGGAAACCATTGAAGTGAAGCTGCTGACTGGCCTTTACACTGACCGCCTGCGTCCACTCGTGTCGTGCTCCTTCCTTAAAAAAAAAAAAAAAACAATAATAATAATAATGATGAGGCTATCAGTCGTTCACCTCTTTGCTCCCAGGACAGTCCCAGGAACCTCAACAAGTGTCTTTCTTTTCTAACAAAAAAACAAAAAAACATAAAAAAAAAAACTTTCTAAGAGGAGAAAAATCATTTCTATTGTCGCCACACCACTTTTTATAGGGAGTTTAAATGCCTGTTTAATACTTTTAATGATATGTTTCTTAAAAAAAAAAAAAAAAGAGGTATTGTATAAAAGGACACGAGGCGCGGGGCTTGTTTGATGCGATGCTTGCAGCATGTTTCTTTTTTGGGTGAGACATTTTGCTGATGCATGATGGGAAACGGTGTCAGTTTACAACTTTAATATAGCGGCTTGATACACACTCGCTTGAGTCTGGGTGCCGTTTTGTGCATGAGCGATAACTTAACACGCACATGAACACACACTTTGTACAGAGGGGCTTTCAGGTGATTTAAAAACCTCTGGCGGCCATGTATGGAGGTGACCACACGCAAATCAACCGCGGTAGCTGTCTGGTTGGTGCATAAGGTGAACTACAGTGTGAAGTCTTTGGTTTGAGCGCGGTGAGTTGTACAATCGATCATCACCACCACCGCCGCAGCCATATTGTGACGCAACCGCAAAGCCTCATTCTTCTGTAACGGACACCTGCAGGCCGTGCAACATGCCACGGATTAAAAACAAACAAATTTTTTTATTCAAGTACAAAATTTGTCCCAAAGATTAACTGCAGCCCGGCCACAGAAGATGTGAAACAAACTGAAGGTGTGTTCAGACTGAAAGTAAAACTAACAAAGAGGCAGTGAAGGGAACGATAATTAAGTGTTGGCAAGATGAAATTTCTCCAGTGTGAAATGTTTGCAAGTTTTATGAAGAATGAGGAATAACTCTTGTGCGCGTGTTCACAACTAACTTAGTCCTCTAAATTCATAGAACCTGAAATACATTCATAACATTTTTGCTGTAGGCTACTTCATCTCTGCCACCACAATGCCCTTGTCCAAGAGAGAGTTCTGTTCACTGTTCTTGGTTCTGAAACAGCAGTACAAAGTGATCCATTGTTTTATGACCACAGCTGTTTGCTTAATGTTTTACTCTGCTCCAAATTATGTTTTTATCTTCCTCAGTTTCGTTCTTCCTGGCTGCCAGAGACAGTAAATTCATAGAATACTTAGTTAAATTCATAACTTTTTTGTCACCACAATCCTCGCCCTCTTCCCAAGAGAGTTCCTGTTCACTGTTCATGGTTCTGAAACAGCAGTAGATATCGATCCAAAATAACAGGGCCATCTTTCATTATTCTCCAACAAAGAAAAACAGCACCAGTGGCAATTAGTGTTTGACCTTGCCTTTGATCCTAGACTCTTGTCTTTACTGTGAATTCAGTTCAATTCAACGGAGGCAAGAAACAAAAACTCCCTTTTAGCAGGAAGAGACCGTGAGCAGAATCCAGGAACAACAAGTGTCTTTTTTTATCTGCATCTTCGGAAACGTTTCTCAGTTTAATTCTTCCTGGCTGCCAGAATTCATAGAATCCTTAGTTCCAACTTTTTAGTTTCCTTCTTGCTGTAAGCTACTTTATCTCTGTCACCGCAATGTTTGTTCTTTGCACTTGTCCTAGACAGAGTTTCTGATCACTGTCCTTGGTTCTGAAACAGCAGTAGATAGCGATCCACTGTTTTATGACCCCAGCTGTTTGCTAAATATTTTACTCTGCTCCAAATTATGTTGGTGGTCACGTGGTGTGAACAACACTTTGTTCATCTGGATCTTCAGAAATGTTTTTTTAGGTACTTCCTCAGTTCCGTTCTTCCTGGCAGCCAGAGACAGTAAATTCATAGAACCCTTTCTTACATTCATATCTTTTTAGTTTCCTTCTTGCTGTAGACTACTTCATCTCTGTCACCACAATCTTTGCCCTCTTAAAGAGTTTCTGTTCACTGTTCGCTGTTCATGGTTCTGAAACAGCAGCAGATAGCAATCCATTGTTTTATGATAGCAGGGCCATCTTTCAGTATTCTCCAACAAGGAAAAAACAGCACCAGTGGCAATATGTGTTTGACCTTGCCTTTGACTCTGGACTCTTATCTTTACTGTGAAGTCAATTCAATTCAGCGAAGGCAAGAAACAAAAACTCCCTCTTAGCAGGAAGAAACTGCGATCAGAATCCAGGAATCTCTAAACAACAAACTTGGAACAAACAGAATTTCTGTTCACTGTTCTTGGTTCTGAAACAGCAATGGATAGCGATCCATTGTTTTATGATATTAAAAAATATTTTACTCTGCTCCAAATTATGTTGGTGGTCACGTGGTGTGAACAAGTTGTTTTTTCATATGGATCTTCAGAACCTTTTTTTAGACGCATCCTCGGTTTCGTCCTTCCTAGTAGCCAGAGATAGTAAATTCATAAAACCCCTAATTACATTCATAACTGTTTTTTTTTTATTTTTATTTCCTCTCTGTCGCCACAATTTCTGCCCACTTCCCTGGAGAGACAGTTTTGCTGATTTGCTTAATCAGCAGTGTGTGAACTTGACTGTCTCAAAACAGATGTTTATCTAAAAGTTCAGCTCTAGAGCTTTGAGCCTTTGACCTTAAGCTAAAAATGCTTGAAATTTGATAACTTGTCAGTTTAATGCGTATAATAGAGACTACAAAAAATAAAGTTCTTAAAATATTAAAGTCTATTCCATCTTAGATAGTCCTTTAGCTGGGGAGATTGTCTGTTAGGATTTCACTTTAGCTCCCGCCTGTAATTTGGCTGTTTGTGGAAAATTGCTTCAGTCTAAACACACCTTCAGACATTTTATGGTAATTCCCAACAGAGCCACAGAGGCCGTGGTGTTAACCTGGAGCTGGGTAAAGAGGTGGAGATGCTAAACCTATCCCTGTATTCTCTGTGGACGGCTGGTTTTGGTGCTGTGTACATACAGGTGATACGTCGAGTGATGGGCTGTCACCATTACCTCCAAATCTAGACAACGTGGAAGCATGAACGCCGCCCTCTTAACTGGAACTTAACGATAAGCTCCGAGTTGTAGTTAGTCAGGGGTTAGCTTGTTAGCTACTTCTAGACGCTACCAGTTGCCTGGCAGTGTCGTTTTCATGACTCGTGGTTGATGGACGCTAATTGTTGTATGTGCACGACATCCCACATTGTACCCATGAGTTCCTTTTGAAGGCGGCGAGATCCTTCACCTTCTCCCTTTAGTGGTGCATCGCATGTTCACCCCAACGGAGGAACCTACCTTCTTCTTCCACCTTCTAAAAAAACATTTTCTGTTTGGGTTTTACACCAATCAGCCGTAACATTACGACCCATCATGGCATCGACTCTTCTAGACCTCTGAAGGTGTGGAGCTGTGGTATCTTGCACCAAGACGTTAGCAGGAAGTCCTTTAAGTCCTACTTTAAGTTGAGGGCTGGGGGTCGCTATGGATCAGACTCCAGAATGTCCCACCAATGATGGATTGGATTGAGATCTAGGGAATTTGGAGGCAACCCCTTGACCTCGTTATTGTTGCTCCTCAAACCTGAACCAGGGAGCATTATCCTGCTGAAAGAGGCCTTCTGGCTGCAGCAATGCTGAGGTAGTTTCCTAACATCCATAACGTTCTGGCTGTTACTAATGGCAGCTGTCTATCACTTGACTCGTTGGCAGTAACCTCCAGGTTCATTCAGGGGAACACGTGGACCACGCCACCATCAGCATATTTATGCTTTATGTTTATTTAATAGAGGTCTGTGAAGATCGACGGGGCTTCTCTGAGTAAAAACCGCCGTCACGCTTCGGTTGGGTTCGATTCCGACGGTCTGCACAGTGTTTACAGCCGTGTCCTGTGTGCGTTTGGGCAGCTCGTTGTGTTTTATTTCGTCAGCGGTGGGGTTTCTCTGAACACACTGTTCAGACAGAGCAGGGTTTACAGACGTGGTTTCAGGGGTTGACGTACTGCTGCTGCTGTGTGAATGTGAGAGTGAGTGTTCTGTCATGTGTTCAACCGTCATTTTTATTACATTCAGTATGAGTCCACTGGTCACCTGGCTGCCCGTTATTATAATTAATATTATGACTAATATATTCCTCTTATTACTGATGTTTGTATCTGTGCTTCACCTTTTTTTTTCTATTCTTAGGTTGAGTCTGTGACAGGCGTTTTTTATTTAATTTTTTTTGCCATTCTGCTTAGAGAGAACAAATGAGATCAAACTCCTCGTGTGCTCAGTAGATAGTCGTGTAAATACGCAGCAGGAAGTGACGGGACGGTGCCACGGTGTGTCTGGGAAGAGTTCAGCCAATGATTATGTTTATTTAGTCAAACTTTACTTTTCTTCAGCTGTCCTATTTACGACACAGAACCTGAATACTGCCAAATATAACATGTTGTGATTTAAAAGCTGGTGATGTGAAGGTCGTTTTTTTTTTTTTTTTTTTTTTTTTTATTTCTTCTGTTTTGTTGATTTAAACTTTGTATATTTTGGGATTTAAAGGTGAAAGGTGTAAAGACTGAGTCTGGTTTGTGTGGGACTCCTTTCAACCACTAGTGCAGTGTTTTTCAACCTTTTTTGAGCCAAGGTACATTTTTTTCATTGAAAAAATCACAAGGCACACCACCAACAGAAAATGTTAAAAGAATGGAACTCTGTAGCCTATATTAACAATATAAAGTCATTCTTGTCAAATTGTCTTGAATAGGAATCAAATAAACACAAAGAAAAAAGTCATATATAAACACAGACAGATATATATGCACAGACACTTGACAATGGCATATTATTTGCAGATAATAATTTGTTTTCAAAAAAATGTTTTTTGGACCAATTAGGTGAAATTGGATAATTTCCCACGGCACACCTGACGATCTCTCACGGCACACTAGTGTGCCGCGGCACAGTGGTTGAAAAACACTGATCTAAGGCATTAAATTAACAACTAACTGGAGACAAAAATATAAACCCAAAATGGTGGACGGTCCTGGGTAGAGAGCATGGATCACACATTAAAAACTAAGCAAAGATCTTCTGGGCCAATCAGATCAGCTCTGATTGACGGGAGAGTAACATTCATCTGAGGGGAATTTGTCCAAAACAAAATGGTTTAGCTCTTCGTTAGCCACCTGACCTCCTAGCTAACAGTAGCTCTTCCTGTTTCCCACTTTTGAATGAAGAATATAGGCTACTGCCACCTGCTGGTATGTAGAGTTATTTCCTCTCTGGCCTTCGTTGCCAGTGTTTAGGCTTTAGCGTTGGTCGTTACACCTTAACCTCAGCCTCTTTTCTTCACTAGATCCCAAATCAAACAAACTCGATGATCAACTTTTTGTTTTAAAGTGAACGTAGATGCCAAAACAACATCTGTATCCTGGATGCAAACACTTCAGTGTCCAATACATCCTGATGCTGAGACCATAGACTGTAGAAAAATGGACGCCATGACAGCTCCTCAAAAAGTGAAGCCCAAAGCATGTGGAGCTCCCCCTGGTGGCTAGCTGCAGTATAGGTAATAAGCCCCTCCCCCTCCATGTTAGTTTGGCCACTAAACACTAAATCATTTAGATGGTTTCTGTCATTGGGTTGTTAATATAACTTTACTGTTTCTTCAAGAGTCAATCGATCTTTTTTTCGTCTTCAGGTTATTTGACGGTATAAAAACAGGATGTGGCATCATGTTGATTGACAGTTGTCATTGGAACATGTGAGTAGAAAAAAAACGTTTGTCAGTTTGAAACCTACTAAATGACTAGTTGTTCTGTAAACTGACTTACACACTGTTTCACGTGAGGCCCAGTACAGACAGACTGTGGCCACAAATGTCCTTTAAAGGTCAGTAAAGAATCTACTACTAGCTAGTTAATGTGTTTAACTAGCTGTTAATGTGTTTAGCTAGCTAGTTAATGTGTTTAACTAGCTAGCTAAGACTAAACTCCAACGTTAGAGCGCTGCTCAGACTCGGGATCCAAACTTTCAAGATGGCGGCGCTCGTGTACCTGGAATTTTAGCTTCGCTTAGACCAATGGGAGGAAGGGGAGACATTTCATCCATTTTTTTTACAGTCTATGCCTCTGGCAGGTTATTAATTATAGTCAAAAGACAAGATCAGGCAGGACTCGTGCATTGTTTTGGTGTTTATGATTTCTCTGACTGTCCCTGAACTAATGAGAGTATTCTCTTATGATTCTGACAGATGTTCAGCAGCTGTTGTAGCTGCTTGTGATAACGCTTCTGGCTCGTAGTCTTGGTAGAAGTGTCGCTCTCCTTTTTTATGATTAGATTTTCTATAATTTGTCTTCATGTTTTGTTTTTTTTATTTAATTGATTCCTGTCTTTGGACCACAATGGGGGGGGGGGGGGCTGTTAATTGATTGGGTTGGTCTCTGTAATGTGTTACCAGGGGAGATCAATAGCTTTTCTCTTTCTAAGCTTCTTCAACAAACTGCTGATGATTTTCTTCTGCTTTTCTTAAAAAAAAAACTAACAACTAAAGAATCAAAGGAACTCTCCCTCTCTGCAGAGCGTCTCTGTGTCGTTATTTCAACGCCCGCATAGGAAATATTTGGTCAGTGTGACGAGAGTCGTGACTTCAGTGCTATTAAGTAGTTGTGGTACCTTTGGTAACAAAAGAAAGGGCAGTGGAGAGACAGTTTGTGGCGTCGGAGTTCCTCTTTTTCTTGGCGCAGAGAGCGTCCGATGACTCAGTCACAGCCGATTGGACGGATCAAGAAGGAGAAGCGAAAGCAACTTCTAAGGGAGGAGTCCTTCTGCTTTTGATGAACGTGGGGAAAAAGTGGAGAGCTTTGAATTAGCATGCATCAGTAGAGTGTGAAAATAAATCCCCCCCCCACATTAACACTAAAGTCAAATTAGGCTGAAATGACAAAGGGTAAAAACCACGGGACTGAAAACGTGTTTATCTCTGAAATCCAGATGATTCCAAGTATTAGTGAAGAAAAATGTCCCCGGTTCAGTATGAGTCAATATTTTAAACAAAACAAAAGAGAATATTAGTTTTATTGTTTTTATTCAATCCCTGTGATGGACTGGAGACCTGTCCAGGGTGGACCCCGCCTCTCGCCCGATGACAGCTGGGATAGGCTCCAGCAGACCCCGCGACCCTTAACAGGAATAAGAGGTTACAGAAGATGAATGAATGAATGAATGTTTTTATTCATGTGTTCATGTCCACATGGTTCAGTACCCGATCAATGGCCGTGATCAGATGACGAACTGTTACCGTGGAAACGCTAAATCAAATGATGTGATCGGATACATGTGCATCTTTTGGAAATAGAGCAGAAGAAGAAGAGGAGGATATAGAAAGTGAAGGAAGGAAGTAGACAATGAAAAAGAAGGTGGGGGAGGAAGAGGAGACCAAGGAGGTGGACGAGATGAAGAATGAAGAGGAGAAGGTTAGGAAAAGAAGATGGAGGAGGAGGAGGAGGAGGAGGATATAGAAAGACAAGGAAGAAGTAGAAGAAGGAGCAGAAAGAGAAGCTAGGAAGGAGTACAAAAAGAAGGCAGAAGAAGACGATGGAAAGAGGTGGAGGAGGAAGAGGAGGAGAAGAGCAATGAGGTGGATGAGATGGAGAAGAGGAGGAAAAGAAGACAGGAGGAGGCAGAGGCGGTCCTGGCTAGATTTATGCCCTGGGCGAACCATCCCTTGCCCCCCCCCCCCCCAAAAAAAAGACTTACCCCCAAACCCCGCCACCAACACAACAATATATTATATTATTTGTATTATTTTATTATATATAATCTTAAATACAAAAAAGTAACAAGAACAGAGAAAAGACAAGATAAATAAATGAACTACAGTATATAAACACCAATGTAAACTGCACAAATCCTTCATCACAGGATCTAATAACCATGCTTGAAAAATCCCTAAAGAAAGCTAAATAAATAAATAACGACATAAAAAAAAGATTCCTGCAGTAAACTATTTGGTATTTTACATACGAGTTTTGTTTTGCATCATCCTAATACCATCTGAACAGCTCCAGTTATGATAACACACCAGTTTTGTTCATAGAGAAACAGCAGATAATTAACATAATCTGAATTCAGTGCTCAGACTGTAGCAGATTTTTCAACCTGGGTTTTCACCCTGTTTACAACTGGCATTAACATTAACCACAGGTGTGAAGTGCAATCTAAAACTTGACTTTTCTAACCTTCTTTGATGCAAAATCATCAATTACATCATCATACGAAATCTGTTGTGCAAACCAAACACAGTCGTCTTCTGTGGCTAACAGCAACACATTAGCAAGAGGCTAATAAATAGCCTATAGCCTACTGTCACTCACGTCACTCATAGAAATCTGCTGACCTTTATCTTCTTTTTCTGAACTGGTCACCTGATGCTTCTTTGGTCTTTTACTTTGATCCATGATGAAGATGAAGACTCCACATCATTACCTTTTGCCAACACCGTCCGTTTGCCCGTCAATCAACCGGAGTTACGTGAGTCACGGAGATGACTGCACAGATTTTTATATTTTTTTTTTTCATTTTTCACATAACCCAATTAATTACATGTAGGTCTATGGGTCTATGTTAATTTTAGGAATGAAATACAGTTTATTTGAAGCAGTTTGTGTTGTGTGGCCTGGGATCAGTCTGCCCCCCCGACACACTCACAACCTGTATGACTCTCAGCAGCAAGTTGACATGACAATGAGACAACTCCACTAACCTGACATGGAAATGAGCGGTAGTCTAGAAAACTGAAGAGTTTGGTTTTGATTTTTTTTTTTTTTTTTTTGAGGGCACTCGTGCGCCCTCTCATAGATTGCGCCCTGGGCGGTCGCCCACGTTGCCCATAGCAAAAACCGGCCCTGGGAGGAGGAAGATGAGGAGGATATAGAAAGACAAGGAAGAAATGTAAATGTAAAATGTAAATGTACTTTATTTATATAGCACCTTACATCGACCCATAGGTGAACCAAGGTGCTTTACAAAAGATTAAACAACGATTTAAAACAACACACCGGAAAACAAGTACAGTAGTAAAACAAAGCTAAAAAAAGAAACTAAAAACAATAACTGAGAGGATAAAACGTAGAATAAAAATAGAATAAAAATAAATAAAATAAATATAAAAGTGTCACCACACTACTGGGTACTAAAAGCCATTTTAAAAAGATGCGTTTTAAGTCTTGATTTAAAAAGGCCCAGGTCAGTAATGATACACATGTCACTGGGGAGCTTCTTCCAGAGCCTATAGGTCCAGCAACTGAAAAGGCTCCGTCTCCCCAGTGTTTAAGTTTTGACCTGGACACTTCGAACATGAGTTGATTGGACGACCTCAAAGTTCTACCGTAATCACGAATGGTCAGCATCTCAGACAAGTAAGATGGGGTGAGGCCGTTAAGAGCTTTAAAAACAAACATTAAAAGTTTAAAATCAATTCTAAAATGGACCGGGAGCCAATGGAGAGAATAGAGAATAGGAGTTACATGCTCTCTTTTTTTAGTGCTTGTTAAAAGACAAGTTGAAGGCGGCCAACAGAGGACTGGGAGACACCAGTATACAGGGCATTACTCCAGTCTGGAGCTTATTAGAGTGTGAATAGCCTTCTCGAGGTCATGACGGTTTAAAAAGGTTTTTACTTTTGTCAAAAATCACTCCTAAGTTTCTTACAGTCTGACTGGCAGTTGAAGGCCAGGTACCAAATCAGTTTGACACAAGCAGGAGGAGGAAGGAGGAGAAAAAGAAGTCCACCTTGTCCATATGTATAAAAATCTATCAGTGCAGCTTTAGACATCAGTGTATTCTGATCAAATGATAGAACATAAACACAAATGAACAGAGCATGAAGCGTCTTAGTGACCTTTAAATCAGGAAGTTGTTCTTCTTTTTAACTCTGAGGAGGGACTGCTGCATGATGGGAATGTCCCAGTCATCTCTACTGTGGGACATGAAAAGCACCTGAAGTCTGATCTGTCTTTAGAGAAATACACAGTCTGGCCATAAAAACAAAGGTCATTGGACCTCCTTTAGCTCTGATTACAGCACATTCTCTGTTTCTATAATCTTCTCCAATGTCTCCAGATTTATTTCCATCCAGTGTTTCATTCATTTTCCACCAAAATCTTGTATTGATGATGGGAGAGTCTGACCACTGCACAAAGCCTTCTCCAGCACATCCCAAAGATTCTCAATGGGGTTCAGGTCTGGACTCTGTGGTGGCCAATCCATGTGTGAACATGATGTCTCATGCTCCCTGAACCACTCTTTCGCAATCTGAGCCCCATGAATCCTGACATTGTCATCTTGGAATATGATCCATTGATGGAATAACCTGGTCATTCAGTATATTCAGGTAGTCAGCTGACCTCATTCTTTGGACACATAATGTTGCTGAACCTAGACCTGAGCAACTGCAGCAACCCTCAACCCCTCTTCCTAGCTTCCAAAAAATATATAAGTGCAAATAGTATGTATTTGATAGTTTGGTGTCTCTGGACGTCATCTGCTCCGTGCAGAGAAGACTAACCATTCATTCATTCATCTTCTATACCCACTTATTCCTGTCAGGGGCTGTGGGGTCTGCTGAAGAAGACTAAGCAGATTGTTTTATTTTATTCCAGTGTCGGTCTGAAGAGTTATAAATGACTTTAGATAAATCACAGCACATGCGAGTGAAACTCAGAGATTAGATCTTAATCTGCTGCAAGGTGTCTTCATGCATGACCTCTTCAGACCTGGTATTATGACTAAAGACATGAGTCATTCATGTAGTGAGAGCCCTTCACCTGCTACAGGACCTGATGAACCAAGCTGGAATCCATGTGGACAGAGACGATGGAGATGTGGAGACATCTTGGTCTACACATTCAGGACTGGACACTAATGGAGGAGGACATATTACTTCCTCCTCCTCTGTCATCATTTTCTCCACATTCCTCCTCCTCCTCCTCTTCCTCCTCATCCTTGTTCTTCTTCATCTTTTTCCTTCCTCCCCCATTGTCCTGCTTCTATCTCCTCCTCTTCCTCTTCACTGTTGTTCTTCTTTTCCTCCTTCTATCATGTGATCAGATTACCCAGGACAGCTGTTAAATGAAGGAGGCCTGTAGATCTCTCAGATGAATAAAACCCTCAGATAATTTAACGTTCAGAGAATAATGCTTCACATTATTGTGATGCATCTGTTTAATTATTATTAATAATGATATAAATCAATCAGCTGTGTCTCTGTATCTTGGGACCCAAATTGAGGGCCCCTAACCTCATGTTGGGAACCACTGCTCCAGTCCAGACTTTCAAAATAAAATCTCCACATTAATGACACGCACAAGTTGTTGTTATTATTTTTTCTGGAGTGGTACTCTTTGCTAAAATTCCCAGGGCGGTTCCACTGAAACGTGAACCAGTCAGTCGAGCTTATGCAGGTTTAGATTTTCTTCTGTGCAGTTTATTCGGTTCAGACTTTACTCACTAGAATTATTTTATAGACTCTTCTTACCTCTTTTTTTCAGTTAGTCAGTTAATAGGGTTTGATAACCACATCAGAGTAACAAACCCCAGTGGAGCCCATGAGGTCAGATGGTGTAGGAGGTGAGAAAACGAACAGAAACTTTGATATTCTTGGTCACATAGAAGCGAGATACAAGTGACGAAAGGGAATCCACGCGTAGTACTTCCTCACATACCAGTGAATGTCATGTAGGGTGTTTAGAGAACTGAAATCACACACACACACACACAAAAGACAAAGGCCACCACGTTAAAAAAAACTCCCTCTCAGTCCAAATAATTCACAGCACCTCCCCCTGACCCCCCGCCCCGCCCCGTTGTGTTTCTCGATAAAACGAGCTGATGGATGGAGGGGTCCACAGCACTTACCACAGGCTCCTACAGCTCCTACAGGCTCCTACAGGCTCCTACAGCTCCTACAGCTCCTACAGGCTCCTACAGGCTCCTACAGCTCCTACAGCTCCTACAGGCTCCTACAGCTCCTACAGACTTTTAACCGGTCAACGAATCAAACACTCCCCTAAGGATGGCTGCTCCTCGCCTCGCTCTGTCTGTGCTGGTCATCGTGATCGCCGCCATCGCTCTGACTGAAGGTAAGACCAAGCTTCAGACACACATAGTCGAGACATACACACTATTTATCATTTCATATTAGTCATTAAATAACAAACAGCTGCTCTACTGGATGATTTTCTGACCCTAGGACTGAGTCACAAACCCTTAAAGCTGCATTAATAAATATTCTCACACTAATAACGCATCAAATTATAATGTGGAAGGTCAAATAGTTCTATTTATTACACAGCTCTGCAGTTACCCACACATCTGGAGCTTCCAGTGTGTTTTAGCTCTTGGTTTCTTCTTCTGGAGGAGACCAAAACAGAGCTAAAAGAAAGGAAAGCTGACCTCTGACCTCAGTTTAGTTTCAAACTCTGATCAACAACAAATTGGAAGTTTGTTTGAGGACCTGAAATGAAATGAAAGATTTTAAATTAAGACTGAGAAACAAAAACAGGACAAAGTACAAAACTATTCCTTCTGAAAGCTAACTGTTTAAAAAAGTAGTTTAGTTTAGCAGATTAGCCTCTAGTTTGAAACTCTGAGCTAAACGATTTCATTTTAAATCATAATTCAGAATAAAAAGTAGAGAGAAGGACACAACTAGTCCAGAGAACCTTAAAATGTAATATAACCTGGAAGATTAGCTTCAGACTTCAGTTTAGCTTTATTCTTCTGGTGGAGACCAACACTGAGCAAAAAGGAAAGATGGATATTGGACACATATTCTCCAAGTTGACAAGAGCTGCAGAAAGACAAATTAACTTCAGATAGTTAGCCACCTAGAAAAGTAGTTTAGCTTAGCAGATTAGCCTCTAAACTAACACTTTGTTGTGAAACATAAATAAGATTAAAGCAGATATAAGTGAATATTGAACAGGTGTCTCCTGAATGCAGATTTAAAGTTTAAAGTTAAATCCTTTTTCATGTCTTTTAATTATAGCGTTTAATGCTCTTGTGCGTTCAATCTAAAATGATCATTGACAACAGTAAAGCAGAGTAGCTGCTCTAGTTGTGTTCGTTGTTTTCCTGATGGAGACAGAAGCAGAGCTGAAAGGAACCTCTGTGTCACTGGTCTTGTTGTCACTATATTTAAAGGTCGACAACTTTTTTAATACAAGTCCAGATAGGAAGTTAAAACAGAGAACTGAGAAGTTTTCGTGCGTGTCGACTCATTGACTGTCGTGTGTTTACAGGTTTGCGCGGGACCGGCCCAAAGAAATGCTGCTTCAACTTCAACAACAAAGAAGTGCGCAGAGAGAGGGTGCTGGGCTACACCAAGACCAGCCAGCGCTGCTCCAACCCAGCCATCCTGTGAGTCCTCAGATAAACCTCGTCCTAGGCCTCACATCATGTCCTCATGTCCTCCCCCGTCCCGTCTGACTCCTCTCTCTCTCTCTCTCTCTCTCTGTACATTCAGGCTGAACACTGTGGCCGGCCGTCAGCTGTGCGTCCGACCCTCAGCTCCCTGGGTGAAGGAGCTCATCGCCAAACTGGATGCTGCCCCCGGAAAGACATCCAACATGTAACCGTGGCAACAAGAGGCCGACCATAGCAACCTCTGTGGGCCGAATCAAGCCCGTCTGTGTGTTTTTAAACTATAACCAAAGCAGCTTTCTGTCCATCTATTCATATATTTAGTCTTTAAAATTCACAGGAATGAGACTTTTACAAACATATTTTGTGTGTTTTTATCATTTTATGAAAGGACAGCCTGTTCTTAGTGTTTTATTTTTTTTTGCTGAGTACACTCAAACATGAATGTCTGACCGTCAGCACTGTGAGGTATATATTATACTATATACTATATTATACTGACCTGAGAAGCTACGTCCACTGCACAACAACACAGGCCTCCCGACCCCCCCACCCAGTCATCAGTAGAGTATAAGCTATGAGCTTAAACGAGGAACCCGGTTTGACAAACTAAATAATTTATTCCTGTATGCTTGTTTTACTAATTTGATTTGTTTCAATAAAAGCAAGATGACATGTACATGTACTGACTGGACTTGTCTGTTTCTACATAAACTATCTGCAAGTAGCTAAACATCTATCTTTTTTATTTATTCTATAAATAACAGAAATTTACAGACTCCTTATTTTCCACTAGAGGGCGCTACTGGATCATTTAGTGTCTTGTCCATCCTCCACCTTTAATGCTGCTTCCAGTCCTAATTTATTGTCCTCCTCAGGGACATATCTAGTTGGGATGAGCCGAAATAAATGAGTCACTGCTAGAGCTATTTTGAAATTGCCTGTATATAGATGTAGCCAAATGGAAGCTAGTTCTTGTAAAATAGCTTGATTTTTCAATGGAGTTTGGTGTGATTGTCCCTCTGCCACGTCTAGCCATGTTTGGAGACAATGGAGCCCCTGGACTTAGACCTGCTGAAGGCATGGCTCACAGTGGACATGACATAGTGGACGTCTCAGTTGCTGCTTTTTGTCCCCCTAGGCTGAATCACTCACAACTAGAGATGGTTGTATAGCTGCATGTATAGAAATGTTAGCGAAAGGCTAGTCTTCCTAAAATTGCTTGAATTTTGAATGGAGTCTGGTGTGACTGTCCTATCTCATCTGGCCATGTTATGAGACAGTTGGCCCCGGGACACAGACCTACATTAGGCCCTCCACTTCTTGCGCAGTCAATTTAACAGTTTACAGTTTATTTATTTTATTTATTCTTTATTTTATTTATTTGGTGGCAGTCTCATGTTTTTCCACTAGAGGGAGCCACTGGATCATTTAGTGTCGTGTCCATCCTCCACCTTTAATGCTGCTTCCAACCCTAATTTATTGTCCTCTTCAGGGACATATCTAGCTGTATTGGACACATGCATGCACAGATTAAGAGACGATGGGCCCCTGCATGTAGACCTGTAGAAGGGCCCATGTTGGTTTGTGTCTCTTTGGAGCAAACCGGTCTAATTGTATGTTTGTGGTCAAGAGAATTACTGAGTTTTTGTAGTTTTTTTAGTGTCTGTTTGTTTTAGTTTTGAGCCACTTTGTGTTTGCTGTAGTCGGTTTGTGGTCTCGTAGTCGTCAGGTGTCTCTTTTGTGTTTTTTTTTTTGATTGTTATTGTCTCTTTTGTGCATCTTTGTTGTAGTTTTGTCACTTTTAGTCATTTTGTCTACTTGTATTTGTCTCTTTCAAGTCATTTCTCTTGTTGTTTCTACTTGCTTTGTTTGTCTTTGTTAGTTTTGGGTTTCTTTGTGGTTTTTGTCTTTTTGTAGTTAGATTTCATCTGTTTGCTGCTGTTTTGTACTCTATTTTAGTCTCTTTGCATTGCTGCATTGTTAACTTGTGCGTATTTCATTTGTTTTGTATCTGTTTATAGTTAGTTCTTGTCTTTTTACTGTAGTTTTGAGTCTCTTTTTGTCACTTCCTGTCCGCTGTCATCATCTATTCATCGTCACTTTCTCTTTGTCGGTTCTTGTTTTGTGTCCTTGTTGCAGTTTTAAGTCTCTTTAAGTCACGTTGCGTCTTTATTGTCTTTCTGTGGTTATTAATTGTTTAGTCTCAGCTTTAATCATTGAGTCGTATTTATTTTATCTCTTTGTAGTTGTTGCCTGTGTCTCTGTGGTCATGTTCTGTTCTTGTTTTGTGTCTTTTTGTAGTTAGTTATCGTGTCTTTGTTGTATTTCTCAGCCTCTTTTAGTCACTTTGTGTTTTCTGTAGTTGTTTAGTCTTTGTTGGTTCTTGTTTTCTAGTTGAATATTGTCTCCGTGCAGTTGTTTTGCGTATTGTTGTCGTAGTTTTGAATCACTTCATATCTCCTCTGAGTTTTTGCCCACTTGTCCTGTTCAACAATCCATCCATGATTGCATCAGATAATCTGAAAATGACGGAAACGTTGCTGCATCTTGTGACACTCGCCACAAACCAGCAGCTCACATTTAAATCATGTGTAATCGTCCACATGAACGATATTATTGAATCCTTATTAAATCAGATGTCATGAGACAATGCTGCTCTAATAAATTCTGTTTTTATTCCACGGCTTCTAAATCAGTCACATGATTTCAGTCTCAGCTGAGACTGATGATTACGACGGTCTGTGAAGGCAGCAGATTTTACTCTCCGGTACCTGAAGGCCACACGTACACAATCAGAGCCAAGCGTGCTGTCCGACCAATAGGAAGGAGGATCTGTGGTCATTACAGGTGCGTCAAGGTGTCCGGGAACAGCTGGCGGCAAAACCGGAAGTCATGAATTTCGACTTTCAGGACAAAATCTAATTTGTTCGATCGATTAAAATTGTAATACGTTATTAGACCCACATCTTGAAGTTTAATTTGGATTTATTTCAAGTTTAATTTTTTTTTACAGTTTAATTGTTAGGTTTGTTAAGCACTCTTAATTTGTCTTTTTTATATTCCCCCTTTAGGGAGGTCTGCTGTTGTCACTGAATAATCAGCAAGGTGCCACTGCTATTGTTAAAAGTGCGTCATGTCAGGTGGGGGCCCTTACTTACCACATTGCCACTGCTGTAGTTTAGAGTCTGTCGTGTCAGTTGGGTGCCACTGCTGCCATTAAAAACTTTCCCACTGAACAACAGTCTTCAATGACAGTAGGGGCCCCTACCTGCCACATGACAAACTCTGAACTACATTAAATCTTAGCACATTTCCACTGCTATAGTTTAAAGCTTGTCGTGTCAGGTGAGGGCCCCCTTAGGGAGGTCTCCTACTGTCATTGAAAACTCAGCACACTGCCACTGCTATAGTTTAAAGCTTCTCATGTCAGGTGGGAGCCCCTACTTCTCAACATTGCCACTGCTGTAGTTTAAAGCTTCTCATGTCAGGTGGGAGCCCCTACTTCTCAACATTGCTACTGCTGTAGTTTAAAGCTTCTCATGTCAGGTGGGGGCCCCTACTGTCATTAAACACTTAGCACATTGCCACCGCATGACAGTTTGTAATGATAGTAGGGGCCCCCACCAGCCAAGACAAACTCTAAACTACATTAAAACTTAGCACACTGCCACTGCTATAGTTTAAAGCTTGTCGTGTCAGGTGAGGGTCCCTTAGGGAGGTCTCCTACTGTCATTGAAAACTCAGCACATTGCCGCTGCTATTGTTAAACTTTTGCAATGTCAGGTGGGAGCCCCTACTTCTCAACATTGCTACTGCTGTAGTTTAAAGCTTCTCATGTCAGGTGGGGGCCCCTACTGTCATTAAAAACTTAGCACATTGCCACTGCATGACAGTTTGTAATGATAGTAGGGGCCCCCACCTGCCAAGACAAACTCTAAACTACATTAAAACTTAGCACACTGCCACTGCTTTAGTTTAGAGTCTACTATGTTAGATGGGGCCCCTTAGGGAGGTCTCCTACTAATATTGAAAAATTGCCACTACTATAGTTCAGTGTCAGGTGGATTTATTTTATGTATTATTAAATTTATTTGTTTTTTAATATATAGGTTTTTATAAAAATCCGTGGTTTAAAATATGTCTGAATTAAACGTCAAAGTAAGAGACGATCCATTTCATCTTATTCTGAAATTCTCCACCGGATGTAGCCGGGTGTAACGTCCGCTCGCGACGCTCCTGAGGAAAAACAGCCGTTGGAGCATTTTTCTTCTCTGAGCTCCAACTGCTATCAACGTCCGTCAGCGGCCATATGTAATTTACCCTCATTCATTCATCTCCAGACGGACTTGGCTTATTTCTGTTGACACCGAGCGACGTTTTTCTTTCCCCTTTCTTCTTCTTAACGGGAGGTAGCTGCGCGTTTCTCCCTCCGCTCCGTCGTTCCTCTCGGACGGTTGTACCGCGGTGAGTGTCCGTCTCAGGCGGGGTGGTCACGGCACAATGATCGAGCGACCAGAGACTGCGGTTCCCAGCATCGCTGTAAGTCTCCTTTCTACTTTAAAAAACGAATTTATGTTTACAGAAAACGAATAATTCATTTATTAACATAATCATTTAACTGTGGCCCTGTGTCTCATCCCTGCTGGTACCGAGTTGGAGCTTGTCATACCAAACTCCGTTAACAAATCAGTCAGTTTTAGAATATTTTGAGAATTTACAAAATAATATAATTAAATACAACCTAAATTACACCACCTGAAGAATTTATAGTCAATCAATAACTTCGGCATAATTACATTGACTAAAGAATGTGCATTTTAATCATCGTTTAAATAACCTAATCACGCCTTCTTTTTTTGTGTAGCCTCATTCTGGTGAAGCCTTAACATTTTATTATTTTATCGCAATTTATTATGCGTGTATGTTGACACTGTCTGTACTAAACTACCTTTTGCACAACGCAGTGATGGTGTTCGTAAAAAATGTGCATTATTTGAAAGGAGGCTGGCGTGAAGAGTCCCTGAACGTTACACACAATGGCACGTATCACTGGGACGTGGTCTGGTCTCAATTAAGGCTGTGTGCAGCTGGGGAAGAGATGAGCCGAAATAAAGGACTCGCTGCTAGAGCTGTTTCTGAATTACCTGCGTGTAGATGTTGTCAAATATAAGCTAGTTCTCGTGAAATCGCTTGATTTTTTGAGTGGAGTTTGGTGTGATTGTCCCTCTGTCACATCTAGCCATGTTTGGAGACAATGGAGCCCCTGGACTTAGACCTGCTGAAGGCATGGCTCACAGTGGACATGACATAGAGGACGTTTCAGTTGTCTGTTTTTTGTCCCCCTAGGCTGAATCACTCACAACTAGAGATGGTTGTATAGCTGCGTGTATAGAAATGTTGGGCGAAATGCTAGTCTTCCTAAAATTGCTTGAATTTTGAATGGAGTTTGGTGTGACTGTCCATGTTATGAGACAGCTGGCCCCTGGACACAGCCGTCCGCACCTTGTGCATGTCGTTTGAGTTGTGTTGTGCATCTGTTGGGTCGTTTTTTGTGGTTATGTTGCATCTCTTGTGGTTGGTTTTGTGTCTCGTTGTAGTTTTCTTACCACTTGGCTGAACCACTAGAAATATTTTAAAGTTGCAGTTTGCACTGGCCTTGCTAAGATGAAGTCTGGTGTGACCGTCCACGCAGCTGCACACGACAGGAAAGCCCCCGTCACATCCAGCCATGCTATGACACTCTGGGATCCTGGAAACACAAACCTGCAAAAGACTGAAGATCAGGCGGCCTTAATTTGAAGTGTGCATATCTCAGGGGTTGTGTTGTGTCCAGTTTTGTGGATTTATTTGCGTCTTTGGTGTATTTTTGTGTCTCTTTGTGTTGGATTAGCATCTCCTCTAAGTTGTTCTGTGCACTCCCTCCTGTTCCCAGTGGGCTCCTTCGTCCAGCTTGCTGCGTTCACGGCTCCTCATGCCGTCTCTTACATTTATCAGGGCGTGATTATTCATCGTACAACACAACACACACAGCACACATTGTCTCAGCAGTGATGCAGTCTAAAAATAAAACGGCTGCTAATTGATGCCGCATTTGTGATGTAATTAATATTCACTGTCTAATAAAAGAGAGGTGAAAACAGCTGACGGGTGTTGGCATCAGCTGCTGGATGCCTGAAGAGGAAGAAGAGGAAGAGGAGGGGGTTGGACTTGACTGTCCAGATGATGTCAGTGAACCAGGCTGCTGCTATCACCACTGGCTGGACTGGGGGAGGGGGGGGGAGTTAGCATGAATGCTATGGACTGACTCGCCTTCCTCTCTCATCCCCCCATCACTTCCCTCTTTTCAGTCCCCTCCCTGCTGCTCTCTCTCTCTCTCTCTCTCTCTTAGTCACTCTCTGCTGACAGATAACCACGTTAGTCACACTTTAGTTCATAACAGGAGGCTACTGTCCCAGAATTATGGCAACAACACAGTGGATGCAATAATTAGTTATAAGTGTTAACGCTACCTGTTCTGATTACGTAACGCTCTCAGAGGGTTGGTGCGTGGGTGGAGGCAACACGGGAAATGTTGGAAAGAGCTTCAGGCTTGTATTGATGATTTGAATAGATTTTATTTCCTCCTGTTTTCCCCACAGTTTATGTGCTGTATGTTCAGCAGGAGTAGAGTAGAATAGAGTAGAGGTCAGCTGATGATAATCCACGTTATTAATTACAACCACAGGAAACGAGGCTAAATGTTCCCACGGAACATTTTACTGCCTTTCAGCAGTTTGCTTTTAATCAGCTTATTAATCATTTGGTTTATAACCGTACCTTCTAAAATGACATGTTTGTAGATGAAAGCGACGAATTCCTAACGTTTACCAAATGATCCTGAGAGCTCGGTAGTAAGTTCTGATTTATTCAGTGTAGTTAGGAAAGATACGATTTTTTTACTGTATTCCAGGGATCTAGAGATCAGTGTTGGAGGAGAAGGAGGAGAAGGAGGAGAAGGAGAAAAAGAAGCAGAAACAGCAGAAGAAGAAAGAGAGGAAGAAGAAACGTCAGCAGAAGAAACACTGAGTTTAAAAGACAGCGTTAAGGAGAAATATATTCCACAGAGTGTATGGTGTTGGATGACCATTTAAGATCAGATCAGATCAGGAATGGGATTGGCTGATACCTGATATTAAAAGATCGGGATTGGAACAGGAGGCAAAAAAAAAAAATAAAAAACATCCCTACTATATTCTGTCATTAATTAGCAAACACAGCTGTTATTATTGATCTGCTGCTGACACCCACTTAGACCTTAACGCTCATGGAAATCCACCTGGTTTAGTCTTAGAGGTCGATATGTTCAGCACCAGACGCCATAGCTGGATTTAAAAAGGCATTCATAAAGACATGTTTTTGTTTATTTTACCCGTCATTGGAGTTGTGCGCATTAATCACTCGTGACACGCTCACTGTCTCAATAAATCTGAGTCCTGGCTTCAGGTGTAGGTAGCTCTGAGCCTCTTCTGTCATCGGACCTCTTTGTGCTGCACATTTTCCATCTGTGCCATGCGTGACAGAGCCTGAGAGGCCAGCATTGATTGTGTTTGCCTCTCGTAGCGTGCACAGTGATTGGTGGGTTGTGGGTGGGTGGTGGGTGGGGGGGTGTTATCATGACAGCAGGCCGGGTGACAGAGGGAGGCAGTGGGAGGAGATGGGGAAGGGATGAGGACGTAGCTTGGTGGTGGATGAGGAACACGATGGACATGATTCAGCACGTAGGATTATTTTTTTATTCTTTACTTTTTTTTTTTTGAGGAACATGTTCATTTACTGGCTTTTATTACATTTCTGTTCTGACTCCTCTTCCTCTTTCCGTCCTCCTCGGGGGGGTGGAGGGGGTGGAGGGAGGGAAGCCTGTTATTTCTCTTCCTCCACCCTTCAAACGAGCTTTTTGTCTTGTATTTATCTCGGCTGCACTTCACTTCAAAAGGAGCTCTGCTGTCGCTGCAGGACACAAAAATGCTAATTACATGTTCAAAACAACACGTTTTTTTTTTGTTTGTTTTGTAATCGATGTTTGTCCTCGCCCCCTGGTCGCTTCCTGTAACTTCACTCTTCGTTCTTGCAGACCACCAGTGGTTGTGAATGCACAGAACCCAGGTTCCACTCATAACTCTCGTCCATCCTCCTGCTCCTCCTGTTTTGTTTGCATAAAATGCCACAGTGTGCAAATTTAAGCCATTACAGACACGTTGAGAGCATGTTTTGTATTTGTCGATAACAGAAAGTGTGTCGTTTTCTTTCAGCAGCGGAACCTGGAGGGCTATGTGGGCTTCGCCAATCTCCCCAACCAGGTGTACCGGAAGTCGGTGAAAAGAGGGTTCGAGTTCACGTTAATGGTTGTAGGTGAGTCTCATCCACGAGTGACTGCTGGCTCTGAGTGCGTCTCCTTACGGTAAAAGGAGGTGAAGCGTCTCTGGCAAAACAGCCGGGGTGTTGGATTTACCAACATTTTAATTTGCAGGATGTCGGTTCGAGTATGAATGAAGGTCGGCTGCAAAATGTGGCTGGCGTCATTACAGAGGCCGGGAAGTGGACGGAGGAGTGGAGGAACAAAGGGTTTGGCTGTGTGACACGGGCCAGAAGATCCTCGTGTTGTTTTGACGTGTTGAACTGTGCTCGCTGTCTGTAATGAACACATATGGATTCTACTGTGGAAGCTCGTGCAGAGCTGTGCGACTGTCACACGTGCACAAACCTTTAAATGACACATAATTGTATTTTTAACAACAATATGTCCATTAATTTGGGACTAAGTTAGCAAATACTCTAAAATTTAGCCTTTAATTGCCGACAAATCAGAAGAAAGGCAATCAAAAGCTTGTTAGTCAGACTCACAAGATACTTTAAAACAAATACTTTTCTCTCAGATCAGTTCGTTTTGATCTTTTTGTTGGACATGTGTTCAAAAATATGTTACACCACCTGACCCCAGTCCGTTAAATCGGATCTTTGCGCTTTGTACACAACAACAAGGAAATAGAGACGTTTAGATGTTAAAGTTCAACGTTACAGGACATCCAGTTTGTTGCTTCCTTTGCCAAGAGTGTCGGAAGAAGATTGAGACTAAACTCATGTCTGTTAGTACAGATATGGATAGCCTAGCTTAGCATAAAGGCTAGAGGCAAGGCGAATATTTATTTGCGATAGTTTTCTTCTTTTCCGTCTGTTTTGGTTTAAACACTTGATCTCTGTTTCCTGCTGCTTCCAGTTTTTATGCTAAGCTAGGCTAGCTGCCTCTTGACTCCAGCTCTTCACATGAATAACAACCATGTTATTGTCATGAAGAAAGGAAACAAACATACAACCAGAAAATGTCAAACTGGAGTTTTAAAACTCTAAAAGTGTTATAACAACTCAGATAATTAACTTCCTGTCTGTGTTGTATTCCCTTTTTCGACCTTTAAAAACTATTTCCTATTGTGCTTTAGAACTATTACTAATGATATAACAAATAAAATGTTGTTAAAGCCCTTTAAAGTAGCTCCATATAGGCTGTGGCTGCCCCGAGCAGTTTGAGCGCAGGGAGAAGACATAAAGCGGCGTCCACTCATTATTGTCTCAGCCTGGGGTTTCTGCTTCCTGTTTAGTAAACAGCCGCTGGTTAAGAGCCACCGAGTGATGGTTTGAGAGAGCACCAGACAGAGATCCGCACAACTAGATCCTGTTTCAGGCCTCCTCTCTCTCTCTCTCATGGGCCCCTCTGTCTCTGTAACCACATTTCTTGGCCTCCGGTCATGCAAACCCCGGCACATCCAAATTTCACACATAACAAATGTTAAGAGGAGGTTCAAGGGGAAGAGGTTCTCAGCTTGTTCATCCCACTGAAGCTTCTCTGAAAGCTCTGCTGCTTGAATGTGCTGCTGATCATTTTGTTAAAGGAAACCGTGAAGGAATATATTTGATATTCTGTCCTGGATTGGACTGGGTGTCACTACTGATATCCTAAATCAGTTCAGGAACTATTTTACTTAGAACTAAAACTAATGTCATTAGCTCCAGAGATTTGTGGCGTCTCCACAATGTTTTCCCGCTAGTTTCTCTCTTGTCTTTCAGAGTTGGAGCTTCTGTCATATTTTGGATTTTGGAATCTATATCATGGGGAAATGCTGTAACAAACAAAACAAGTGTCTTGTGCGTTTGCTAGTGATGGGAATTACTATTTTTTCGTTGTCATTTCTGCTTGTTGATCAAATTCTTAATCGATTCCCTTATCAGTCTCTGATTCTGTGTGTGGGAGAATAAATAAACTAGTCCTGTGCGGTTTTCAGCTGTTTCATTATCTGTCATTTCACTTGATGTGGTAACAGTAAGGCGTCAACCACAACAACATTACTGAGACGAGACTACTTCTCTTCCTGAGACTATATTCAGGACAGTTAAAGGGAAACACTTCTCACATTAAAACTCAGCCTAGCACTGATGCAAACATCATTTTATCTTGTTTAGTGAAATGCAGCCGAGCAAGCCTAGATCGCTTGTGATCGCAGTGATCATGTCAAGCATCGTCCAATCTCTAAAGAACAAGTTTATTTTAAATCTTGAGCATCAGAAATGTTTTCCAAAGCTTCATTCTTTCTGGACGCCAGTTGTTGTGAATTCAAAGAACCCAAGTTACATTAATAACCATCATCCATACTCCTACTGTGGACTACACCTTATCCATTGCTCCAGTCTTCAGCTCTGGTAACCAGTCATTGCTGGCTGGATGCATACAGCTACAGCTCAGGAACGTTGCCTCATACTTAAATCAGGTAATGCAGAGAGGTTTACCTTGCACTCGTTAGCTTAATTAGCATTGTGTTTTGCTACTTCTTTAGCGAGGGAAGGGAAAAACTCTTCAAGAAACTCTACAAGTCCAGTTTTTAGGACATTCTTTAGCAAGGGTTTGAATGTAAAGGCCATTCATATGTAAAAGTAAATGTTTCGAGTTCTGGCTTTCCATGTCTGGAGAGTTTCCACCATTTTGTTCTTTCCAGCTCTTTGTCCACATCATGGGCTCCTGTCTTTTGATCAGTGCTGAGCTCGACGCAAAGAAATCATGCAGATTTACTCCAGTCCTGTCTTATATATCCTGTAAATCTAAAATAAACTAAAACAAATCAACCCTTCATAAATGATTTATGTAAGTCTTAGTAATACGACCTGAATCAGAATAAGACTTTAATCTTGGTACAGGATGGCGAGTGTGTTTGTTTCAGCAGATAAAGGGGTGTTTGAAGACAAAGCTGTAGAAATGATGGTATCTGGACGCTCACAGAAGAATTAAATAACAACGGTCCAATCAAAACATGGGAGTTGTATTGCTGGTGCAGCAGTTGGCAGCCAAAGAAGAAGCTTAAAAGGTTCATAAGTCCAGTTACATGTGTGTTTAGTACTAAATTTAAAAATCTTGTCCCATGCACCTGTTAGAAATCAGTTACCTCAAGAAAGTCCCTGCACCGTCAACCATAGAATCACCCAGAAACAAGGAGCACAAGTTCATAAATACGACCACAATCAAGAGAACAATCTAATGTGGTGTAGAAGTGACAGAGGAAGAAAAGGAAATACCAGCGTTGGAAAGAGAGCAGAAGAGCTGATTATGTTTTATTTGAGAAGCAGCCAGCTGGAGCTGCAGTGAAACGGCAGACTGTAAAGATTGAAGGTTGGCTTCAGCCCCGCTGTACTTGGCGTCGTAGCGAAGAGCGAAAGCTGGGCCCGACCTCGGAGGCCTGGTATTGTTTCTGCTGCAGCTTCGGAGCAGACAGATGGTGGAACATGAGACGACTGAGCTGATGGCTGCAGGTCAGTCGCTCAGATTCCACTAATCTCAGCAGAGACGAGAGGCCGTTCCTGTAGCAGGTCTATTTAAATATGTAGGAGAGGCTACTTCCTATTTCTAGTTATAAATTTTAATGTGCTCACTTCTCGATTATTGGTGTGGTAGTGTGTGCCCGTTTAGGTGCTAGTTGGGACCATAGCAATACATGCATCTGTCCCCAAGATGATGGTACAAGACGTTCAGCTCTGTGATCCAAACAATTACAGGCAGAAGTGTTTTTCAGAGTCGGCATACTCGCCTCCTGGGACTGAAATTCTACAGCACAAGTCCCATCTGGACCAGTTGTTCAGCTATAGCATGCTAGCATAGTTAGCCCCCGCCCACTTTGCCCACTGGCGGTTTGATAAAGGTTATTTAAGCAAAATGGCGGCGTCCCCTAGAAATAAATTAAAAGGCAGTGAAACTGAAACTGCACTGCTGACTTTCATGACTCATTTAAGTCTGTTGCACATAAAGAAAATGTTTTTCATGCTTGAGAGTAGACCGCTCTGTGTTTGTTGTTGTTTGTTTTAATGTCTTAACTGTTAATAATCCTTGAAGCCAGCCTCAAGTTACCCCCAACCTTAAAATTATAGTCTGGAGTCACAGTGAAGATCTGCCTGGATCACATGTTGTTCAGCTATAGCATGCTAGCATAGTTAGCCTCTAAAGCTGCAGCTGACTTAGTGAATCACACTGTACGGTTTTAATTGGCCTTCCTTCCGGTCAGCACCCTAGACAAAAAAAAAAAAAATGGTACGATCCACTTCCTCTCGTTGGTCAAACTGATGCTGGTATCCCGGGGATACGGGCGACGCCATCTTGTTTTAGTTTGGAGCCAGAGTCTGAGCAGGACCGTTGCACAGCCTGAAGTTTCCCGCTACCTTAAAAGTTTTAGTCCGGAGTCTCCCTGTTGGGAACTGATTCTGCTCCTGCAAAGATAAGATCTGCCGGACCAATCAGATCATTTGGGCGGGGCTTTATCCGACACTGGATGGGAAGAACAACAGTAGTCATTGTCTTGGTTGTTGCTGTCGCATAGTGTTGCTCTGATTGGTTGGAGGATTTATCCGGTTATTTTTTCTCTGTATTGGTTTAAACACATCCCATAATGAAATCCAGACTCGTGTTTGCAAATGACTACACCAGCTTAAGTTGGAATAATAAATATGGATGAATGAAGTTAAATAAATTAGTGCATTTCTGTTGAACTGTTTACCCTTAAACCAAACCACTCTTGCTTCGTGTGCCGTTACTCTCTTTGAGTTTGTCAGTCAGTGTCGTCTTTTCTTCCTTCTCTCCGTCCAACTCTCTGTCGTTCCCCTCTTTCTCTCTCCGAGGGGGGAGAAAGCTGCTTCCTGCCCCCTCTTTGTCCAGCTGGCAGACTGAATAGAAACTCCTGGAAAGATTAGCGAGATCCAGCTCCGGCGCAGAGAGCCCGAAACAGCCGAGAGGGGAAGCAGCGCCCGCTTCATGCTGCTTCTGATCTGCAACCAGGCCAAAAAGCTTTACCGCCCCGCTGCCTCTGCTTTCTCAAAGCGACTGGGGAGGAGAGCACACGAGAAGCTTTTTATGAGTCTGACCTCGCT